>NC_092701.1:33648519-34248519 GCF_964275005.1 Diadema setosum
ATGGACATCATAACCCTTTGGATATTCCCTTCGCTGCCTTGAATAAAGACCAAGAGCACCGCGTTTACAACAGAACACCTGTGGACATACAGAAGACAGTGATCTTCTTTGTATAGCGGTTAGTTTCGATTCAGAAGTATAGGGATATAAAAACGAGGCCAAATTGGTTAAAAATCAATTTATTATGACTAATCTACTCATTTGGAAATACTATCATAGCTTGATAAGCATATCTATGCCCGACAAACAAAATGACACCAAAATGGTTTTGCCACCTCAGATGGTACCAATAACCCATTTTTCGGGTCTTGGCCCATAGACTATAATGTAAATATACTCTACTGCGCTGTGATGTAACAGAGCTCCTGATATTGTTACTAATTAGACACACGAAAAATAGATAACAAATTAATCAAAGGCTTCTGAAAAAAGGTAGATCTTCAATAAGCATTTGAAGACAGCAAGTCTATCCACTGTGTATATATAATTCTGAATCCTAGATTCTAAATTTTTCCAGATCAAGAACCTTGGTGACTGTAGTTACAAAATTGTCCATGGTAGGTTCGAGAATGCTTGCCCCTCTTCCCCCACTCCGTTTGGGGGAGGGGATGAAGTAACGGTGCTTCCTTTGCTAGCCTATTTTCGCTGTCGTTCACAACTAGAGAACATAACAAATGTTTTATGCTCACATGGTCAAATTTATCCAATACCTCACTGGTAGTTAATTCCTTGTTTTATATCAGGTTGAAGTTGACGGGAACGTGGTAAAGAAGAGCAAAGATTCTCTCAAGATTCCAGCTGATACGGCCATCGCATTCTGTATGCTCAATTTACGCATCAAGCCTGACCGAGCCATACAGCTAGTTCTTTTCCCGGACAGTGAGGACAATTCTGAGGAAAGTAATCTAACATCAGCGGGAAATTGGGGTAAGAAAGTATTCCCACCACTCTCAGTTTCAAAACACTTGCGTGTTTTCCTTTTTTCTTCTTATTATCGCACCCTGGGGGAAATCATGCTGAAGGAATGAAGGTCTTTCTAAACCTGTCTATTGGTATATAAAGATGTAAAGCGTAAAGTTTTCCGTCTAATCCGCTCTACCCTGTCCACGATATGCATTCACAATTTGAAAGCCATCACCTGTGTCTTACAGATGTTGTTATTTTTTGAGTAATTAATCTCTTGGATCCATCTTTCTGTTTGTTTGTGTTTAAACGTATCCATGGAATGGCTTAATTCGTGAGTGACTTGTCGGTTGATACAACTGAAGTAAATGCAAGAATGTTTTCGATGAAAATATGGGGATCGGGATGGAAGGAGAAAAACTTGTAACGAGCGTGTGAGCTGCTGACTATAAAACCCCCAATAATTTTAACCTTGAATCCCCCATGTCAAATTGATGTTAAAAGGACACATTTCTATTGCTATGAGCAGTGGCGTATCTAGTGAAACGGCGCCCGGGGCAAGCGCGAAAATTGCGCCCCTAATTTCTGAAAAAGTGTTCGACCCCAACCCCATCCCGGTAGGGACTTAAAAAAAAAGTCCACATGATATGAATTTCAAGCGCCTAAAAGGTGTCTTTTGAGGGTGATTTAAATGAAATAAATTTTGATAAATTTTGACAAGCCGAAAATTTGTGTATTTCAACTTACAAAAACATGGAATTCTTGTCATTTTTTGCTTATTAAATCTTACAATTCTAATCTAGATATAGTGACAGCATTATAGATGCTTTTATATATAGATATATATAGATAGATATATAGATGACGATTTATACCAACAAACTAAGGACTTGACGAAATACTCTAAATTAGTACGCGCGAGTGAGTTGAAATTTGTATATTTCCGCGTCATCATCACGTTTTGTTCTTATCTTTTTTTGAAATAAATTTTGGCGAGCGAACCGAAAAATGTGGTATTTTAGCTTACAAAACATGGAATTCTTGTCTTTTTTGCTAATTAAATCTTACGATTTTAATCAAGATATAGTGACGGCCTTATAGATAACGAATCAAACCAACAAACTGAGGACTTGAAAAATACTCTAAATTAGTATGCGCAGTGAGCCGAAATTTGTATATTTCTGCGTCATCATCACGTTTTGTTCTTATCTCTTTTTTTTGGATAAATTTTGGCGAGCGAGCCGAAAACTTTTGTATTTCAGCTTACAAAACATGGAATTCTTGTGTGAACACAATAAACATTGTTATTTGTTCGCGTCATCATCATGTTTTGTTTTTATCTTATTTGATTTGGTTTTCTGCACCCCCCCCCTTCTCCCTTCCCCCGTCCGGGCGAGTTTTTTTTTTTCTTCTTCTTCTTCTTCTTTTTTTTCTTTTTTCTTTTTCTCTTTCTTCTTTTTTGCTTGTTTTTGTCGAGCCCACCGGAGGTGAGGGGAGACTAAGGGATCGCCTGCGGCGTCTGTCTGTCCGTCGTCCGTCCGTCCGTCGTCTGTCCGTAACGCTACAAAAACTTCAATAACTCTTTACTCTGGGCTTCAATTGGAATCAAACTTCGAGGGAAGAGGGGTCATACAAAGTTTCACATTTTACCATATATTATGAAAGATCACCTCAAGGTCAAAGCTTACAGGCAGGGGTCAATGAACTTTAGGGCCCAATGTTAAGTTTTCATGGCGCGTTTCTATTATGGGTTATAACTTTTGATCCATAGGTCCGTTTGTGACTAAACTTGGATGGTAGATGTCCCGTGGGGAGTCGATGGTCACCACAGGGTCAATGGTCACAAGCATGGGTCAACAAACTTTTAGAGCCCAGTGATAAGTTTTTATGGCGCATTTCTATTATGGGTCATAACTTTTGATCCATAACTCCATTTGTGGATGGTCACCACAAGGTCATAGGTCACAGGCAGGGTTCAACGAACTTTAAGGGCCCAATGTTAAGTTTTTATGGCACGTTTCTTTAATAATCATAATAATTATTGACTTTACATAAAAGATGTCTTCTATGTTGGACACATTTTGGCACTTGCCTTATTTCGTGTTGTTTTTTTTTGCGCCCCCAAGGAGTGGCGCCCGGCTCATGTGCCCCCCTTGCCCCCCCCCCCCCCCCCCCAGATACGCCACTGGCTATGAGCGCCCTTGTGAATAAGCCTATATATATTTAAAACATATGCTGTTTGTGTGCATTAGGCTTATATTCCGTAAATGCAATACTAAAACTTTAATTTTCTTTCATAAACAAAAACAATAACGTGGTAATAGCTTTTACCTGGTTGAAAGGTTATAAGAACTTTAGGAAATGGCGGCCATTTTGGACGCCATCTTGAAAATGAGTTATGAGGACTTTTAGTATGTTATTCTAGACATATGCCTGAGGCTATCCTGAAAAAAAAAAATCAGCTTGTTACCGAAAATGTCCAGGTTAAAACTATGATACTCTTGGCCTATTAGTTATTTCATTTTCTCGCAACCGTCCACTTTTAGTTGTAAATCTAGGAGTAACATACAGGTACGTGTAATGCACACATACACACACACACACACACACACACACACACACACAAATACAAACACACACACCTATGTTTGAGACACGATCAAAAATATTTTGAATCATACATTGTCCGTAGATTGCAACTTGCTGAAAAGCGTTGAAGTGCTGCCTAGTTTAGCCGCCAGTGTTGAATAAACGCCAATTCGAAATTTCTTGTCAACAGGGGCAATTCATTCTTTGTATAATATGTAAACCTCTTTGTCACTGATCACAGGACTACAGGAGCTTCTGGCTAAAATCAGAGAAGGGATGACGGCCATCTTTGATTTGCCAGAAGACGGACTGAATACCTTAAGAAAGTCTCTTCTGGAACTAATGACGACACCGCTTACTCTTAACAAGCTGAATGTCGTGGTAAGATGTGCTCTATATTCATGAACATAAACTATACATCGATTTTCCATAATATAGACTATCCTTTTACAATTTAGTTCCTATATAGGAAAATTATCTCAACATACTTTTATATCTTACGTCCAAAAGAGCGCTTACTTTGTAACTCTGAGACAGTATCGGAAGGAGGTAATTCATGCCGTCATTTAATTTCAAGTTATTTTATCTGAAGTTCTAGAAGTTTTAGCCTTTTGACAAGCCCCTATAGCTATATGATGGGATATAATGGGCGAGCGAAGAGAGTCCGGTGTAGTAGGCGATTATGTCCCCCCTGGAGAAACACTCCGGGGGACCAAATCTCCGTGTCAGGTTTCAGGATTTAATGTCTTAGGATGTGATATCCTGATTTCAACCGGCGATATGGTCCTAGGTCTTTTCAACACTGACGGAAATAGTGTCTAACTCTGCCAGCAGCGATAGCGCCAGTGGCCGATGTGTACTGCGACAGTACAGGACACTGGGTCGAAATTTAATCATTTTAAATCTACATTTCAAGTGGTGTCTGTTTGGTACCATGACCGTATCTATTAATAGTTGAGTGGAAGTTCTGATGTGATTTGGATAACAAAATTACACTTCATATCCGAATATTAGTGTTTGATTCCAGACTTACGTGGTGACTAAGTCGCTGCGTTCTACATAACACTCAGTCCCACACATTCCTATTTTTGCTGGGCAAGAAAATCGTCCTATTATTGGTATGTACACGTTGTATCACTTGAGTATGTTTCTGTTTTATTTAGTGGTGCTTACACTGTGGTGGTGGTGGTGGTGGTGGTGGTGGTGGGGGGGGGGGGTTCAAAGTTAACCCCATCCCCATTACCATGCAACGTTTCACAAGTTCTACGTCTGCATTCTGAATGCCACCATGGGTACGACTTTCGTGAAATTCATTTTGGAAAAAATAATAATGATAATACACCTGCAGTCACTCCATGTATTCTGTATGGCGCACATATTCAATGTTGGTGCCAAAGGCGCTTTGAAAAGGAAGGAAGAAAGAAAAATATACACACATTACCTAGGCCTACATGTACAAAACATGACAACAGGAAAGTAAATGACAAAAAAAAAAAAAAAAAGAAGGAAGCATAATCCCTGACAAGATTTAAAAAAAATATATATATATATATCATGGATTGCAGTTATATGTAATCCTCAACACGTAATACGTCCCTAGTTTAGATTTGAATGTTCCTGTAGATGGAAGTTGGCGCAGTGGAATATGTTACAGTTGCATGATCCTATGAGAGAGAGAGAGAGAGAGAGAGAGAGAGAGCGATCCCAATCCATGTTAATTTCTTGGTATTAGAATGGACAGTGCATCTCACATGAAGAACGTATAGGCTTCGTCTCCGCTTCAATGTGTATTTGGGAATCGCACAGAGACTTGCAAGTATGCGGGGAAAGAGAGTGAACTGAATGATGTACTAATAACAGAATCTTGAAAATGATATTTTTTTTTTTTTCAACGTAAAAAACGGAAGATTGGTGATATGTTATCAAACTTTTTTTGTGACAGGCGGGAGGAATAATTTTGGTATTGTTGAAGTTTTATAACATCTCCCTGTGGAGATTACATAGCAGCAAATTCGAAAAAAAAATCCAAATGAGAAAATATAAAAAGGAAAAAAAAAGAAAAAGCATTCATTTTGCAGATTTAGAGAATATCTTTTTTATGAAACTTAAATTATGCAACTGCATGATATCTAATACTCCGCTGAACTTGAATAATATGATTTGGAAAAGACATTTCCTGGACCCCTATAACACCTATAACGGACTGTTTTTGATGGAATGATGTAAAATTGCTAGCAATGTGAACATACTTACTTAGCATGTCATTTGAATCTAATAGTAAATAAGAACAATTAAGCTTTACCATTAGTCAGCTTAAGGTCACTGGATGCAAACTAGATTTTCAGGTCTGGGAAACATTCTTCAAGACAGTTTTGCATTGGCGGATGACACGGTAAACGTAGTATAGGTTTGAAGACACAAAGAGTTTTATATCATCTGCATAACAATGATAACTACTACAATGTTAGCGAAATACACTTCACTGATTTATTGTGCACAAGTAAAAAAGATAGCGGGCTTCCAACAATACCCTTTCCTGGCTTTGGTACATCAAACATTGCCAAACTTGTGCAGTAGCTTTATGACCAGGGGTAAAATAACAAATGTGATTCTGACGTACCACTGGGATTGTTCAGAGAAATGGGACTAATCAAGGACGGTTTCCTCGATACCCAAATATTTCAACGTTTGAGTCTGCATAGCGTGATTTACTGTGCCACGAGCTGAGCTCATATCAAGCATGATAACAACAGTGATATTCCCATGATCCAATTCTCTGAGCACAATAATGTATGTTAAATTGACTAACAGTGTTTCCACATCATTCGACCAGGCTAAATTGCAGATCTAAATGGATAAAAGAAAACCAATCTTGCAGATAGTTGTCAATTCTGAGAAAACAACAACTTTCAAGCAGTTTACTCAAAAAGAATAAAAGTGAGATTAGACGGTAGTCTCAGAGAAACTCCAAACCTATTGTTATTTCTTAAATTTTGATAAATAGCAACTCTTTTACAATCCTGTGGGAATACACCTTATCTCAGGCTGGCATGTTTGTGATTCTTATAATAACGGGTATAATACCAAAACTGTGCTACAATTCTTAACCAAATCAGTTGTCAGTGGCGTATCTAGGGAAAACGGCGCCCTGGGCAAGCGCGAAAATCTGCGCCCCTAATTTCTGAAAAAGTGTTCAACCTAAACCCCATCCCGATAGAGACTTTATGCTTTTTCATATCATATGCTTTTGAGGTCTTTTGAGGGTGATTTAAATGTAATAAATTTTGGCGATTGAACGCAACGAGCGAGCCGAAAATGTTTGTATTTCAGCTTATAAAACATGGAATTCTTGTCATTTCAGCTTATTTAATCTTACAATAGACCAGTTCGTAATTACACTCTGCGCATGAGCAGAAAAAGGTCATTTTTACCAACAGGCATTTTGGTTTGTAAATTCATTGAGATAAGCATCCGTGATGCAATAATTATTCATGTGATCCTTATATCAATGAGGCTTGCCAGCACATCCACCTGACAACACACTGTAATTTCGCAATCATCGCTATAAGGAAATAGGCTGTTATTGCATTCAAATACAAAACATGAATTCCATAAATTGTTACGTCGGGCACGCTTATGCATTATGCCCCCTTTGAAAACGAGTGAAGTGCCTAACCAGCAGAGAAAAAAGAAAGGTCATTTGTACCAATGTGTAAATGAGGTAATTACGAACTGGCTTATTCTAATCAAGATATAGTGACGGCCTTATAGATAACGATTTATACCAATAAACTGAGGACTTGAAAAAATACTCCATCTTAGTACGCGCGAGTGAGCTGAAATTTGCGTAGGCCCTATTTCCGCGTCATCATCACGTTTTGTTCGTATATTTTTTTATGACAGATATTAGGCGAGCGAGCCGAAAATTTTTGTTTTCCAGCTTACAAAACATGGAATTCTTGTCATTTTTGCTTATTAAATCTTACAATTCTAGTCAAAATAATAATAGTGACGGCGTTATAGATAACGATTTATACCAACAAACAGAGGACTTGAAAAAATCCTCTGAATTAGTACGAGCGAGTGAGCCGAAATTTGTATATTTCTGCGTCATCATTACGTTTTGTTCTTATTTTGTTTTGTTTTTTTTGCCCCTCCCCCCCCCCCCCGGCCCATGTTCGAAACAGTTGGCGCCCTCCTTTGATCCAATCGGCGATCTCTTCAGAATAAAAGAAATTGCAGCCGCTGCTACGTGAAACATTTTGCCTGTTAAATATAAAATGACATGTGTGAACACAATATACATTGTCATTTTGTCCGCGTCATCATCATGTTTTGTTTTTATCTTATTTGATTTGACTTCCCCCCACCCCCCCCCCCCCCGTCGGGTCGAGGGTTTTTTTTTCTTCTTCTTCTTCTTCGTTTTTGTTTTGTTTGTTTTGTTTTGTTTTTTTCGTTTTTTGGCGCCCCGAAGAAGTGGCGCCCGGGGCAAGTGCCCCCCTTGCCCCCCACACCGATACGCCACTGTCTGTTGGGATTGCATTTAGTTCACGTGATTTGTTTGGTGAGTTCTTGATTAATAAGTTAATGTTCTATACCATCTATAGTGACATACTGTAACTCACTCAATTCTTACTTGGCCTCACAGACAATGTCATCTGACTGTACGATGGAAGTTTGGAAAGACTGTTGAATTGCCAGGATTCTACCAACAAAATTCTGATTAAAACAATTTTCAAGCTCAGTCTGATCACCATGAGTGAGGTATTTTGGTAAAAGTTAAAGCAATAACAGCTTTATACAGTTTCTTTGTGTCTTTCAGAAAATCCGTAATGCTTTTGAAGGGTAATTTGATGAAGACTTAATGAAGGCATTTACATATTGCTTTTGAGTACAATATCTGCGTGTGAAATTCCCGTTTTATGGACCTTAAATTTCGTTTTATTTGTCAGCGAAGATTTGCTCGAGCTATTTCTTGGGTATGGTACCATAAAGCGTTGGGGTGAATAAACCTTGAGCCGTTTCTCATGTGCTAATATTTATCAACCTTCCGCTGCCCGCCTTGTTACACTTGCCAAACGTGAACACATAATCCTTCAAGATCTGCACTGGCTTCCTATAAGATATCGTATTCAATACAAGATCCTCCTCATTACTTTCAAGGCACTACACGGGACAGCCCCGCACTACATTACAGAACTCATAACCCCATATAAGCCTACTAGATGTCTCCGATCCTCTGCTCGAAACTTGCTTGTTGTACCTACCATTCGAACGAAGTCTGTATGGGGACAGGGTTTTTTCTTTTGCTGCACCTACTCTATGGAATTCTCTGCCAGACCCACTTAGAAGTCAGATGCCAATAGACAATTTCAAACAAAAACTCAAAACCTGTCTTTACGAAATAGCCTATGATTGTTAAACTTGAAGTCATTTTTCAGTAGTACTGGCAGCTCTGACCTTCAATGTACGTATATTTAAGAAATAGTGATTGTAGGGTAATATATTGTGCTTGGTAAATTGTAATTTTTGTTGCTACATTTTGTATTATGGTATAATTTGTTTATTTGTTTGTAAAGCGCATTGAAATTCTTTTCAAGTCTAAAATGCGCTATATAAGAGCTTGTTATTATTATTATTATTATTATTATTATTGTTATTATCATTATCATCAAGGGCAGAAGTGAAAAAGATGCATGTTGTAAATACATGTATTCACTTATTGAATTCTTCATCAACACTATAATAGTTAGGTCAGGGAGGTGAGACACCTCCCTGGTTAAGTTCATATTCTTAGGGTCTTAGGTTCATAATATTTACAAAAACAATGAATTTTCTTAACCAATTCTCAATTTGGGTTTCGTCAGAAACACAGCACCGTTCATGTCCATTTGAAGTTTATTGACCACACACCGCGCATACTATTTATAATCATTCTCATCTTATTGGTATCTTCCTGAACTTCTCCAAGGCCTTCGATACAATTAATCATGACATTTTACTTCACAAAATATTGTCTTATTATTGAATACGGGGGAAGGCCTTGGAGTGATTCAGGAATTACCTACAAAATCGAAAACAATACATAACTCTGAACGAGAACAACTCAAGTCGATCTTCATTGTGGCGTCCCACAGGGTAGCTTGTTAGAGGACCTTTACTTTTTGTTATTTACATGAATGGCTTTTGCAGATCATGTGACATACTCTCATTTATACTCTTTGCTGATGACTCAAATATTTTCTTTTCTCGCCAAAATCCAGATACTCTCGTTCGAATCGTTAATTCCGAATTGAAGAAAAAGTGTTTCAGTGGATAAGAGCTACTGAATTATCACTTAATCTCCAGAAAACCGAGTAATATGCTTTTTAGCAATTCCAGAAGCTTTGCGCATAGGTTATTTCTGATGACTCTGCACGTATCACGATGGACGATAAACTTTCGTGGAGGCCGCATAATTTCGACTAATATTGATATCATTGATAGACTCAAGTTTCATATCAAATTACCCTGTTTGTTGCGGTTGTATTTTGTCTAATTTTACCTTATCTTGATTACGGACTCCTAGCATGGGGTAGTGCCCATCAAACTATACTAGATATACTACTGTTACAAAAGAAAAAAAAAAAAACAAAAACGAGCACTTCGTATTATTTGTGGCATCCCGCCACGTTCTTATTCAGATCCATTATTCACTAAATATAAGATTTTGAAAATCAAAGATTTGTACCTTTATTTTTTCATCTTGGCAAGTTTTGTGTTTAATTACAACACAAATGCACTTCCCAATATTTTCAATTCAATGTTCCCACGGAACCAGTTTTTTCACAAACATCCCACTAGACAATCGATGAGTTTCATTTACCCCTCCTGAGAACTTTATTGGCTCAGAATACATTTTATTTACACCGGCCCCTGATTTTGGAATTCATTAAGCTGTGAAGCAAACAAAAATATATTCATCTTTGTATTATTTTAAGTGCAAGTTGAAATTCTTTCTGTTAAATCCTCTCTGATATCTTTTTTCTTTATTAGCTAGGTCTCATCAACCTCAGGGTTCAATACACCATCAATCAATCAGTCACTAAATTCATTATTTCGCAATGATTTAGCTATAATGATACTTCCACAGCTGTGAGCTCTGAAGCACCCCAATTCCCTGTTTCATTTCCCTTGTTCAGCGTGTATAGGCATTCTCTTTTTTCTTTTTTTCCTTCCGTTCTTTCCATCTATTCTGTCAAGACGTCTTGTGTTTCTCCTGTTTTGTTCCGTCCTGTCGTAACTTATATTTGTGATAAGTATGTGTAAATAAGTAATTCATAAGATTCTTTGAGTGGTTAACAGTATACAAGCTTGTTAGTGGACTAAAAAACTAACTAAAACATAACTTTGCATTTTTGCCAGTAAGCATTCTTATGTTAAACTGTATCATTTTATCTCTTGCAGAGGCGAATGTTTATGTTCATGATGTAATTCCTGATTTATTCTGTTTTATGTTTGTTGGAAAAAGAAGAATGAAAATAAATGAATTGAATCAAATTGAATTGAATAATCCTTTGTTCATGATCTGATTCGTCCAGATTATGCGGTAAAAGATATCATACCGTATATATGATCAGGAGCATGCAGAGAAGGGAAACCTATTTGCAAATACTTTACAAATTTCCTACTTCGTTGACTTCTACACCTGATAATCAGTCTGTTCCCTATACGATGAAGTGCAAAAAAAAAAAATAATAAAAATAGTGAAAACATTCATGGACAATATGATATTTATACTGCCCTTAGAAGTAGGTCCCTACATGGCAGCTCCTTCTTTGCATATTTTGCCCATAATTTGTATGTCATTCAAAGTTCATTTCGTCTTTCGACGAAAACATAGTATGTACATTTCAATTTCTCAGGCAACAGAGAATGAGGTAAATATAACATTGTATATAGAATATAAGACAATATGATAACAGGCCTATATTGTGAGATAATTTCGACAAAGGATTGAATAGCATCAACTTCTTTTCTGCGGCCCCTGGTATTACCTACTTGTTAGTGCAGGATGTTATTAGTGTTATTGGATTTGTCATTTCTGTCGAGAAACAGCTGATAGATTGCATGTATGGAGAAAAGGTGATGATTTTCCTTTTTTATGCCAATAATTGGTCTTGCACTGAAAATCATACTAGTTTGTGGGGGGGGGGGGGGGGTTTGTTATTAAGCGTACCTAACCCTATGCCAAAAGAGCCCAATTCCCAACATTAACTCTAAAGTAGCCTACTGCTAGGAATCACATTTGTCAATAACCCCACCATGAAGGGACTATTATGGAACAGTTATATTATCATTTCTTGAATCCACTAAACAAATCAAATAACAACACCTCAGCGGCAAATCATCCTTCTGACCTGCTGATTTAAGTCCCTTGCACTTTGACGCTAGCGAATACTACAGTATAATAGTAGGCTTGTTCTTCTAAACCCACCGATCAAGTCTTTTCTCGGCGGCGATTTGGTCCCCCCGAATTTGCGTATAAATCCGCCCATTCGACCCCCTCAGCGGCGATTTGGTCCCCCGAATAGGCTTCTTCGTACAAACCCGGCGATTCGATCCCCCTCGGCGGCGATTAGGTCCTTGCGAAACGGATATTTCGTCCTAGGATACTATTTCCTAAATTCGAACCCGGAAATAAGGTCCCCCGGAGTCTTTTTCCGGACGGACATTACTTCCTACCACACCGGCCGAGCGCGACTGCGTGAGGAAACTTTTAAAGCTGATTTGACATCATAGAATTACGCGACTGAAATCCTTTTCGTTTTTCGTCTTAGCTCGCCTCATGTGCAATGGCAACCGATTAAACGTATGCAATTATTTCCATAGATTATCTTGTTAATATCAAAGTGAAATGACAACATGATGCTTTTCTGCAATTCTTATCATCTCTTTTTTTTTCTCAGCTGCAATCGGCTGTTAAACTTCGCTTCATTGGCGAGGAAAAAACAGAAGTGTCAGAAGATGCCCTGGACGAGATGCTTGGACGAGTCAGTCTCAACACCGCTAAAGATCTTCTGAAAATGACGGGATTTCGTTTTGCGGTGAGAATTTTATATAGTCTGAGTCATCCAATTTATTCAACTCAATTTCACTTTATTTTCATTCACTCCAGCCCCTTGCTGAAACGAGTATCGTATTGCACGGTAGACGTAAGGAAGTATTGCTAGAAAGCGTTGATAAATCAGATGCAACAAAACCTAAGCATCTTACAGTTTGGGAAAATGGGAGTTCCATATTCTCAAATGCGTAGAGAATCTAATATCGTCTGAGTCATTCATTTCTTCGATTCAATTTCACTTTATTTTCATTCACTCCAGCCCCTTGCTGAAATGAGTATCGTATTGCACGGTAGACTTCAGGAAGTATTGGTAGAAAGCGTTGATTAAACACATGCAGCAAAACCTAAGCATCTTACAATATGGAAAAGTGGGAGTTTCATATTAAGGTCGGTTGGCATGGAAATTCACTAGCATAATAAAAACTGCAGCAGCTGATCTTCACGTGTCGTGACCTCTGCTCCAGAAGAACATGACAACAAGATTATTGCTCGCGTACAGACTTGCTTGCTTCACTTGATTGCTAGACACTCGTGATATGATTAATCTATTTTGTATGATCGCGGAGCTATATCTCCATCGGATACGATTCGCTCAGAGAAGTTGACAGTATAGTCAGATAGTCGCTACCATTTGATTCCAACCACCGCTTTAACGTCACTTAATCTTGTAAACAAGTCAAAAGAACTTTATGTTTTGAAAGATTTAATTGAAAATGGACAATGCTAATTAATTTCTCAATAGATATTCGTTCAAAACAAAATTATTTTGCGCTTGAAGGCTTTTTTGTTTTGTTTTGTTTGCTTGGTAGCTCACGAAACCCGGAAGTGGCACCAGAAATACAAACCGTCCCCCCTCTTAAAAAAACATTTTTTCAAAATTTGGTGCAAAGTGCAATGAAAAAGGATGATGACATAGCAGCCTCACCATAAGAATGCCTGAGTTGAGGCTAAAGGAAGTAGAGCAAAAGAAAAAGGGCATGCGTAGATTCTACACTGGTGAACTTGTTAAGCAATTAGTGGTATAACATTGTACCGTATTGTTAATGGCATTACACTTCTACATTTCTGAAATACGTGAGGCTCTATTCCATCAAAATTGTCCGGTATATTTTCAAAAAATTCTTTCAGAGTATTGATTTCTCAAGGACCACAACAAATTCCACAAAGGTAAACAGGGAGCTGTCGATTTATGTACTAAATGATGTGAAATTATGAAAATCGCCTGGAATGCCCTTTTAAGCTGCTTCTGGCGGAAAAATATAAGTGATGGGGATGAAGTACCTGCTTCAAGGGCGCTCTAATGATTGCTAGTCAGTGCTTTTATCAAGTGAGTCAAAACAGCTCTTTGATCAAAATGAAAAGTTGAAAAAAAAATAAAAATGATTTGTTTCAAATTCACAGAAATCTGAAGTGACGTATCCGGATTCATCTGACAGGTGTCACCGCGGTGTGCTCACTTGTTTAGCTGACCTTCTGAATATCATGTCGGGTGAGACTGCGCTATAAGTTCTTAAAGGAGAAATCCAGTTCAATAATATAAGTTTGTATGATAAGAAAGAAGAAAATCTTACGAGTTCAACGGTAAAATTTTGAGCGAAATCGGGTGAAAAATAAGGAAATTATGACATTTTTTAGTTTTGGTTATTGATGGCAACATGATCCCCAGTGGCTGATTTGTGGATGATGTTGTCTGCCGATTGTTTTCTAGATTGATTGAAAGTTAGGAATTTGGTTGATGTTTCTAACTTCGTCCTTATGCTCGTCTCTTCTTATGACAAATTGTCGGCCTTTTTTTCCAGTGTGCGTGTATGTAGCTGAACGATCACTGCAGGGAATGTCATATATTTCGTACGACTCCTGCATGCTATGTCGTCTACATTCGTTTGTCTTTTGGGTGGACCAGCAGACCTCTGATGGTTATATGTGGCTTGACCACAGTGGAAACTTCAAACTCCTTGAAGACTCGTTGAAGGGCTTGATCAGTCTGAAGAAGCCACCAGTAGGAGGCGAAAGCACTCACTTCAAAATAATGTTCGTGATGTGAAAGAAGAATATATTTCTCTGAAATTACCAATTAGATGAACCTCATTCAGATTATCTGTCTCTTTCTTATATATATAAGCCCTCAGTGAAGACCAGTGTCATAAACTGCTGCAGTGTTCAGAGACCGAGAGGACAGCATTAATGAAAATGGTAATACTTCCTTTCCTTTATGACGTGTGTGTGTGTGTGTGTGTGTGTGTGTGTGTGAGCGCGCCTTCTTTCAATTCGATATAGTGACATATTCAGAGAAGGAAAAGGAGGCTTATAAGTGGTTTTTAGCATAATACCTAAAACTGATATTTCGTTATCAACGTCTGCATTCCTGCATGTGGATGGGAAATATAAAATGAGAAGTGCAAAATTCGTGGAGAAGGGGTAACAGAAAATGTTCTTTAGCAACTTGTTTTCGATGAACTACGCAACATTTGAATTTTCATAAAGTTTGCACTTTAAACATTATGCAGTGAATCGATCAATATTACGTGTATTACGTCAGTTGTAACGTAACCATCTCGCCATGCGCAGCTGACGTTGACTGTGTGATAATTCAAGATATGATTTGAAAGAGTCAACTTCCCCTACCTCGGAATTATAGCAGAATTGAACCAACTTTTACACATGTCTCGTAAGGGCCAAATGAAGAAACCAACTCTCCAGAGAAGTTACCATGCAGTGATCACATCAAATTCATGGATTTTGTGCATGAGCTCTGTCGTATTTTCGATTACTGAAGACGCAAGTCTGCTCGTGCTCATCATATCACCTTCCTGCTAAAAGACAAACATCGCAAAGGATTATCGACCGATACCCTACGTCTGTAATCAAAAAGTATTCTTTGATTTCCCCCCTCTCTGTCTTAAGCTTGCTGACTCTCTCTCGGTAGACAGTCTTCCCTTGGACCAAGCCCGGGTCAACAGTCTCATCGAGGAGTTCCCCCACGTAGAGACTCTGCTGGTCAGCGTTGGCTTTCAGCGTGAGAAGGAGAGTGGAGACTGGTCTCTCTGCAACGACAACCAGGAGAGAGGCGAATTTGTATCTGTTGGTGAAATGTTGGCAGTGATATTCGCCCTCTGGGGCAAGTAATTGAATACAGTCACTCTGCAGGCTTAACCAACGAACCTTGCTAACTCCAATATCTGTGCAGCAAACATTCTTTTAAAAAAATCATATACCATATGGTGTTTAATCATATGTTTGTTCATCATAAATTCATTCACATTCACAATCGCAATCCATATCAAATCAATTGTGTGCATGCACAACAGAAACTCACTATTGCTAACATTTTTTTAAAGATTGTTTTCTTTCTCACTTTCTCTCTTCCAATTCATGTAACACCAAAGAATATTGCAACTATAGCTGTGCAGATGAGTGTGAACTTTATAAGCCCTTTCTGTACGGATTCAGGTGTAGCCAGGGAGGTGAGCCCCTCCCTACAGTGTTGAGGCTGTGTACAAGGATGCTTCAGTAAAATGCTTGCACGTACTGTTTATATTCAAGAGTTACGGTGTACTGGATGTACCAATTATGACGTGTGCACACGTCGAGGATTCGCCGTGTAGCCTAAGTGATATTAATCTGGCCTCGCATAACATGGTAAAGTCGCACAGCCAATAAGTTCCTTGGTAGGCATTGGATAGATATTCTTGGAAAATAGTATGGATTTCTGGTAGACAAACCATTAATTCTGCTCTATTCCGGTCTGATAACATGTAAAAGAAAAAGAAAAAAAACACAACCAACTTTTTAACAACACACAATGAAAGCAATAAAATATACAAGTTTGAAACATACTATATTCAGCGATTCCTGATTGAATATAGTGCATGCAAGATGGTCTTGTGTACCACAGTCAAAAGTCGCGATTGTGAAAAAGAATAAGCTGACAATGAAATGCGAATGAAAGCTGATATCTATACTGTTTAACTTATAACGTTTACCTGTTTGTTTCTGTTCCGCTCTTGGTATACCCATGTTTTTACCCCTTGTGTTTTTTTGTTTGTTAAGATTAAACATGTCTCATTCAGTAAGATAAGTGTTTTGCATAATATATCGGTCAGGAAAAAAAATTGAGTGGCCTGCATGTATAAGTTATTTCTACGTCTTCCAAGGTCCATTTTTGTTACAATAATGAAGAGGGGTGAGAGAGCTAAACAGGAGCAAGAGGAGTAAAGTAAATTACATGTATTGTCATCCGTATTTCTACACTGTCGTCAATATCATCATCATTAAGAGTAGCGCAGTCTTTATAGAGTACATTCCTGAAAAAAAAAAAACCCAGCTGTCTGACGTCTTGGTGTATATCAATTCTATTTCAAATTAATTTTTTGTATTCTTTATGGAAGTTATTTGTATGTACTTGATGGCAAAGTTCCATTTGTATTTGTTTTCGAAGATTGGTTTGATCATTTCCCTCCTTTTACAAGACTTCTCTGTTTTTACTATTGTTTGTATTGTGTTCAATTAGGACTTTTTAACTATTTGACCAGTTGGTCACACAGTTGTTTTATAAGAATTGACTTTCTCTGAATGACGAGATATCATTGAAAAACACTTGGCCTTTGGAATTTGATACTTTCCCATGAACACGATTCATGCCAGGACTGACTTCCATGGGGAACGGCTTAACTTTTAGGAAATGACGGAGAATATTGCGGTAATACTGTTATGGAACTTGTAATGTATAGATGAATACTCAGAGTATTATGGATTGATGATGAATATTTGAATATAAGGCAATGTATAAGAATTCAAATTTGTGGCATGAATGGTATGGTTTCATATTGCTTCGGATAGATGAAACCCAGACTCCTAACAATAATTAGTTCATTGAAGTGAATCAATTTTGTGCAAATCAAGGGATTTCAAGTAACTCCCTCTGGCATGTTGAGGGGAAAAGACATTGGAGGAATGTTGATCTTCAGCCTGCGAAATTTGATAATTTTTCCAAGTATTATAGATATCACATCGGGGTTAACATTTAAAACCTGTAAGTCGTAATTTATACCGTCGAAGTAAAGGGGAATGGGGGAATTTGATCTTGAAATTAAAAATAGCCGTGAATACCGTATAACATGGATGACGTACTTAGACTGACGGCAGTGATAAATGCAAAGGTACATTTTGATGCACATTTTATACATGCAAGTAACTTGCGTTAATAAATACAAATAGGTGTATGTTATGAGCTGCACTACAAAACAAACTGTTCAATATGATTATTTATCCTGATTTTGATTTTTTTTTTCATGTCTCCGCCACGAAGTGGCGCCGGAGGAATTATGTTTTCGGGTTGTCCGTCCGTCTTTCAGTCCGTCCGTCCGTCCGTACTTCCGTCCGTAATGAATTTTGTGCCAGCGTAACTAAAAAAAAAATTACCGTTTAAGGTATCCTAATGAAACTTGGTACGTATATGTGCGAGTGGGCGAAGTTGTGCCTATCAACTTTAAGGTCCACATGCTCGAGGTCAAAGGTCAAAAGTTCAAGATCAAATGCTCAAAATTTCACTATTTCCCTCATATACATGCAATGCCCGAAGTATTTTGCTGAAACTTAGTGCATATGTACTACCAAATAAAGATTCGCCAGAGAGTTTTGGGTCATGAGGTCAATGTCAAGTTAAAATGTTAAAATTGTACGTTTTTCTCCATATCTCGCAAATTGTTCAAAGTTTCTTTGTGTAACTTAATATATATATGCATGTACTGACTGGCAGTGATTATCTAGGGAATTTGGTGGTCATGGGTCAAAGGTCAGGGGGGTCAAAGGTCAAGATCAACTCCTCAAAATGTCACTACTTCCCTCATATTTATGCAATGCCTGCAGGATTTTTCTTGAAACTTGATATGCACATGTACTACCCAATAGATATTCTGTGGGAAGTTTCTTGCAAAAAAGTCAAAGGTCAAAAGGTCAAAGGTCCAGTGAAAGTGCTAAATTTTACTTCTTCCTCCATATCTCGAAACTAACCGAAGGTCTCATCATGAAACTTATTACATATTTATGCATGTAATACCTAACAGTGGTTCTCTTTGAAACTTTAAGGTCAAAGGTCATGGGTCAAAGGCTAGGTTTAAATACTAACATTTTATCATTTAATACTGAAATTACAATTTCTCTCCATACCTTGCAAATTACTCAAATTAGTGCGTAAAATCCTCAAATTCCCAAATACCTGCACTCTGACAATTTAGTCATTCATCCAATTAAACCTATGTAGTTCAAGGAAAGTGAACATTCAGCACATTTGTGACAAACCTGTCATTTCAATATATTGCCAATTATGTGAAACTGTCATCACACATTGTCAAGACATTGTAGTATTGTATAGACCTGATGGGAGAACCATGCATTATGGCGGAGGCATACTAGTCGCCGTAGCGACATTTCTAGTTATAGTGTTTCATTATCTGTTACAGTACATGACTGCACGTTAGCAACGTGACATCGGTGTAGATCTTGGAAAACACTATAAGAATTCATTATGAGCTGAAAGACATTGAACACTTTGGAGGCCAAATTGATGTATAAATACACAGACCTTTCATTAATTTGTTAATCAATTCATTTCCTCTATGACAATCAACTTGCAAACAGTGTTTTCGACGTGAAGCGTATATATTGAGCGTTCATTCTATTTTCTAAACACGCATTTGCCAATGTTTACATTTTTATACAATGTATAGCAGAAAGACACAAATGAATATAAACTATTGCAGTCTATTATGACGAAAATAACTTTGGCTTTAATAGCAAAGCAACTTTCCTTTTAGATTGCTGTCATTTATCGTTGCTCAAGTACTGAAGTACCATCTGAAGCTGACTATATAAATATATATATATTTTTTCTATTGTGATATTTTAGAACAATCAGATGATGTAGAATAATAAGATATAACACTTGAGTGAATTAGATGTCATAGATAGTACATACATATGGGTGCTGTTCGTTATTCCGTAGGTTCGTTATTCCGAAGGTTCTTTATTCCGAGGGTTCGTTAATCCGAAACACATAAATTCCCTATACCTAGAGGTTCGTTAATCCGAAGGTTCGTTAATCCGAAAATGAAATAAAGTTAGCTATTCCGAAGGCTCGTTTATCCGAAAATGAAATAGGGTTCGTTATTCCGAAGGTTCGTTGATCCGAAATGAAATATGGTCCGTGACGAACCTTCGGAATAACGAGCTTTGTTTATTTTTGGATTAACGAACCTTCGGAAAAACGAACCCTATTTCATTTTCGGATTAATGAACCTTCGGAATAACAAACCTTATCACATTTTCCGATAAACGAACCTTCGGAACAAGGAATCATCGGAATAACGAACCTTCGGACTGAAAACACCTTCGGAATAACGAAGCTTCGGCTTATGTAACCCATTCATATTGCGAAAATACGGTAAGACTGCACAAAGATAATGACGAAGTCGTTAAACAAAAAGTGTAGGGCCTACTGTTTTTCGATGAGAGACCAGTAAACAGTAAGACTGTGTTCCGCGTGAAACCCGATCTCCCCTGAAAAAAAAAAATGCAACCAAACCATGAGTTAAACAACTGTTAAAAGAAACGATTAACCCACTGAAGACAGCCCAGTAAAACAACTCACAAGACATCTCATGCGATGTCTCGCTCCCCCCCCCCCCATTGGTGATTATGTTACAGTGTTTTCAATATAAGTTCATTTACTTTTTGACCTGTGACCTTATCTGACTGTTCATTATTCGAACTTGACTGGCATCTTTAGGTGATATCCCAGAGGTGTGGAAAGTTAACAGGGTTTGACAGTTCGACATTTTAACTTTTGACCTTGTTGGACTGCACCTATATTTGAAGTTGACCGGCATCTTTTGGTGATGTACCTGTGGTGTGAGTTTGATTGTCATAGCTCAAAGTTGCGGAAAGATACAGAGAGTATATACACTAAATTATTGATGAAGCAGACGACGACTGACGGCGGCGATGGAAAAGTGACGCCTATACAGTGTATTATGTCAAGCTTCAGTTTGGCGGGTGAGACAAAACTCATCATCGACATGCCATGAAAACACGCTGCCGCCAGTAATGACGGAGTTATAACCATGGTGGGCTCCGTACCGTTCTCAGGCCGTGTCACACTACCAGAGCGTGTCGAGCCAAGGAATGGCCAATGAATTCGAAAAATTTTAAGACACGTTAGCCTCCATTGCTAATACTGGAATAGTTCGTAGCATGCTTGGCGTTCTCTATACATTCATTAGCTATTCATAGGGACTCGCAGAGACCTGCTTATGGCCGATTTTGGATATGTCCCCCCCCCCCCCCGAAAAAAAAATCAACAAAAACAAACAAACAAACAAAACACACACACAAACAAACGACCCCCCCCAAAAAAAAAAAAAACGAAAAAAAAGGCTTCAAGCAGCTTTTAAAGAGAATGTAACCGCAATACAAATTCTCCGATTTGAAGTTTTTTGATTTACGAATACACGTTTTGTATTAGTACAACACATCAGCGAAGTTTGAGGAAAATTGGACATTCCGTTCAAAAGTATTTATGAAATTCTAAAGCTCTGGTGCAACCGTCGCTGGATGAGAATACCACGCCTTTTGGCGTCAGGTATGGACAACGGTGTAATGAAAATATAACTTAACTTCAACATTGTACAGTATGTCAAAAAAAAAAATTACAACGGGGCCCTCCACAATGATATCTTTAAAAATGGTGAAGCAATCTAAATACAAATTCAGGGTTGAAACTATAACTCATTGCGCACATCTTACAGAAAACCCCATTCGATTTGCTTCAGTGGTCAAAGAGAAACAAGGAATTTTGTAGAGGATGTCGGGAATCTCTTCTGTCCAAATTCTGTCTATTATTCACACACAAGAGCATTCAATTGCTAAAATTGGAAGAATCAGACTCATGACATGCTTTACAACAATCCACATTTCTCTGTGACCGCTTAACCAAATTGAATGGGGTTTTCTGCAAAATAGAGCTAAAATGTTATATTTCAAGACCCTGAAGTAGCATTTAGACAGGTCGATCGTATTGGGTTTTATCAATTCGAAAATCAAATTGTAATTTTTGGGGCGACTTACTGCAGTATGTCCCCCAAAAATTACAATCAGATTTTCGCATTGATAACACCCAATATGATTTATTCTTTTTAATGTTACTTGAGGGTCTTAAAATATAACATTTTAGCTCTATTTTGCAGAAAACCCCATTCACTTTGGTTAAGCAGTCACACAGAAATGTGGATTGTTGTAATGATGTCATGAGTCTGATTCTTCCAATTTTAGCAATTCAATGCTCTTGTGTGTGAATAATAGACAGAATTTGGACAGAAGCGATTCCCGACATCCTCTACAAAATTCCTCATTTCTCTTTGACCACTGAAGCAAAGCGAATGGGGTATTCTGTAAGATGTGGGCAATGAGTTATAGTTTCATACCCTGAATTTGTATTTAGATTGATTCACTATTTTTAAAGATATTATTGTGGAGGGCCCCAATGTATTTTTTTTTTGACATACGGTATATTTACTTCTCTAGTACATGTACAAAGAAAGAGCTTTGTGCATGCCTCTTTCAGAAAGTAGGGGGAATTACGCTTTGTCAGTAACAAGTCGAGGGAAGTGTACGTTTCACACAAACATGAAATTCGTGGAATTTTTTATATTTTCTTTCATCATTCTATTTCAATTTCATTAATATTTCGGCATTTCACATGATCCAACTATTTAAACATGGCTGTACTTCCTTAATTACAAACGTGACGTCATGATTTGTAGTGGTGGCGATGGCTGCACCGAAACTATAAAGACATCGACGGATAGCCTGGTTTTCCTCAAACTTCGCTGTGTTATCCCGATATTATACAATCATGTAGTACGATATTTCTGTATTCACTAAATCCATATAATGTATTATATGACTAGTACATGTATTTTGATTTCATTTCCCCTTTAAGACGTATCTACCTCATTTAATGTCTTGTAAGTTGAGAGTTCCGGATGACAAGTACAGGCTTTCAAGCAGGATAATGTATAAAAGTAGGAATAAAGTAGGAACAAAATCTCTAAAAAAGTAGGAAAAAGTAGGACATGAAAGGGAAAAAGTAGGGCATTAAAGAAAAAAAGTAGGAATAAATCAGGACATGTGCAGGCTTTTTGGAGTAGTTTTCGTCGATACTCACCAGAACTCTTGATGTTACATGTAAATCTTAATTTGTACTCACAACCCTGCTGCCTCAGCCTCACTTTTGCTCCTGGGAGAGCCTGAAAAATACAACACAAGGCAGACGTTCGTTAGAACAATGTCAGGAAACAAGCACAAATGCATGTTCAACTGTACAGTCAATATGAATCTTGATCACTTATTACAATACTTATATAGAAAAGACATAATTTTGTGATTGACATGAACACCTACCATATATGTGATCCTGCATCGCAACACCAACAAAAAGTTGCCAAACATGGATTTTTAATTAAGAGCAGATTCTGAAAGAGCAAACTTAAATATGAAAAATGATGTATAACTCGATTCAAATGGACTCTCCAAACCTATCCTTATATTGGAATGAAAGCACACACTCCAGAAAATGTGAACTGAGAAAAGGGGCTCCAGAATGTTAACCACTGGAGCTACAACAATGAAGAGATTATCAGATTAAGCTGCGCATGCTTTATTAACACATTCTGTAGGTGATCAATGCCAACTTTCAAAGCAGAAGCATCGTCCTTTCTAAAGTTATTAGAGTTGAAAGTTAAAAGTATGGACAGGGTTTTTAAGAAATGAAAAGATGACTCTATGAGAAACACCTAATCACACTATTCTACCAAAAAGTGTTCCAGAAAAAAAAAAACCTGCTAAAAAACACAATTTCCTTTTTGTTTTATGATCCTACACTTTAGTATAATATTATAGAAGAAGACTTGCTCTTTCAGAAAATATGAAAAACTCAAGATTGGCGGGATTGGCCCATATCATCTATTTTCAGTCCTAATACAAAATCAGTGCATGCAACCTTTCGTTGGTTTTGTGATGGACGGTCACATATCATCCCACAAAATATGACATAAACATTCCATGATGTTAAGTTATACACCTATGCCAAAGGTATGTTATACACTTCCATAATTAAAAGATGGCATCTTTTATCTACATTTGAATGTTTTGAAGTTGTGAAGATATGTGTTTCATTCCAAAATGTAAAAAAGATTGGAAATAAGGATATTTGACAAAAGCAACTTAAAAACATGACACTTTTATCTACTTTCATTTGAAGTTATTCAAGTGATGCTTACAACAACTTAGTATGCTTTCAGGTTCCAGCTGAATGACCATGAGATAAGCAATATACTTACTTTCCAAAAGACTTTCAATTTCAAATACATGTAAGCACTTAACATGTGTTCAAACATTTCAAAATAACAGGATAATTTAAACTACTTATATGTAGTGCTCAGTATCAGTCTCTGAGAGCATGTGTTATCATATTACATTTCTAGCAAGACATGCATGAAAAATGGGTTGTCTCATGACAGTGAGGCCTTACGAAGTGAAATTATATCTACCAATGAATTGACATCTTTATTTTGCAAATCCTGACCCACTACAAATCTACACACTCAGATACTGTGAGTTTATGGCAGTGTCCACAACTGAATTTCCAGTGATATAGATTATCTTCATAATCATATGATATAGATGGAAACACAAGGCAAGCTCAATTTGAAACACTTAAACCACTAGAACACAAAACAGCCACAGAGAGAGAGAAAAAAAGTAAATACTTTACATTTCAGCATTAGAGAAATGTAGTATTCTTGCATGTAGAGTAATATAAGACTGTAATATAACCAAATGACTCCACTTTACAAGATGTGAGGAGCATACATGTACATCTGCTTTTTGTTTCTCACTCACTGTAGTCTTACCGACTTTATAGGTAGCAAAAAATGACTCTATTTTTTGATAATTTTCTGTAGATAACAAATGAATAAGTTTTCATTTCTTTGGTGTTCTGTTGATGCTAGATTCCATCAATATTCTTGAATCAACTTACATTTGTTAATTTAGAAAGAGTTGTAGAAAATAATCATTCTGTACTTTCCAATGACTTACTACTGTTTGCAATATTTGCCACATTTACTGGACATAGTTAATAGTTCTTTACATTCAACTTTTTTTCAGCTCATCATGACCCTTTTTGTTGAATACACATACAGCTATTTGACCTTTTCAAGAAGATTCTCCATTTTGCAATTATTCCAGCCACTTTTAAGTTCATTCAATATTCTTGAAATCAAACTTCTTCATATCTTTTGAGAATATTACATCCTTCCGCCTTTGAAATTTTACATGGTTGAGACTCCGCTTTTCATTCTCCAGATATTTTGCTGGCTCAGTATTTCAGCATGTTAATCTTATAAACTACTCTTTGCAAGATCTGGAGAATAAATAAACAGTGACTGTCATTATCATTTTAGTCCTTGCTAGCTTCTCTGATTTCTCTGGTTGTTTGAGTACAAATACACTCTAGGAGATCTGTATATTTACCATGCAGTTCCCATTCCCCCCCCCCCTTAAATACAGTGTATTTGTGCCCTTTCAATTTTGATACTCTCCATTGTTCTGTTGGTTTTCACCTTCAACTTAAAGTTTTGTATGTTGACACAATTGGCATACACATCCATCCATTCACTTTTTTTCTTCTTTAAAGGACAAGTTCACCTTCATTAACATAAGGATTGAGAGAATGTAGCAACATTAGTAGAACACATCATTGAAAGTTTGAGGAAAATTGGACAATCCGTTCAAAAGTTATGAATGTTTGAAGTTTTTGTGCAGTCACCGCTGGATGAGAAGACTACTGCAGTGTATGATGTCACATGTGTACAACAATATAAGGAAAATATAAAGAGAATTTCACAAAATTTCATTTTTTGAAAAAAGTACTCATTCCCTTGACTTGTTACTGACATATGTTATGGGTAATATTATTCCCATTGCATTTAGAAAGAGGCAAGTCAGGTGCTCTTTTTTTTATGTGAAAATAAGTGAAAATATGTTGAATTTTCTTTATATTTTCTTTATACTGTTGTACTCATATGACATCACGAGCCTTAGTAGTCTCCTCATCCAGCGGTTCCAACACAAAAATTTTAAATTGTCCAATTTCCTCAAATTTTCACTGATGTGTTCTACTAACATTGCAGCATTCTCTCAATCCTTATGTTTATGAAGGTGAACTTGTCCTTTAAGAAGTTTCCCTGTCTCACATTTTACCAAGACTCTTTCAGATGGTTCAATATTTTTGATATGTCACTTCAAATGACTCATCACACTTTGACCACTTTCATTACGAGATTTCTGTTCTACCATTTTCTCATATCTTGTTCAAACTAGCTGGGTAATAAAAAGATGTTCAGCCTTAACTAAAATTTGCAAGATCTGTGGAATAAAAAGACATCATGGCTTCTAATTTTACTGCAACTTGTTTCCTCCAAACTTACCAAACTGTTCTTGGCGGTTCAACTTAAAACATCCACACACTTGCTCTTATTTGTGGAATATGCATTCATTATCTTTCCTAAATGTTAGGGTTTTTCTCAGGTAATGCTTTAGATGGCTTTTCTCTCTACATATTCCTGATAGTTTGTAAGTGTCATCAGGAAGTGAACTTCAACGTCTCATGGTTTAAACTTCAATCAATCTTTAAACGTTACTGAAATATTATTTTTGTGTTCGTTTTCTGTGAAGTTCTTCCATTTCCTACTTTCTTTTAAGTTCTTCGAGGTAATGTATGTCTTACCTATGATGCAATTCAACCTCTTAAACAATACTTGTAAGATGTATACATTACAAGCTATCAACTTTTAAGATTGTCCATAAAGAGGTTTCTGCTCTATTAGTCTTTATCTTTCACGATGGCTATGTAATTACTGTTGTTCTCACTCCTTGTTAACAATTTGTGGGATCTGTTAATTAAACATTTCTTCTTGTTCATCTGATTTTTCAGCAACTAACTTTCCTCAGCTGTTTACCTTCAGATGAATTAAGGTTTCTAGTAGTCATATCTACATGTACCACCTGCCCATGATTCAAATAGATATCACAAGTCATATGCCTCATGTTAAAGGTCCAGTTTACCTTTGGGAGCAGTGCTTTTGATTTAGCCTCAGTAATATGCAAGTTTCATGCAAATGGGTCCCTACTAATCCATGCTTTCTTGGAATAACTCATCCTCACATCAACCAGATCGAGTTTCTGTGGTGAAAAGCTTACTTTTATATTAAGTTTTTCATATTGTAATCATTGTTAATTATTATCAAAACATATATTACTGAAGGATTTCAGGCAAATGGGATCTGAAGGTGTCATTTCTTGTTTTGACATGACCTTTACGATTTATGTAGTAAACCATATTTTAGCAAAGGAAATTTCTGTTTTCTGAGGATTTGCATGCCAGCACATGCATTAGACATGATATGCTTGAACTCTACATTCATTAAACTGGCTGTAGGCAGCATTATTCCCTCAGTTGTATTCTTTGGAAGTCACATGTCAAATTCTACTTTTACGTATATGGCAAGCTTACCTGGTAATTTTGAGCCATGATGAGAGCTGGTTGAGCACTGCTGTAAGTCCTAGTCTGCAATATCAGTGGGATCAATCACATCTGCACAGGAGCAAAAGCTGAGGCTGGCAGCAGTCTTGTGGTTGATTGGTCTGTGTTATCCCTCTTTCATACTGAAGAGGCTCTCCCCACCAGTAAGAATCTGCAACTAGAGTCTACTTATCATTTCTGATTATAAAATATTCAAGTACCGGGTAGCCTTGCACATTTTTTTTTTTTGGCGTGATTTTTCACCAAAAAAGTAGGAAAAAGTAGGATTTTGAGCAAAAAAGTAGGAAAAGTAGGGACAGCAGTAAAAAAGTAGGAAAAAGTAGGAAAAGTAGGGCCACTTGAAAGCCTGCAAGTACTCTGTAGTACAATAGAAATAAAACATTACCAAGCATTATTCATTGTGGACATGTATCAGTATTATCATTATTACGTGTAGTACTGTTTTTGTTGGCTTGTTTTTGCTTTTCCGACATTCCCAATTATAAAACCAAGTTAGAAGTATATACGTGTAAAGATATTCATAACAGAAATGTAACAGTATGCAATAACTTTATCACAATTACATTAAAAAAAAGTGCCTTCGACTCGTTATGTTCATGAAGTAGCACACCACACACATATTCAGGGGCACACACACACATACCCTCAAATCCTCATTTAAACCACGCACATTTGACAGAACTCATACAGGGGTAAAGACGCTAAAATGCACGCAGATTGCTTTTACATTTGCTGATTCGAGTTTATTCACTTGAGCAATATGTAGTACTATATAAGACATCTGCAAGACTGTATGCAAGAGTTAATCGATATTACAGATCAGAAACAAACACCCAAACAGGAATAGCAAATTCTACAAAAGTAAGTTAAACTTACGTTACTACCAGTGAATATTTTGGAATACATGATAGCATCCACAGGAAGCAATACACAGTCATGAATTTATATCGAAAGAAAAAAAAGAAAATCAAAGAGACCAAAAAAAAAAAAAAAAAAAACGTCTGGGACGCAAAGACAAAGAGTGAAATTCGCAGCATTTTCAGACATGATTTTAAGGGAAACATTCATATTACGAGAGTAAATTATTCAAGCATTTACATTATTTACTATTACAATGACTGTTTGGACAAACAGATGAAACATTAATGAAAGCAAGGCACAATCATGAAGTTACATATTAAACGTCTGGGACGAATTGCAGATTTCCAAAGAAAAAAAAAAGAAAAGAAAAGAAAAAAAAAAACCAACAATGCATTTTCAGACATGATTTGCAGGGAAGAATTCAGTATTATTATCAACAATTTGTTTACAATGTTCAAATAGGCTTCATGATTAACGCAACCATGATTTATTGCAATATATACTCCATTCAATGATTAAACATTCAAATTTAGTGTGTCCTCTCGATCTTTTGAAGATATTCAGGCACAATTAAACATTTATGCATTATGCATACAAACGTATTTGAGATCATACACAGAGAGTAATTCCACACGATTAAAACAAATAATGTAACAAAGAATAAGACATGATGATAGATTTTAGTGTACCCAATCTACAAACAAATCACTTGGTGCAAAAATTCAAATCTTAGTTTACACGTTAATAAATTACACAACATCATTACGTCACACACAAAGACAGAAAAGTACAACATGTTTTTGGAAATGTGTATGTGTAATTACGTCTACCACAGCTGATCTGGTATAGAGGTGTATAAGATAAAAAAAATGCATTTCTACATATCTAATTTCAATATTTACAGCGTCGTTTAAAAAATGCAATAAAATTTGAACAATTTTGAACATATTTCATGAATTTGCTTCAACTTTCAAGCACATGAAGACAATACGGGGGGGGGGGGGGGGGATGACAAATACAAAAACATTTAAACCAACCCACTTCCAGATGCTCTCCTTCTGCTGACATGTTCTAACTAAGCACTCTGTATACACATGATGTAACAGTGGTGTCATTATCCACAGCCATCACTGGCAGTCTTGCAGAGAAAATGTATTTGCAGAATATTCACACAAACCCAAGCGTATTTCACATGTGAGGTCTGTTTGGTATAAGTTATCAAACATTCCTCTGAAGCTGAATAATGGCTGGGGATTCCAGTTTGAAGAAATCAATAATTCAGTGAAGGTCACTGTCTCATACAAAGAGTAAAAACACAGTAGCAGTTGTTTTTTTTTTCAGTAACTCATATTAAATTTACCCGTAATGATTTTTTTTTTTCTGGCCATGTAAACTTATGATATATCATCCTACATAAGTTATGGATTGAGACCCAACCCCATTTTCATGATGACTTTGGTAAGAGTAATGTCAACCACTACACAGTGACAGTAATTTCTTATAATATTTGACCTATAATAAAATGACAGTTGTAGAAATGAAAATTTTCATACATTCTCCTGAAAACATTCATATCAGCCACAATTGAGAGATAGAAAATGAAGCTAAACCCTGCAGTAATTGTATAGGTGTCTTGTAAATATAGCTCATCTCGTGTACTGTCATCTACAAGTAAATGGACTGTACATCAATGAGGAGTCAATTCAATACTGAATAATCACTACCAGACAGTAACAAACAGCAACCATGCTACTACAAGCACAAAAGAGTGAATAATGAATAACGTGCTAGATGCTGGAATACAGTGGACTCCCGTTATAACGAAGTCTTTGAGACCGGCAATTTTCTTCCATTATATCGAAATTTCATTACAACTGAACACATAAACAATAAAGAAGAAAGAGCGGATAATTTTGCGGCCCGAATTTTTACTTCGCTGTAAGCGGAATTTTGTTATAACCGTGTTCGTTACAACGGGAATGCACAGTAGAAGCAAGATCATAACTGTGCAGGCAAGAAAGATATGAATTCAATGAAATCAATGTAGACTGACCGCATGAGTGTCCCCACATTGTGTATTATGCTGTTAGTGCAATCTAACCACAAAAAGAGGTTATACATGTGAACATGTCAGAAAAAAAAATTCTCTATAGATTATCTCCCATTTGCTAAAATTTGTAGTACTGCAGAAGTTTCAAGGAATAAATAAAACAGAATATGTAGCTGGTATACAGCTACAAATGTTAACCAATATAATTGTAATCATACAAAATGTTGGCAAAGTAGAAGTGTATTATTAATAATGTAAAAGTGCTGTATCATAAACTGGTAACAAAAACATCTTTGTCAATGTCTTTAGCTTCAGGGCTGCTTGTCACAAATACCTTTGCAATACTCATCAAATATGTTTTGTGTACTGGAGAGCAAGATGATAATCAGAATGGACATGTATGGAATGAACACTTATGACATCTATCCTGCAGACATAAGAAAACTGAAGAAAACTCTGTGTCAGTATCATATCGTCGGCTGAGAATGATAAGGGCGTTAAGTTGTCACAAAACCCATAGTGTTCAAGATAACTTAATGCCCTTCTCATTCTCAACAGACGATATCATCACACAATTACAGCACAGCAGCCAGCTACCGAAATGAAGATATACATGTAAAGACTGACCATCCGCCACTTTGATGGTAATCAAACAAACAAACAAACAAAAAAAAACCCCAAAAACAAAAAAAGCAGCAAAAGAACAATTTCATCATAAAAACCTTGATATGTGAATTTTGTAACAGTACTGTAATGAGTATCAAGGTGCAAAATATCTCACAATTTAGAATTGCATTGTTCATAGAAATATTTGTCTAGCTGTGCCACTTGGAATGACAAATTAACTTTCTACACAAATTGATAAATAAAGGAAAATCTGCGCCTGGAAGAATCTCATTCTGGCATTTAAATTCATACCACAATGCCTTTACAAGGCATTGCTAATGACAAGTTGACTGTTTAAACGTTTAACATTTCACAAAGTGACCTTAAATGTGCAATAACAATGTTGACACCAACCAAAGTCTTGTAAATTTCAGCAGGAAGTATAAATTTGGCAAGAAAAAAAGTTTAATTAAAGCAGAGCATCTACTTCAACTAAATCTTTAGTTATGTCACGTTAACATTTTAGGAAAAATAAGACAAGATTATACCAGTCAATAAAGAGCTGAGTTGAATTGAGATTGTGGAAAAGTGACTAATGATTTTCACCCACAGTCCTCTTCTAGCCAGAAAAAAAAAATGAAAATGTGACATCAGGAATTGACGAATCTTGTATGGGTTTTGTGTGAATTTTCAGAAATGTAGAAGCACAAGTAGCGAGCAACAAATCAATATTTGCTATTAAAAACATGTTGTTGAATACTACAACCACATGTCATTTCCGAGCAAGCACACTGCATTTGGACTTTGTACATTTTCATTCTTTTTAATAAATAGAATGCCTTTTTTTTTTTGCCGTGAGACATGTGCAACTCATAATCTCTTCAGAGACATATGAATAAAATACAGTACACAATCAGATTTTAAAGGCGAATAGCCATTTAAGGATAACGAAGTCATATGTAGAACTGCATATGTCAAGGCATTGACAGCAACAATGACTAAACTGGATCTGTATACAACTTCACAAAATCAATGTGACCCTTCTTATTGTCCATGATTATCAAACATTCCCCGTAAGAGTTACACTGATAAACAGTAGAAGAAAGTACACTAAACAATTACAAAACTGAAGCAATAGATGTGAATTGGTTTGCATCTTTATCTGTGTGAGTGTGTGTGTCACTGTGTTTAATTGCAGATACTTGGTAGCAACTGTTCAGCCTACACAGGGGGCCTTACACAGTAGCTACGTCTTACCTGCGTCTTACAGTTAATTAATTTGCACAAGTCTTTGTTGTTGCCCTGATTTCAATCAAAGAGTTTAGCATGAGGTCACCAAAGAAATATGCCAAATAAACTTTGAAGCCAATTTGCAATGACCTTTGAAGTTTGATTCAAAGACATCTTGCTCCAAAATCCAATCATCTATTAAGCATCTAAAATTCATGTAGAAGGACGTCACAAAGAAAAGCCGTAGAATTGCTTTTTGTTAATCATACTAACACGATAACTGGAACGGCCAATTTGACAACAAACTAAAACATTTGGGGGAAAGTCATCAAAATAAACTCAACAACTACATGCACAAAGACAACTCTGATCTATTGTAGCTTGCTCCCCATTTGTACACGAGGAGGACACCTGAGAAACCCTACACCATACAATTTATAAATTTCATACCTGACAGTCACCACAAAGAAAACAATCTGCTCAAATTGACAAGCTCTAAGTCAATCCAGATTATGGCCTTTGCAAGTCTTAGCAGCTCAAAGGTGTCATAAAATCGTATGGACAGATCTTTTTAAAAAGTCTAGACTAAATTCAATTTTTGAATTGTACAGGAACCCTTGACCCCTTCCCCTCCAGTAAACTTGCAATGTTTGTTCACTTCCTTGCTTACATCTGTGTAACATACATGTATTCAAGTCCTTATATACAGTGCATGGACATTACATTATTGTGAGCAAATACTGGTGGTGAAGAGTTCTGCAGGATAAGAACTCCCTTCAAATTCATGGTGAATATTTACAAAGATAGCAGCATTGTATCATGACTCAAAGAGTACACTGTTGGAGCATTTAAAAAAAGGAAAGTAAGAGTGCGAACTAGAAAACAAGACTTAGTGCTCCAAATAACATTTCTGTACGTGATGTTTATTAAAAAACAAACTGGGAAAATGTAATATACAACAGACCTGGGGGTCTAGTCCTCACCCTAGTATCACAAGTTTGCTTTTGATGCATTCTTGCAGACTATTACCTGAGAAGACAGCAGGCAGTGGGGCTTTGATCCAGGTGGGCATGGTGTCCATTTGCATATTCTGTCACAATGGCAAAAAGCTAAAACCCTGCCAATACAAATTCAACTGGCACTACACATAGAAGATCAAAGTGTAAAAACTTGCCCCCCTTCTGTCCCCTCCCCCCCCCCCCCCCCCTCTCTTGGGCCATCTGTGGATCGTAGATAACCTTACAAGTACAATTGCTCAAACGGGTGTAGTATTTCTTATTCTTAGTACATTATAGATACATTAGTGTACATTATTCAAAGTTTGGGGTTCTGGGGTCCCCTTGGGGTCCCAGAGAGGAGGGAGCACTACCATGACATTTGCTCCCACAAAATATCTGTATACTAAGTCTACTGTAGCAAAAAATCTCCCCACACACATAGCCCTATCTCTCTAATAACCCTTTGACTGTGTGTTTTCAAGAACATGGAAATGTAAAGATAGGCAAAAATAGGCTCTATTTGATGCACTTTCTCCATCTTCTGTTCCAAAACTTCTCCTCTCACTTCATGTCATCTCCCCCCCCCCCCCTTCATGTGCCCACGCACTGAAAACACACTGAGCTGTTTTATCAGCATTCAGTAAGCCATCCACACTTGACCTAAGTGTAGCTTCAAAAGTTATGATAGCAAGCTCACTCAGGTGCGGCAATTGCGCCTCAGTCCAACATGACGGCCATGCTGACACAATAGGGATTGATGGGATTAATTAATCTCTATTCCTTGTCAATTGCGCCCCGTCTTAACGGACCTCTTTGTACATTCTCCGGCGAAGAACCACCCCGTGTTTATATTCCACAGATTCCATATATGAGGGTTAAGCGCCAAGAGGCCTGTTTTGACAGGCATTGCTAGAATTTCTTCTCTGGGGAGAATACGTGCTCCTTGGCTAATCATTACAGTTACTATAGACATGCTGTCATTATTGCAATTGCAGTACGCTTAGCATATGTGATTGCGTACTAATGTGTGCACTCATACAGACATGAAGGCCCTATTATCTACAGAAATGTTTCAATCAGGCCTACTGTTTTTCCTTAAATTATGTTTACTGTGCGAACACATTTTATTCTCTTTTCTTAAGGATCTTTAAAAAAAAAGTAAAGAAAGTAGAAGTTATGAAATCAGCCACGTGTTTGACAATCAGATCAAGGCTATTACAATACCATTCAGCCACAGAACTTGAGTGTGACTGTATAGGGCCCATCCTACACACAGCCCTGCCCTGTAAGTGATGTACAGACATTCACAGGAGTTCATATGATTTGTGTGTGGCATAGCACTGGTCACCTGACTTAGTGCTAGTCACATGACGTCTCCCGGAAAGATTCACCTCATGAGCGTCTTCTCCAGTGGTTCTCCAGTGGTTCTCCGGAGGCTACCCCGTATCTGGTCGACTGCAGCACAAGATTTCTCTGGAGGGTGTCCATCATGTTGTGTCTTAAAATGCACTTATGTGTATGTGCCAGCAGGCAAACAAAGCACAGTAAGGGTTATAGAAACAACAGTTACAGCACCTGTCACTACTGCCCCATACATCTTTATCATGTATTCTCCAAAGTTCCCTTCCATTGCAGCACAAACTAATTACCAATGCAGCTTTTTCGTCTTCTGTTCCATAGTAACCATGGAACAGGCATCTTCCAAATCTTCACCATCAGTCAAACAATTCATACAGAGTTTAACCCTATTCTAACTGGGGGGGGGTCAAATTGACCCCCCCCTCGACGTTTCGCGCCACGATTCCGCAACGCGCAAAGATTTTGCCGCGTCGTTTCATGACTTTTTTCATTTGAGTCTCCCGCATATTTTGAGACCAAATTTGCGATGTCCGGGTACACCGTTCTGAAGTTATGCAATGTTTTGCAAATGCATGTCAACCCGAAAACCGCTCAAATTCATGATTTCGTGTGCAAATCCAATGCAAACTGTGGTTTTTTGTTTAATTGATATAAATTAGATTATTTCAACTTTTAAGCATTGAAATACATCAATTCTAATGTAAATAAGCTTGAAAAAGTGCCTCCAACAAATTTTGGCAAAAAAACAATAGAAAACAAAAGATCGAAAAAACAATAAAATACATAAGAAATTAACAAAACAATAAAAAACAAAAGAAAATGATTTTGATTGCGCTATTTTTTTACAAGAAAATTGTTTGATGTGTCTTGAGGAACTCTGACACAAAAATTTAATAATCCTTCAGTCTTTTTTGATGGAGTTATAGGTGAAAATATGATTTTATGCGTTAATTTGCATAATTAATTTATTAAAAAATATGAAATCAAAATTTTTCTGTTGTATGACCATGTAATCTTGTAGTTGACATCCGGCTCTATGTTCAGGCAAAATTTTGCGGCGATCGCGCGATCGGTGGCCGAGATCTGAAGGGGGGGTCAAATTGACCCCCCCCCAGTAAAAACTTGGTCTCAAATAGCCCAGTTAGAATAGGGTTAAAGACATTATCCATTCTGAAACCACAAACAACTGTAATTAAACAATAGCCATCCATCCTCAAATAATTATATCTACCACACTTTAAACCTCATCCCCACTCTCCCCTCCCTGCACCACCCCCTTTGCACCTTCACACCCCTTTCTCTTCTTGAATATTCATGTACAATCTCACACCTGTGCTTGTGCCATGGCCCATCCTACTTGTACTTGAACATGAAACGTTTGGTGAAGGTGCAAACAAAGCATGGCATCTGTTTGGCCCGCCCCTCCGAGGACTCCCTCCACACCATCCTGTTGTTGACCCGGACGAGGATGTCGAGGATGTGCTCCTTGTCCTTGAACTCGGCGATGACGTCGCACAGGTCATGGACAAACCAGGAACCCTCATCTGAATTGCGCCACGCCTTCGTTCCTGCAAGTTGGAAGAGTCAGGTTTAAGGGCCGATCCAGTACTCTTGCAGGGAATGGAATGAGTCTATTATTATTTATATTCCCCTTAAGATACCTCATATTCAGACACATATTCCCCTTATGGATGCTTGTATCCTTATATATGTGACCCACTACAATAAAACGATCCGAAAGTCGGGAGGACAATTTTCTGAATTTTCTGAAAATGACATGACATTATTCCCTTACTCTTCCACTTTAATTTCATATATAACACAACTCATAAAAGTACTCCGTTGCAGAGATGTCAATGATTTTATTAGCGCATGGCAAGTGGTTGAGAAAATCAGAGTTTCGAGAAAAACGCCTTGAAAGTTTTCCTACTGACGCTAACATGATCAAGGGGAGGCAAAACAGTTTTCACCGCTTGACGATAGAAGGAATGCTCCTAGCGACCTCCATGATGTTCATTCAAGCTTTAGCACGAGCGGTCTACGCACCACCAATCAGTAATCAGGATGCCACGCACTGACCAATAAGATTACTCCCTCGTTGCTAGGGGCGGAGTCTAGTTGCGGCACTAAATCCAAATCCTCGGACACGTGTCTGTTACGTTGAAAGTCAGAAAATCATGGCCCAGAAAAACGCTCATTTCTTGCCTTTCGTTTGATCATTTAGCTTCGAAATTTCGGCTGATGATAGACAAAACATTAGACTACAAAATTATGCCAAAAACGAAAATCCGGTTGTTTTGACCAATTTTGACGATGTGACTTCAAACTCGATTTTCTTGGCTCAGCCGTCAGCAACTTTAGGATCCTTTTGTTGTAGCGGGTCACATATACAGGCATTATATATACAGGCATTACATTATATACATATATAGAGGGATTTAGGAGCAGAATTTCAGAAAACTATATCTAAATACGTCAGAATTCCTTTTACAATATACCAAACTCATTTTCAGCACTTTATGCCCTAAGGGCTCTTTGTGTGTGTGTGTCCTGGCCCATGTCTATTATATAAATAAATATATATATATATATATATATATATATATATATATATATATATATATATATATATATATATATAATTCTATTCTTTTTCCCACCCTCAAGTTTGTAAATTTTCAAGTCTACTGAAGAAACCTCGAACAAAGCATCAAACATCTCACCTTCCGTGGTTGCATAAGCTATTAAAACATCTGAGTTGACTGGTCTGGTCAGATAGTCGGGATTTTCCACGCTATGAAGCATTCCTGGGGTAGATAATTCCGCTGGGGCATCAGAGTAGCTAACTGATCTCGCATGCTCTTTGCCACGACAAGACTGGATAATAAATATCTTTGGCATGTCTGGAAAGGAAAAATAAATGAAAGTTCTTATTTCATCAGAAAGAAAACAGTACTATATTTAGAATTGTCAGAAAAGTGTGAAAGACAAACTTGGAAATATACGTACTAATAAAAACTTGAAGAAAACTTAACCCTAACAAGGCCGGAGGGCCTCCGAGGCCCCTCCCCCATGTTCTGTGTGATGCATAACCATTGCAAAAAGCTAAGAATTTTTTCTGATGGCACAATTTTTTATCTCTTAAATTTGATAAGGATACTAGTTATAAAGAATATTTACACAAAAAAATGTGCCTGTTTTGAGCTTTCTGTAGTGATTTATACCAAATAATTTAATTTCATGCATCATTATGCAAAAATTACTGTTATTTAGCATGAATGATGATTCTTTAGATTACGTCACTGGCAATGTCTGTGCCAATTTTTATTGCGATCGGGCGGTTGATGGCTGACATCTGAAGGGGGGGGGGGGGGGGGGCCCTCGAGCCCGGCCCTATCATCTATCTAAATAGCCAGGCCTAGTTAGAATTAAACACTGTGACAGTTCAATGGCGGTCCTAGGCACAGAATGTGCAACTTACCAACGTAAGGACACACATGATAGCTTTATCTGAACTATGACTGTGCTATCCACCGGCAATAGATCCAAAACATTTCAACAAATCAGTATGGCATTCATTGATTGTGACATAACATCATTGCTCATGACATATAATATTTCACGAGTAATATTTTGCAAATGTGAGACTTGTACAATTTCTGGAGTGGTTGAAGTCACTATCATCACTTACATGTACATTGATGGAATTGAGAAAAGGAAATCCCAAATATGTTTTATTTTTGGACAAGTTGTCTCACCCACAGCATTGCGAAGGACGCGAATGGAAAAAATCCAATATTCAGAAAAGTTTTTCTCCGAATGTGTTCCGACAATGAAGCTGAAAACCTTTCTTGCACAATTTGTGTAAAGTTCTCACGACGTATGTGCAAATATCGTGTGTATCATTGCTAAAGTACAGCATGGTATGTATACGAAGAACACGTGACAGAAATGCGAAACAACACAAATTTTTCAATAATCATGGGAGAAAATGTACCCAAGGAGAGGTGGGAGCTGTCTTTTTTTCTTTCCTGTACTTGTCCTTTCTTTTTTTCTCATTTCTCTACAGTTGTGTGTGTGCCTAAAGTTTTTTTCTTAGGACCTATCTCCACTAGTAAAGCATTTGATTATATTTTTTTTGCAGTTTTCTCCGACAAATAATCTCTAGTTTCAAATGTAATTTGGGCATACTTTAGATTCATTTTAAGTGTATTCTGCAATTTTTTGTACATCAAACATTTCTTTCTCTTTGCTAGTCTGTAATTTCGTTTTTACTATATAGTTGTTAATAATTGATGTCTAGATGTATGCTATATGATTTTGACTTGTAGAAAACGTAGGTCAAACATTCCCCAAATGTGCGCTGAACGTTCATGAGAATGTCTCAAAAGGTAAGTGAACAGTTTGCGGTTACGTCGTAAAATGATCGTAAAAACTTCACAGTTTTCGCGAAACTTATGTGAGACATTCTCCAAAGTTTGGCGGTCTGTTTGGGGTTTCATGAACATTTTGCAAACATAGCGCATGTCTTGTGAAGGTCTTGCGCATGTGACGAGGCTTTAAAGACACTTTCGAGAACAAATCATGAGCAAATCACAACCAAGTGTGCGGAAAAGGTTTGTACAAAATTTCAAAATTTTTTGAAATTTTTGCCGAAGTAAAAACGACATTCGCGAACAATTGACGATGCTTTCGATCCCTCACGTTCGTTTGGCCATCTTTTGCAGACTAAAATACGAATGCTGGATTTTGCCATTTGCGTCCTTCGCAAATTGTTCGCATGGTCCGTGAAATCACACCTTTTGTTCGGTACGTGAGGACAATATGTAGCATAATACATGTACATTGTATTCTCACATCACGTGGTCAGTGATCTATTACCTTTCATTGCTGGTATCTTGTCGCCATGGAAATGCTTTATGATGTCATCAACCAACATCCATCTGCAATCAGCCATTAGCACTCCATCCTAATGGTCAGTGTATGATAAGTGAATGATAAATGAACAAGAAAACCCATATGAAACAGAAGGTTTAAAATCTTCCTCATCCACAACTCCTCTCCTACAACACAATGTGGATCCAGAATTCTTAGTCTGCAATCAATTGTTGTTGTATAACCTCCTCTCTTGAAGCATTATTTTGTAAAGATTAATAGACGTGTTGGTCTCAGCTTGTAAGCTCTATACTCCATAAGCACAGATGCAATTTTGTCTCTTTGGGGCAACAATGTTTGCATAAAATACAATCTATCAATTTATACATCTATGTTTCTACAGTGTCCTCCGTTCATAGACATGGAAATACTAGACAGTATGTCTGACATTAACTAGAACTATCAATGAAGGTGATTAACACCCCCGCTCCAGCAGGTCAGACTTCTATGAAAAAGAATTGGACCAGGGTTTGTTGAGTACAAATACAAAGGGCATTTTGCACATGGGTCAATCATTGTCAAATCAACCAATGCTATTAACCTGACCCCCTTCAATTTTCTTTAAGCTCATGCCAAATGTTCCCCCATGTGTCTGATGAAAGATTCTGAAATAGTTTGCCCCAAGGTAAACGGTCGCTAAGATATGGCCTCCCTTAGCAACCAATTTTTGGTTGGTCTCAAGAGCAAGTGAGAGTCTTTGAATATGCATAATATAGGGTTCTGAGCTATTTGAATTTTGAAGTTATCAGCTTCCAAACATGCACCCAAAAACATTAACTTTGATGCTCAACACCATTTTCAGTGACCTCTTGCGCAGTAACGGATTGTCAGATCCGCTCCGTACTACATTGTGCATGTCAAGACCATGAAGTTCTTCCAATTTACAAAAAATGAGCAATGTAACTCATCTAACTTGGCTGCAGCAGTCAATAAAAAATAGCAAATTCTATTTAAACTTGATTGTTCGAACACGCATTAGCTGCTAAGGGAGGCTATATCTTAGCAACCGTTTGACCTTGGGGCAAAATATTTCAGAATCTTCCATTAGACACTTGTGGGAACATTTGGTGCGTGTTTAAAGAAAATCGAAGGGGTCGGGTTACAAAATGTCTGAAAATTAGTTGATTTGAAGTGGATTGACCCACATATACACCTGTAGATCTTCATACACACTATAAATTTGACTGTAATAGCTTTAATGCTTCAGTTCGATGCAAAAATGTGAGGTTACCAAGGCAAAACTTTTTTTCTGATGCATACTATCTTGCAAATCTACGCCTGAAAAATGTATACTAAATTTGACCTTAAATTGCTTGAAACGCTGTGGAAGTAATACAATTCACTAGGTTTTGGTAAAATTATTGTTACCATGGCAATGTTTTGTCTGGCAAACACAAAAACACAGGTCTACATCTACACCTCAATGCCATGCCAACCAAATTTGATTTCAACTGCTGCACAATTGTGGAAGTAGTTCACTCCACAAGATTTTCAAGAAAATATGCAGTTACCACAGCAACTCCTCGTCAGGTACAAGCACAAAGAGTGACTTGTATAACTACACCTACAGATCATTATACATATCAAATTTAAATACATTGCTTAAATACTGTGAAAGAATTTCATTCAACAAGATTTTTGAAAACTGTGGTTGCCAAGGCAACACTTTTACCAACAAACACACACAAAAAACATGTCTTGCATATCTACACCTCAATGTCATCATGTACCCTACGTTTCATCTAAATTGTTTCAAAACCATGACTGGTGTTCATGATGCAAGATTTTGCAACGGACTGCTCGACTGACCACCCAACCTCCAAACCACCTGATTCCTACATACCCCCTTTTACACCTTGTTTATGCAGGGGTATAAACATATATTGTCCCTGATTAGCTGTGTTTACACAAATTCTGTCAAATGCAATATTAGGCTACACCCTGGCATGGATAATATGAAAAATCAAGATTACCTTTTCTGGTCCACCAGTCCTTGATGACTGCGGTTCCCCATGACTTCCAAGGATCAAAATAAAACTCTTGTACAATCCACTTCCCAGAGTGCTTTGTAAAGCACTCAGGTAGCTTTCCAGCTGCCCCTTGGTTACATCCTTCGTATACTGTAGGTAGAAATTTTCTCCAAGGTCTCTAAAGAGCCTCCGAATATTGTCTTCATCCCTCTCAGCTCCTGCAATGACACAGTTTTTGATGTGGAAACAAGAGAGCAAAAAGAAGGAAATATAAAGAATGGCACGAAAACATGAAAAAAAAAAAATGATGGGAGACATTTGTCTTACCGGCTGGCACTCTCTCCTGTTTAGCTTTGGTTGGCAACACGTTCTCTGAACACATTCATAATGCATGCTTCTTTATAACAAAAAGATTGCAGAAATCCAAGCCTTCTATTCCAAATTGCCATTGATTCATAGTATCGTTTGGTAACTATACTATCCCTTTCAGATTTCAAACTTTGATGTTATATCTTACAGCATTTCTGTCAAGTGAGCCTGCCAATTAAAGGAGTCAAACTGGATGGAATTTCATGTTGATCAGAAGCAGTGCCACATCCCCATCCCTCAAAAAAACTATAAACTAACCAACAAAACAAAGACACTCTCATTCGCACACACTCAACTTTCTGCAGAATCTGATGTATATGAAGATGACGATAATGCTGATGACATTATCGAACCTGTTACTCTATCTCTACTTTCATATGGGCTGTGGCTGTGCTGTCCCTGGTACAAAACTCCTCATTTTTCACCACTTTTACAGTCCTCTTGGGAAAAAAACAAAAACAAGAAAACACTTCCATTGCTTCAAAAAAAGAAAAAAAAAAGAAACAAGAGCAAAATTAGACAAATTAATAAAAACTTTCTGCCTGTGAAAGCTCAGTGACCTGTCTTTTGTCTTGTTTTATGGGCATACAACATGGCTGTTGATACATTGTATGTATTGTATGACTGATGTTGTTAGCAAAGACCTTAAAAGCTTTGTCTTAGACATAGGCCTAAAATATGACACTCTCTGAATCAATTCTTCTTTTTTTTTTTCTTAAACTTATATAACTATTACTCTTTTATCCCATCGAGAGAATTGTTGATGATTTCAGGATGCTTTATGTAGAATGAGGAATACACGACTGTTCAGCATTCAATCATGAAAGGAAACTTTTCTCAGAAAGTTGCCCACACATCTGCCTTGATAGCCCCACCTTTCGAGTTACCGGTATCCGTATTACAGCCATACACACCTTCACGATAGCCTGACCTGCCTGTAAACAGGTTGTTGATGAAAAGGACGTAGCACTTCCCTGGCTCGTAGAATACACGGTGATCGAACTCCACATTCCGGAAGACATCTTCCTCCATCGATGAGCCCCGCGGAAGTTTATCCGCTAGATATCCATGCAAAAAAGAATGAAGATACAACACATTGCTTTCTTGTTTGAAGGAAGTAACAGCCCTGATGCTAAGTTTCTGTCATACAGTAAAGTTAAAAAATCTAAATGAACAATAGAAATTTGGGACAAAATCATGCACACAATAAAGATATGTATTTGAGTGTTTCAGTCAACTTAATTGATGAGGTGGCAGCAACTCTCCACATCATATACTTGTATTTCGTTTTCCATTTTTTATCTTCACACAGCCTTGTCTTGAACAAAGGCAAAGCATGTACACAAGACGTGAAATCGGCCAATGCAAAAATGTGACACCCCCCCATTAACATGTAAAATGAATATGTTCTTTGTTATGCTATATGTTATATATGTTATTTAAAGGACAAGTTCACCAGTCATATATATACATGAGGACTGAGGGAATGCAGCAATATTAGTAGAACACATCAGTGAAAGTTGAGGAAAATCAGACAATCTGTTCAAAAGTTATGAACTTTTGAAATTTTAATGCTGCCATCACTACATGAGAAGACTACTACAGCTTGTGATGTCACATGTGTAGAAGGGTATACAGAAAATGTAAAGAAAATTCAACATATTTTTCACTTTTCTCGCATAATAAAAGAGCACTTGACTCGCCTCTTTCAGAAGACAGGGAGAATATTACCCTTCACGTATGTCAGTAGCGAGTCGAGGAAATGTGTACTTTCTTTAAAAAGTTAAACTTGTGGAATTCTCCTTATATTTTGCTTATAGGGCAATTCCATAACTTTGTCAACTAGAGGGTCACTTTTTCAAAATGAAATTATGAGCACATATTACATGCATTTATAATTTTGAAGGGTATTGTTCAAACTGTTCGAAAATGTAAATCAGAAATGCACTTAACCAAGGTCAAGGTCACGAGAGTGATTTAAATGAAGCCATTTCACAATGCTCTGGAACTACTCTTATAATGCACTTTCTAGCTTATTTTTTTTTTTTTTTTTTGTAAAGGAAAAGAAAACTTTTCAAGTCACTACATCATTGAATATGAAGGTAGTGTATCACTTTTTCCGTATCCATATGGAAGAGAAAGTGAAATTACAATTTATGTTGCATTCTCTACTTCTATTTTATGCATTAGTGCAATGTATGTCCGAAAAAACTTCAAAAAAAGAAATCCTACATAAAAACTCGAATTCCAGTAAACTGTAAAATCTCAACGCAAAGTAGGTTTTGTTGCTTTTCAAACGTGTAACTTTGTAATTATCTCTAATCAATGAAAAATGTGTGCTGGGATATGCACTTTTTACTGTACATCCAAAACAGTTCTCATGTTGACTTCTTGCCTTACTTCAGAGCCCTTTGAAAGCAATCGTATTGAGTTTACACGTTTAAAGAATACATTTCTGTATCCAATCCTTATATATATATGTAGGTTTAGGGTTACTAAATAAAATTATAATTATTTCTTAAATAAACCAACTCTGTGCATGTATATGTATGCACAAACAAGTTAGGTTGAACAGAAAGTGTGGTCTGAAGTTGATTGTGGAATGTATGAAGACCACCTACAAATATACAGAAGGGAATGGTCATGTCAACTTTCTGAGACACTCTGATGCTAGACAATGTGTCTTTACATTTCAGGATAGGTGATGATGTTACTTGCTTCTTAACACATACAGTAGGTGGCTTGTTCTAAGAAATTCCTTTTTACAATTTCATAATTGCCTAGGACTGAATATTTTAGCACCTAATCACCTTTAGATGACACTGCAATACTACAATGTATTGTACTGTTCCCTGCCATTTTTGTCAGCTTGTGTTTACAATCCTATTCCTGTGATTTATCTTCATGCATTTATAAACATTCATTTGAAAGTTGATACAGGTAATAATGATAAAAAATAATAGACTGATGTTGATGCTGAAGGAGTACTAGAGTGGGTGATGCCAAAAGAATGGTTATGATAGTGCTAGTGATAATTGTAAATATTTCAGATGTTGAAAGTTTTGTCTGTGCTTGTTCTGCTTTAATTTCAGTAAACAACTGTCACAAATAATTTTGAATACCTGTCTTTCTTTCCTTCAAAACCCAGATCAATTTTGGCCAAAACCAATGTAAAAACAAACAAACAAACAAACAAACAAACAAACAAACAAACAACAAAAAAGAAACAAAACAAAAGCCAAGAAGATAATATAACAGGAAGAGAAAGAAAATTGCACAAGAGGAACAGAATGCAAATACTGTATGATTGCTGAAGCAAATTGATTAAGACACTTCAAGGTAGGAAAGAAACTAAAAGTACAGTATTCATCGCATAATCGGGCATCCGATAATCGGGAACCTCGCTTAAATGACATACGCTTCCCAGAAACATTTCCAATGCACGTTATTTTCACTGGATAATTGGGCGGGGACCTCTGATAAACGGGATAATTTTTCTTCAAGCGATCTTTGATTTTGTTGATATTTTACACAAAAAAATCTACCAAAATACCGCAACAATATTTCGAAGATTCCCTATCAGTTGTCGTTTACATCGAACTTACAATGCAAGCTTCGGACTGGTGTGTTTTGACCCCCGTCCATACTCATCCAGTACACGTACATTTCAGCTCGCTGCCCGCCTTCGCTTTTCTGTACATGTGTATATATGGCGAGCTAGATCGATACAACACATGTACAGTGCAGTGATCGCGGCAAGTAAACAATCAAGCCGTGATGATTGAATGATTGAAGGACTTTTCATTGACGTTCCCACATCAGTTCTGGGTAATCATTTCCCATGGTTGTGGATATGTATTCATACAGAACGCCCTACGTGTCCAAGAATTCTACGAATGTTTAAGAAAGTGCTAGCTTTTAATCCACATATTTTGCGTTCGAAGAGAGGTGACAGAAGAAGAACCTGGTTGCGATTACTCTACATCATTGCGAGAATGCACGGACAGCTAGAGGGTCGCGCCGAGGGGTAGCGTGGTTGTGTATTCATGTACATGTACAGTACGTCAGTATGCATGTGTGTGTGTGTGTGTGTGTGTGTGCATTACATAATGTACATGTCGTATGCCGTTAGTGTATGGTGAGTGCTCATCGCGAAATCGGGCACCCCGCTTAAAGGGGCCGTGTTTGCTACTCCCAACCTGTCCCGATTATGCGGTGAATACTGTACTACAATGGTACAACAAAGGGAGAGAAATCGAGACAGGGGGAATATGAATTCATGCAACTGAAAGAGATACATAATTTGTATACAACAAAACAAAAAAGAGGAAAACTTCAGAAGAACATGATTGTTGAAAAAGGTACAAGACAAAGAAGCTTTTGGTTCAGCACAAAGTAAAGGTGTAAAGCAATTCACTGAGTGAATAAGATTTTGCCATATGCAACAAAATACCCTACATAGAGCCCATTGCTTTGCGGGTACTCAATAATATTTCACTAAATCAAATATTCTGTTAAAAAAGGCCTTTTGGAGATTGCATAGTAAAAGTGTCCCTGTTTTCCTGACAGTCACAGCAATAGGTTTTCAAAAACTAGACTGTATTGAAGATGTTGATGCCCCAAATATCCGATGCATAATGCAGAACTGTTGGGTGCCCCATATGTCAGTATATACATTACCATGTATGTTTTTGTGAACTTGACGTTGCAAAAAGGAACCCAAAATGTTCTAGTTACACTGACTGAATTGTGTTTGATATACAAAATCACTGATAAATTGAATGTGACCATGCAATTTTTGCTTTGCTCACTTCATTGTAAGTTCAGAGAGTATTGAGAACAGAGTAAAAAAAAAAAGATAATTTTTTGGTCCCATACTAACTGTTAAACCATCATAGAGTAATCAGCAAATGGTTTCTTTTGATTTTTTTTTAATTGTATTTGTAAAAGTCCTTGTTAACAACTCCACCATACTTTAATAGACCAAGGTTTAACCCTATTCTAACTGGGGGGGGTCAATTTGACCACCCCCCTCGACATTTCGCGCCACGATTCTGCGACGCGCCAAGATTTCGCCGCGTCGTTACATGACTTTTTTCATTGAAGTCTCCCGCATATTTTGAGACCAAATTTGCGACGTCTGGGTACACCATTCTGAAGTTACGCAATGTTTGGCATATGCATGTCAACCCGAAAACAGCTCAAATTCATGATTTCGTGTGGGAATCCAATGCAAATTGTGTTTTTTTGTTTAATTGATATAAATTAGATTATTTCAACTTTTAATTATTGAAATTAATCAATTCTAAGGTAGATAAGCTTGGAAAAGTGCCTGCAACAAATTTGGGCAAAAAAACAATAGAAAACAAAAGGTTGAAAAAAACAATGAAATACATAAGAAATTAACAAAACAATAAAAAACAAAAAAAAAACTGATTTTGATTGCGTTATTCTTTTACAAGAAAATTGTTTGATGTGTCTTGAGGAACTCTGACACAAAAATTTAGCAATCTTTCAGTCTTTTTGATGGAGTTATGGGTGAAAATATGATTTCATGCGTAAATTTGCATAATTAATTTATTAAAAAATATAAAACCAACATTTTTCTATCGTGTGACTACGTAATCTTGTAGTTGACATCCGGCTTTATGTTCAGGCAAAATTTTGCAGCGATCGCGCGATCGCGGCCGAGATCTGAAGGGGGGGTCAAATTGCAAACTCAGCCAGTCCTCAACGGGTTAATGCACAGGCCCTGTGTTCTTAAGCTGTTTTATTGATTTACACTGGTATTGTTGACATGATAGACAAGTGTTATAATCTGAGAAGGGCCAAGGATGAATAATAGTTCTGTAAGAAAAAAAAATTCTTTTTACATCTTTTATAAGTGTTATTTTGGACACAAATAGTGTACATCTGAAACTGTATGTTCGAAACAAAGAACAAACATATACCGTAATTATTTCCAAGTTGACAGTTTAAATTACTAATAATTTTTACATTTCAACATCATTTGTGACTCAACTTATGAAGTAAAAAAAAAATAAAATCAGACTTTTTCTGTGTATGTCCAGACAAATGCTATTTTCCAATGATTCCAAGGTCATTAAGGTGTTGATACTATTTTTCAGTTACTTGTTTGTTGTTTTTTGTTACTTGTCTTTTTGCCTCTGATGAAGATTCTGCTAGGGTCGTAAGCTCAGGCCCCTTTTGACTCCATTTGACTCCATTGGCTTGCCATTACTGGATAAGCAGTTTTCAGCAGCTTTTTTTTGCTATACTTATTTTCTTCTTACACTTGTCATATCGTGGCCAGATAAAAGTTTCATATTCTAATAATCTTTGTGTCTATGGCATCTTATCGTCCAAAATATACATCCAAATTTATGGAATTGCCCTGTAACGTTCTATGCATGTGACATCATGCACTGTAGTAGTCTTCTCATCCAGCAGTGACTGTGCAGAAATAAAAAAAAAAATTCAAACCTTTGAACAGCTCTTTTGATTTTCCTCAAACTTTCACTATTGTGTTCTACTAAATATTGCTGCAGTCCCTCACTCCACTTTTATAAGCAGGCGAATTTGCCCTTTAATTTACAGCATGAATGGAAAGTTGTCCACAGCTTGCATCCTATTTGGTTATTTTTCGTGAATGATCATTCAATCAAAAGAAGAGCTGTAACTTCCTTATTCCTGGCCTGGGTTTGCTACTCTCCTCTGTGTAAAATGTTACGAGTGCAATAAGAAGCTGTTAATGAGGGTAATTCTCAGGCAAATATTAGTGAGGCCCAGTATCCGCCTTTAAGTGATTAGTTTCAAATAACTATGGAGGGTCCGTAAAATCTACAACCATTTGTAGTGAGAGTGATAGTGATAGATGGACCCTTAATGCGAGGATGCCACAAAAACTGTGGGATCTTGAGGTATCCAACATTATATGGGTCTGGGGAATCTAAAATAGTGCAAGTTACAACAGCAAACAGGAGACTGAGTGTAGGACTGTGATAAGGAAGCAAATTGATATACACCAAAGTGATTGAGGGTATTTGTGACCCTGCACCACAAAACCAACATAAAGTTGCCAGACATGGATTTCTATTTAAGGGCAGATTCTGAAAGAGCAGACTTTAAAACGATGTATAACTCATTTCAAATGAACTCTCCTAACCTATCTAAATACTGAAAAGAAAATACAAAATCCCCCTGTGTAGTCAGAAAAAAAGTGTTTACTGAGAAAAGAGGCTCTTAAGCATAGGGCCTATTCAAGTGTTAAATCTTTGATATCAAGCCATACTAGCTGTGCAATGAAAGGGACAAAAACAGGATGTGAAACTTGGCAGCATCAAATGAAATGATAACTAGAAAAGCACTCTGAGAGCGCAGACCTCTGCCAAGCAGTTACTTTCCACCGATGATCTTGCTCTTCCCTAAGAGATTTTTTCTCCTCTCTACCAATGGGGAAAAGCTCTTTGGGCTCTTCCATAGAGATTAGTGATTTCCACCCATAGGTCTATTTATGCTGAAAAATTGCCCGATTTCCCAATATAGAAGCCTTTGTTACGTCATAAACCCTCAGCTGCACAGCGCGCCTCGGCCTAGCAGAAACTAGAGCACGTACCTTAGTGCGCGCAGGCAAACCTCAAATACGCGCAGCCTGAACTCCCAAGTTCATTGACCCTACCTGCCAAAATATCAAAAATCCTTCATAAATTCCCGCAAAGTTATCGGATCACTACCAAAAGTTAATCGTTTCTTACTTGTGTCATTCTAAACCTTTTCTGCAAGTTTCATCCCAATCCGTTAACTACTTTTTGAGTTATTTTGCACACGGACAAACGAATGAACTAACGAACGAACTACCAAACAAACCAACGGTAACGAAAACATAACCTCCCCCCTTGGCGGAGGTTATTACATTAAGTTGACATTGACCATGCTTTATTAACATATTCTATCCATTACTAATGCAGACTTTCAAAGCAGTAACATCATTCTTTCAAAAGTTATTAGAGTTGAAAGTGAAGAGTGTGTAAAGGGTTTTCAAGGAATGAAAAGAGGACTATAAGACATATCTAATCACACTATTCTCCTGAGAGAAAAAAAAAGTGTTGGAGAAAAACTATGAAAAACACAATTTCCCATTCGTTTTATGATCCCAAACTTTATCTTGATGTAGAGGATGTTTTGCTTTCAGAAAATATGAAAAACTTAAAATTGAATAGGTTAATCCATCTCAGCTATTTTTGAGCCATGACACAAAATCAGTGTGTGCAACTTTTTGTTGGTTTTGTGATGCGCGGTCACGTTTGTAAACCCCTCGTCCACTGATGGTGGGCTCATAGTGATGTTAAAAAACAAACACTTCACATTGGTTGAAACAGCAGTAAATGGCATACATGATTATTTGACCCTGGTGGAACCCATGTGACAATTTGGGATGAATTTGTGGTAGTAGCTTGTCACTGTCATCAGGGATCAGTGTCGTTTCTTGTTTTCTGGACAGCTTACCTTTATGATGGACTCCATCTTTGAAGCCAGCAGAGGTAAACAGAAGGAATAAAATAGCATAAAAACAACAAAACATACCACTGGAGATCAGTTGAAACCTGGGGGAGTTTCATAAAGCTGTTTGTAAAGTTACAAACGACTTACGAACAACTGGTGATCAATTCTTGTGCTGAATTATTGAAATTCTGGTAAGTATAGCAAATCAGAACTGATCAACAGGGCCCTGGTCATTTACATGGGAGTGATATCCACTCATTGAGTCCTTATTCTGGGTCTATACTGGGGAGTGATATCCACTCATTGAGTCCTTATTCTGGGTCTATACTGCACAATGGGTGTCTTCACTAATCATGGTATCATAGTGTATACCCATAACAGCAATAAACAAAAATAAAACTTACTTCCTTGTGTCATTGCATACCTTTTAGACTTCATTTTAATCATAGTAAAAAGATCAAAATAAAGTGATTTCACCAGAGAAATTCAATGAAAGGGAGGTGATGATTCAATGATGGCAGAGCCCCAAGCTAGAGCAATACAAGAACAATGATGTAATTCTGAATCTTATTCCGCTAATACATGTGTACATCATTATTCATTCCTAACTGTCACTTTACCAAGTGATGAGATGTGCTTTTGGTGCCTAATGATGAAACGATTCTCTAGTGATTCTTAGAATGTCCAAAGTACAAAGTGCTCATATGTGGTCTGTGATTTTGCTCTGAATTGATACTGTAAGAGTAGGTGAGAAAATGAACTGATTGGTTACTGGCATGTTCTTAATATTCACCTCACTTTCTACTTTGAAACTTTTTGCTTAAAAAAAAAGTATATAAAATATTCTTCATGCCCATATACAGTCCAACCTCTCTCTCATCTGGCCTCCCTTTATCTGGATCTCTTATTATGCAGACGTGATCTCGCTGTGACTTTTCTTTTTGTCTTCAGTCTAATAATTATGGGGAAAGGGGGAATTCAAACTCAAACAAAAGCAGGTGAATCATTGATATAATTTCGTAACAAACGTCTATAATTTGGTGCTGATAGCAAGGAAAGTGCTTAAGTGTATGCTACCTGCAATAGGTTACATAGAGCTAACATTAGGTAGGCAGCTACATGTAGTCTCCCATTTCCGGCCAAATCCCTAATTAGGATGAGTGCCACTCCAAACATGTTTGGATAAGGGAGGTCAGACTGTACACACATGAAATTTGTGGATCTGTGTCGAGGCGTTTAATGATGGAGAAGGAAACTAGCTGCTTACACATTGAAACCTGGGAACTTTGAGGATGGCGAAGGTCATAGGGGCCTAGCATGGATGGCTGAGGATGGGCTACAACGGGCTGCAGGGCAGGGCCTCTTGGTGCGGCAAATTGCTGACTGTCGTACTGAGAGGCACCCATGTATTGCAGCTGGGGAGCGTAGTGGGGCGGAGCAGCATGAGGCATGTACGTAGCTCCTTGTGGAATGTAGCTCCCTGGATGCAATACTGCGGGGTGATGACCTTGTTGGGGCACTTGCTGGGATGAATCAGAACCTTCATCTTCCTCCACTGGGTAGTCTATAACCAGAAGATTAATGAGAGTGAGATTCAATGTGGAGTCAGACAGACAATTAGACAAACAGATGAACATAGACAGATGGCGAAAATGTGAATTGCAGACATGGAGATATGGAGATAACGAAATTCCAGTTACAACGAAGTAAGAAGTCAGGCCGCAACATTATCAGCTCTATGTATTTCTACTGTTCATTAATTGTTTGGTTATAATGAAATTTTGATATAATGAAAGAAAACTGCCAGTCCCGAGGACTTCATTATAATGGGAGTTCACTGTAGTTGTAAATTTGTCTGATTTCGGATAGATTGTACGATGAATTTCGGTTAAAAATCTCACCAGGACAGGATATGCAGAAAGATTCATTTACCAATTCAATGTTGATGATTAATTTCCACAGCAAAATTACTCCATGATATTTAGCTAAAATTAAAAGGGCCTGCTAGTTTACTGCAGCAATGGTAATTACTGAGTGAATATTTTGTCTTTTCAGCCTACAAAAGGATCATTTGGGTAAGTCAAATGTGTTCCTGGTTAACCACATGACTAATATCATGCAAGAGTGTCAATGATGGCCTAAATTTATTTCATTCTTTGAGTTTTTATGTACAACTATATATCATTCTTTTTCAACACAATTAAGAACCTTACTCTTTTGCCAGTATGTACGATGAGTTTATTTCATAACAATCAAGAAAGCAATGCCATTTAATCAGGAATTAAAAAAAAAAAACTTTTTTGCCCTTGTTCTTCTGTGATTTTTTTTCTTCTCAGGAATGCCATTTAATCAAAAAAACTTTTTAAATACTTTTTTTTTTTCACTTCTTAATAGAATGTAAACCCCTCCTTGATATCTTAATTGAACTAAAAGAGAAAAGAAAAAACTTATTCAAAATCATAATGTACAAAACATTTCATTTGGACATGTGCTAATTCACATGTAAGATATATTATCTTGCAAGTTCAATAGTGCATGTCAACTGAATAACATACATTGTACAATTGTATCATAAATGCATAACAAACTAAACCTTGAAAAAAAAATTCTGTATGCATATTATGTTTGCTATATCTGAACTTGGTATTTCTTTTCTCCCTCCTCATTTCTGATGGTTTTTGTTCTTTCCACTCAACCCTTGGGGTTTTGGCTCTATTTACAAAAAGAGATGCATGGATTATTATTCTTAAAGGATGAACCTTTGTTTCCAAAGGAGAACAGCTTGCATCCACCCACATACACTTTATTCTGGCTTGTGACTTACCATGGAGTCATTCTCAAGGACAATTTACTTTTCAACTAGCAACTGTGTAATGTTGGTAAGTTCAGGGAAGCAACAGGTATAGTATTCCTGCAAGTCTTACTTCTGAGCATAAAATCTGGCTGCAAAACTCTAAAATACAAGACATACATGTATGTGCAAAAGCTAGCAGTTGCAGCATTGCAGACATGGATATGAAGAAAGGCTTAGTCCTTGCTAGAATTCATTCTGTTAAAAAGAACACCTGCCTTTGCTTCTGTTTCTATGCTTTCTTTACCACTGTAACCTGCAACATCCTTAATAGGGAGAAGGCTCAACAGTCTTTTTCAGAGCAACACTGTGATGGTTTGTAGTTCAACCAAACATACAATGTTAGGATTACCTCCCTAGTTTGTGTCTTTTCTTTTCATTGCCTAATAAGACCCCTAAATACCAAATTTGGTCTCCTTTTGCATGGGAGTCCCAAGGCCAGCCTGACAGTGTTAAACAGGGTCTAACAAAATTAAAATATACTACAATATGAAAAAAAATAAACACACACACACATAAGTGCTTAATTTTGCCAAGCTGTGCTCTGTGCAATGAATGGGGAAAAAACAGGATGTAAGACTCCATAGTAACAACGATGGGATCATCAGATTAAAGTGAAAACAAAGTTCTGGTAAGGGCTTGAGAACCCATCTGGCACCATTTCATATTTGCTTGCAATATATCGAAAGAGTCTACAAAGAAACTTACCTGGCTGACGCGGTTTGCCAGAATGATGAGTCGTTTTGGAGTATTTTGAGAATAATAATAAAAGTCGGTAGACCGACTTTTATTCCAGAAGGCTCCAGACTAACTCGGTCTCAGGGAAAACTCGACCGTATTTCAGACAATTTACACACAGTTTGTGATCGCCATGTTCATCAGTACTCTATAATACTACGGGTACCAAACGAGGCCTTTTACTGAGCAGACAGGAAAGTGCGTGCTAATCCTGTACAAAACAAATGGACAGCGCGCGGTCCTCAAGCCTACTAGTATACGCACATCACCTCAGTTGCTGAGACGCGCGGTCTTTGAAGTTTTTGTTGTTGTTTATCAAGCGTCTTTGATTGTTTTAGAGGTGCTTGAGAGGCGCACACTAATTTTGCATGCGCGCCAAAGAGGTTTTTGATGCGCGCGTTGTAACAACTCGGACCATTACTGCGAGTAGCCAGAACACTACAATGTAGTTTATACAGGCCGCTCCCATATGCATAGTACAACACTGTACAATCCAGAGGGACAACCAATACAACTCATCCCGCCGTCAAGCAAAGCGAGGCCGAGTTATCCCCGAGTACGAGTCTAGCCTGACCCCGTTCGGGTAAGTTCTGAGACTGAACGTTTTTGGTTAATATTTCCCATTTTCGTTGTTACCCATCGAATATCTTCATTATTACAGCGTTATTCCTAGGCATACGTTCACATTTTGGAGCAAAATTTGACAACTTTTGCAGGCGTACCAGAACTTTGTTTGGGCTTTAAGCTGGAATTTAGCATGCTCCAACACATAATTCTAGCAATAACTAATTATATACCAACTTTCAATTGGAAGCAGCAGCATCACTCTTTCAAAAGTTATTAGAGTTGAAAGTGACGAGTATGTACAGGGTTTTTAAGAACTGAAAATGGGACTCTAAGGCACACATATTAAAACTATTTCACAAAAAGGTGATTAAACTGCTAAATATGCAATTTCCTGTTCTTTAAAAAAAAATCCTAACCTTTAGAATGATGTAGAATTGTTCTATCAGAAAACTGGCAAAACTCCAGATTGACCGAGTTGACCTGTTTAACATATTTTGAGTCCTCACATAAAATCATGGCGGGCAATTTTGTTGGTTTTGTGATGCAAGAGGAGAACTGGACTGTAATGGATCCACCAATCGTTGCAGCCCACCGACTCTGAACAGACTGGTCTACTAAAACATATTCAAATTTTATGTATGCCTTTCACACAATGTTTCCTCTTGATCACCTAAATGCTTGCCCAAGGTTTGCCCAAAACAGTAACGACCAATGTATATAAAAATATGCAAATTAGATTCCAAGTATTGAAAAAGTGATTTTTGAAATACAGGCTAATAGAACAGCTCGTTACTATTAGAACAGAAGAAACATCTATTGTGTAAATTTGAATACATGTTTCTTTGTAAACCGGTAAACTCAATGTCCTGACCACAGATACATTGTATGTCCAGGATGCACTTCCATCTAGTTTTGTTCAAGGCCCCTCCACCCTCCCCCAAAATAATGATAAAGGGTACAGTACTTACTTATTGAGCGAAGCTTCATCTCTGCCTCTCTTACAGTGTCGCGGTGTTGTTCGGATTCAATCAACCTGAAGAGTTTGTGGAGCTTTTTATAATTTCCAACCTGCAGAATATATGGTGCAAAATTTCAAAATGCACTGCTACAAATTCATGATAACAATTCATGGAAAGCAAGAGAGTCCAGTCACATTCACTATTTCATGTTTGAAAAAAAGAAAGAAAAAAACAACAACAACAACCAGCCGAGTTGTTGTGATCTCAATACAGTAAAATTCTCACATTTCCATCATTTTGATGTACACTGCTGTACACTGTATCTAGGTACAAATGTATATCTTTCAGAGTACTGCATATGAAGACCACATTAAATGTATATGATCGTAAATTATGCACATGTTGTGGTTTTAAACAAATGAAGTGCATGTACATCACAAACTTATACAGCACTGTAGTTCTGCCTTTGTGAGAATGCAGCCTCTGTGAGTCCTGTCAATTCAGCAATTCCATCAAACTGACAAGAACTGACATTGGACTAACAATAAACTGTATGAAACACCAATCATCAATTTACCTTCTGCACACTATTCTAAACAGAAATGTGAAAACAACAGAAATTGTGGTAACAGCAACAGTGAAGTACGCGAGGTAGCAGTAGAAGAATTTAAACAGTTCAGCACTAGTACTATCATGATAAACTACATAATGTACATGTACAAGCAGGGGCGGATCCAAAAATTCCGTAAAGGGGGGGGGGGGGGCGCAAACAATATTTCTGGTGCTACTTCTGGGTTCCATCTCTTATTTCTTTTGTTTTGACAACAAATAAAGAAGGGGCACGTGCCTAGTGCGCCCCCCTCTGGATCTGCCCCTGTACCAGTAATATTAATCATCAATATCACTATAATCTATCATAGTCATTAATTAGCAAAGTAATTTATCTGTAGCATGCAGTAGAGTGGGACGCCTCTAATTTCTCAGACAATGACTGTAACGGCACAAAATATATGGCCGTTCTTTTACACTTTTGAAGTTGAGGTGCTCTATTACTAGTGACCCATGACTGACCTTAAAACCATCTTGAAAAGGCAATTATTCCACAACTTGTGCTACATATATGTACGTCTGCGATTGACATAATCATTGGACTTAGAACACGGATGTACAACTGTATGACCAGCATATTAAACTTTCATTAATTTTCTTGACTGCACAGCCTTTGAACTTTGACCTTTGATCCCAGTCATTTCAAACACATAATTTGATATTCATCACCACACACCAAAGGTCGAAACTCTCACAGACACCAATTAAAATCTGAGAATAAGAAGCTCTCATTGGTTTCCATGAGTTTCTCTTGGTTTTGTTGGATCTCATTGGTTTCTTATTGAAACCAGTAGACACTCCATCCAGCAGTAAAGGGGATTAGTTTTACTTCAATACTGGATCTATCTTACTTCAATGTCATTATCCTATACAAAATGTAATACATAGATCCAGGTAATAAAATGATAGCATGCGAAACTAATTTTGAAGTTAAGATGTGATCAACAGTCTTCAGTTTACCTTGAATATTTGCTTTCTTATAAGTCTATCAAACATAGCGTCTATTGTTGTGACATGGCGTTGAATTTCACCAGGACCGAAACCTCCCAAGTCCTTTTGCTGTATCTCCCCTGCAAAGAAATTATAAGACAAAACGAACAGAATGAGCCGTTGCATATGAATACAAAACAAATATGGGTCAATCCATGTCAAATCAACCAATGCGGTTAACCCGACCACTTCAATTTTCTTTAAACTAACACCAAATATTTCCCCAAGTGTCTGACAGGAGATTCTGAAATATTTTGCCCCAAGGTCAAATGGTTGCTAAGATACGGACTCCCTTTATACTGCAAACCAATGCGTGGTAAAACAACCGAGTTTAAAATAAAATTTGCTATTTTTGATTGACTGCTGCAGCCAAGTTAGATGAGTTACATGTACATTGCTCATTTTCTGTAAATTGAAAGAACTTTATGATCTTAACATGCACAATACATTATAAGCGCAGATCTGACTATTCTTTACTGCGCACGAGGTCACCGAAAATGGTGTTAAGCGTTAAAGTTAATGTTTTTTGGTGCATGTTTGGAAGCTGATAATGTCAAAATTCAACTAGCTTTATTAGAACCCAATATTATGCATATTTGAAGACTCTCACTTGCTCTACTGACCTACCAAAATATTGGCCATAAAGTATGCATCGTTTTCTTGTAGGGCACCCTCAAAGTTGAATTTTTTCAAAAAGTTGCCAAGTTCAAGGTCACAAATCACCACTCGTCCCATCAAGGGGCAACATCAATTTTTATGTATTGACAGACATTTACCTTTATTTTCATGGGTTACCTAAAAACTTTTGTAACCGAAATGTTTAATAGCTGGTTTACGCATTGAAAAATGGTCTTACACACCCCAAAATCAATGTAAAATGACACATGGGTTTTTTAGCACATTTTCAAATTGTGATACAGTGAGTGTAGATCAGAGATGAAGTGCCAAGACTCAATGGTATCTTCTGTGATGATAGTCTGTAGTTACAGTGTAGTACCAAAAGGGTATATTGGTACATCACAAATGAAATCATTTTGCCTTATTGGCAATGACCTTGAAAATGAAGCTGAAAATCACAACCCCCCCAATAAATCGGTCAATTTTCTGTACCCATAATGGTGTTAAAGGACAAGTTCACCTTCATATACATGTGGAATGAGTGAATGCAGCAATATCATTAGAACACATCAGTGAAAGTTTGGGGAAAATCTGACAATCCATTCACAAGTTATGAATTTTTTAAGTATAGACTGCGCAGTCACTGCTGGATGAGAAGACTACTGTAATGTATGATGTCACATGCGTGCAACGATAAGGAAAAAATAAAGAGAATGTCACAATTTTTTGGGGAAAAAAGTGCACATTTCCTCAACTAGTAGCTGACGTTATATATCAAGGGTAATATCATTCCCCGCCTTCTGAAAGAGGCAAGTTAAGTGTTCTTTTATTATGCGAGAAAAGTGAAAATACAGTTGAACCTCTCGTATCCGGACAAGTCGGGACCGGGGCTCATCCGGATATTAGGGATTTGGCCGGATACGGGAGACTCAATGCTTTATACACGTACATATACATACACATGTACTGATGTAGCGAATTGTAGTACAATGTACCACATGTAGTAATGTGTATACTGCAACCTTTCGTTGTTACATTTGGGGATGTTTGGGGATGTTAAAATGTCTGAAGGTAAGCAATTTGGAAGGAAATTTGATGTAATGTATGTTAATAGAATGTTCGAAGTAATATGTAATTCATGTGTGTTTGTGTAGGAGTTCTCAAGGAGTTAGGAATCCCCCTTCCTCCCGTAATTATTAAAACAAAAATCACGGCGAGATTGCATCCATATAACAGAGAGATCCGGATAAAGGGAGGCCGGATAAGAGAGGTTCAACTGTATGTTGAATTTTCTTCACGTTTTCTTTATATCGTTGTACACATACATTGTATGACATCACATGCTGTAGTACGTCTTCTCATCCAGCAGTGACTGAGCAGAAACTTCAAAAAATCTGGTTGTCCAATTTTCCTCAAACCCTCACTGATGTGTTTGTGTTCTACTAATATTGCTGCATTCACTCAATCCACATGTCTGAAGGTGGACTTGTCCTTTAAAGTATGTTTACATTGATGTTTAGTTGTGTGCCATTTCTGTACTAATGGTAAATGTAACTTAAAGCTGAAAACTACAAAGCATGTTTCATTTTTATTCTAGATGTAAATTCATTAATAATGGCATATTCCCAACACACAAGATTTACACCATATTTCAAAACTGATTTTCTCTCAGACAGAATGCCTGATCATGTTCATATTTGCAGTATTGGTAGTCTGTAATAAGTATTCAGAGGATCTGGTATTTATAATTTTGTCTAACATGACAAAGACCTTGAAAATACAGCTGAAAAGCAAAAAATCACGAATCGTTCAAATTTCCAATAATTACAGGGTGTTTACGGGGACTTTGAATTTTGTGTGTCATTTCAATATTAATTATGAGTTATAGCTGATAATTGCAGCTGCGTAGTAGTACCCGCTGCATGCTATAAGGATTAGAACCAACACTTGCTGTTGGGCGGAAGCTCGGTGGTCTAGTGGAGATGACACCTGTCTGGAGATCAGGAGGTCGTAGGTTTAAATGCTGCTTGAGTACATGTATGTACGCCCATGATTTTTTATCATGGCTACTACTAAAACACTGATCAATTCAGTGCTTATTTCTGTCAATGTTCATTGTAGGGCAATTTGTCAATCAGTTGCAAGAAAATATCTTGACAGAAGAATTCCATGAATTTGAGTTTACGCAGTACGTATGTACCTGCTGCATGCTATAAGGATTAGAACCAACACTTGCTGTTGGTTAGGTGGTCTACGTAGTGGAGATGACGCCTGTCTGGAGATTAGGAGTTGGCAGGTTCGAATCCTGCTCGAGTATGTACACCCATGATTTCTTATCACAGAGACTCCAACTTTCCCGTTTTCGACGGGAGATCTCCCGCCGAAAGCCCATTTTAGCAAAATCTCCCGTTCTCCCGTTTGAGATTTGATTTCTCCCGCCCTGGCTCTGTGTCTCCCGGTGGAAAGGATTTCTTACTAATTGCTATCGCATGTTGAAAAAATAAGCCTTAGATAGCACCAGAGAACATCTAGAACCCTAGGAACTTCGCGCTTCGCACACATCAACTTGGAGTCTGCTGGGGGTTTCGGGCGGGAGAATCTCCAGATCAGAAGGTGCTTGGGGTTGGAGTCTCTGTTATCATTGCTACTACTAAAACACTGACCAATTCAGTACTTACATTTTGTATTTACGTTGATGTAGGGCAATTTGTCAATCAGTTGCAATGAAAACATCTCTATGGAAGAATTTCATGAATTTGAATAAGTGAGAGTCTTTAAATATGCATTGAGTTCTAAGCTAACTGAATTTTGAAGTTATCACCCCAAAACATCAACTTTGACGCTGAACACCATTTTCGGTGACCCCGTGCGCAATAATGAATGCTCAGATCTGCGCCATAATACAGTGTTCATTGTATATTGTGCATGTTAAGATCATAAAGTTCCTTGAATTTACAGAAAATGAGCAATGTACATACTGTAACTCATCTATTTATTGGCTGCCGCAGTCAATCAAAAATAGCAAATTTAATTCAAACTCGATGTTCGACCACGCATTGGTTACTAAGGGAGGCCGTATCTTAGCAACCGTTTGACCTTGGGGCAAAATATTTCAGAATTTTCTGTCAGACACTTGGGGGAACATTTGGTGCGAGTGCAAAGAAAATTGAAGGGGGTCGGGTTACAAATTGTCTGAAAATTGGTTGATTTGACGTGGATTGACCCCTACTTTATGTATGTACTTGAAAATAACACTTCAAGGAAATGACACACTGTGAGAACCACTGAAAAAATTTTTTAATGATGTTCCAGTTCACTTACAAGAATAGAATGTAAATTAAATGGGACAGCAAAATTGATCAAAATCAAACAACTGTGTAATGACTTACATGTCCTGAAATGTCAAACACATTCTTTATTTTGGGTATTTCCACAGAAAAAGGGAAAGTTTTAGGGATGTCAAGTATAAATATTTTCTGTTTCCAACGTTCATACTCCCCTTATGCAATATGATCTTTACATGAGAGACTTTGCCCCAAAATTGCTTCAAACAAGCAATAATAGAATTTATGCCAAAATAAGGAAGTGTGGGCGAACACATGAAATGCTGATGATGAGATCTATGTACACTAACAAATGAAGGTCAAAATAATAAAAGCTCATTGAGAATTTGTTTTTCCAGTTAAAGGCTTTAAATTGATTAGAAAAGACAAAACTACATTTTAATTCTACTGTGTTTTATACCATTTTAGGCTTTAATAGTGTTGAACGTAGAAATATACAGTTGTATGTTACATGGACTGACAAAACTGTCACATTTTTGTCAGAAGTTATTAACCACACATTTAAAAGCTCAATGTACTTACTTTTCATCAAGTCGAATTCTTCATCTGTAATGTTATTTCTAAGTTTCCGTAACATTTCGCGCTGGATTTCATTCACCTGCTCAGACATCTTCACAGTCAATATCCACTTCCTGTTGGTTTGGAAAATCCTGGAAGATCACTGCACATTCAATTTCTAACGCTGTAGGAAAGGAAAAATAACCGCAGAGTCACATCATGTAAAAGATTATATGTGTCTCATCCATGATGTACATGTACAACGTGCATTGCATGTCCAAATCCAGTCATCAAGATATCCAAAGAAAATGTTGATTATTTTTTTAAACATACTGTATTTGTCAATCTCACTTCATTTCATTGATGCCCATTCAGACACATATGTGGCCCTACATCACGAAACCCGAAAAAGTTGCCCAACATGATTAGTGAAGGGTAGATTCTGGAAAAGCAGACTCTACGCTCTAAAATGATATAAAATGGACTTTCCCAGTCTATACATGTAGATCTCTATAAAAAGGAATAAAGAAAGTGCCCACTTTGGCAAAGTGTTTACTGAGAAAAGATGTTTTAAAGTTTAGGGTTAAATTCAAGTGCTTACTTTCACCAAGCTGTACTCAGCAATGAATGGGACAAAAAACAAACAAACAAACAAACAAACAAACAAAACAAGATGAATAACTCTATAGCAACAATGAAGGGATCAACAGAGTAAGCTGAAATTTTGCAAAATCTGTTGGAACATTCTATAAAGATTTATGATGAATACTAATTTTCAGAGCACTGCCATCATCATCTTTCCCAAAGTAAGAGTTGAAAGTGAATTTCAAAGGGTACAAGGGGGGTTTAAGACGTACAGATGTCTTCATACTATTTTTAATACAAAAAAAGGTGAGAAAAAGTGGAAACTGAAACAAACAGACTTTCTCTTTTGCCTTATAATCTCAAACTTTAAAATCATTTACTTCTAAGAAGGATTGCTCATTCAGTAAAATATGAAAAACCATCAACTCAGTTGACCAGTTTCACCTCAATTGCTTTCCCACTATTGGCTGTTCCAGCATGTGACAATATTTCTTGTGTGTTGTTAAATTTGCGACCTTACAATGATTCCTGAAAATAAAAGCTTTAAAGTTGGACGATCATCACCCCTAATGGTGCGTTATTTTGTAATCTCCCGAACGACTGAAGTTTGTGCATGCAATTGCGCAATGCCAGACTCGGTGCTATATCCAAATGTGTGGGACAATGCTGCCACTGAGACACGTGTGTGTGCGTGTGCATGTGTGTACGCATCATACACAAACATTGTGACCGCGAGCTGTGGTGATTGGAGGAGAGAGGCCAGAAGACACGTGGCTCTTTTTGCCTCTCTTCATGCGCATGCGCACTAAGAGTGTGCGTCCATTCAGAAGCTCTCGTTGCTCGGGCAGCCATTTTGGGTCAGGAGATTTGTAGTCTAAAGTGTTGTTCGCTGACCCATTGAGCCAGCGCTATTCTCATTCGGTGTCACTTCACTTGTGACCGTGATTCACAACACGAACAAAAAGTCGCAACCCTTGAATTTATCATGTACATGAGGACTCAAACAAGAGACCCGGCGGTCACAAGCTCACCTGAGTATCGCAATTTCATTCCATGCATTCTTGCACACTCTGACTTGAGAACATTGGAAATTTAGGTCTGCATATGGACTCCCCCCCCCCCCCCCCCAACTCCAGGGTGGGGGGGGGGGGGGGGGCAGGCAGCCCTGGATCTGCAATGAACAAACTTGGAACTAGAGTCATCAATGTACAAACTCATGGTATTAACTTTGCTTTAAATATCATTTCTGGTTCTAGAGTGGAAGACTTTAAATATTCCTTAATGTGGGGGGTGGGGGGGGGGGGCCCTGGGACATGCTGCCCATTTTAAAGATTGAGATTCTATCCCCCTAGGGATGCTACCTGCTAAGTTTGGTCAAAATTCATGGGGGGGGGGGGGCACCCCTGATTCCGCCAACCCCATGAACAAACTTGAAACTACAGTCATCAATGTACTAACTCATAGTATTATTTAAGCCCTATCACTTCTGGTTCTACAGAAGATTTTTACAGATTCCTTAATTTTAGGGGGTTTGGGCCTGTTGGGGGCCCCCAGGTGGGCCATGGTGCCCATTTGAACAAATTGAGATCCTATCCCCCTAGGGATGTGACCTACCAAGTTTGGTGAAAATCAGACATGGCAATCTCAAAAGTGAAGTTGAAAATGTACAATTTACAATTGTAGGCCCCATTGGGACCCCTCCCCACCCCCCTCCCCTGGGTCCCAAGGGGGTGACCCCTGATTCCCCCATGAACAAACTTGATACTACAGTCATCAATGTACTAACTCATAGTATTATCTAAGCCCTATCACCTCTGGTTCTAGAGAAGAAGATTTTTAAAGATTCCTTAATTTTAGGGTGTTTGGGCCCCCCTGGGGCCCCCCAGGTGGGCCATGGTGCCCATTTGAATAAATTGAGATCCTATCCCCCTAGGGATGCTACCTGTCAAGTTTAGTGAAAATCGGTCATGGAGTTCTCAAGAGGATGAAAATGTAAAAAGTTTACGGACGCCGGACGACGCACGCCGGACGACAGACGCCGGACGAAGAGCGATCGCAATAGCTCACTTGAGCCTTTGGCTCAGGTGAGCTAAAAAGCTGAAATGGGTCAACTGAGTCAATCTTTACTGTTTCATATCTTCTGAAAGAGCTACAGCCTGTATCCTTCTTCTACATTATTCTTTAGTTTGGGAGCATAACACGAATGGGAAAGTGTGTTTTCACCAATTTTTCTACAACACTTTTTGGGGGGAAGAGGAGAATGATCAGGTATGTCTCAGAGGCCCCCTTTCATTTCTTGAAATCCTTTGCACACTCTTCACTTTCAAGTCAACTAACTTTTGAAGGGATAATGCCACTGCTTTGAAAGATGGCATTAATCATGGACAGCATGTGTTAATAGAGCATGCTCAATTTCAGCTTAATCCGGGAGAATCCCTTCATTTTATTGCTCCAGTGGTTTACATCCTGTGTTTTGTCCCTTTCATCACACTGCTAGCAGGGCTTGATAAAGATTAAGCGCTTGAATAGAACCTGTACTTTAAAGCCTCTTTTCTCAGTACACACTTTTCCAGAGTGTGTGCTTTCTTTCCAGTATTTTTATAGGTTAGGAGAATCCATTTGAATTGAGTTATACATGTACATCTTTTAAGAGTCTGCTCTTTCAGAATCTGCCATTAACTAAAAATCCATGTCTAGCGACTTTTTGTGCGTTTTGTGGTGCAGGGTCACATTTGGTTCAGAATGGGGGAGGCAGCGTGTTGCGTTCGTCTCCGTGCCACACAAACCACTTGCCACGATTGTACGGCTTTAAACAACAAAATTAGACTTTTACTCACATATGTGCAAAGAAGATCTACATGGCAGCTGTGTCACTGCATCACAACTTCTCAATGTGCAAGCCTCTGACTTGTACCTAAAACTTCAGTAACATGTCTTGTTTCTTTGATGGAAAAAAGTTGAATTTTTCTAATGCAGGCATGTGCACCTCTAGACACTGGTACAGACATCCCTGAAAAACAATTTGCCTCCAGACATCCAGCATCTACTAGAGCAGAGACATAATTTTATCCTCTGAATGGAATCCCTTAAAGAGGATTGTAATGATATAACAAAAAAAAAAAAAATGAGTTCCATAATGTCAGTACATGACTTTACTTTTGAGAGTAGTGAAGGCACTGAATTCTTGATCAAATATGATTCATATTTTTGTCCATGATAAAAACACATGCTTTTAAATACATACCTTTGTAAATGAGTATTTAAGAACAAGGACAATTTTAATAATTGACAAACATGTACACCTATAGCTCTCAGTCTCACTGTGACTGATTAGTGTATCATCATTTCCTGAAAACAGGTGAATTCTCTCATCTATGTTGGGATGCACTTTTACTGATTTAACTCTCATGGTGATTAAAGCAAAGAATTCTGCTCTCTGAAGCAGTGGAGTGTGTGGTACCTAATACGCCTATGGCCCATGGGCATGCCATGCTGTGGGCAAGTTGTCTGCTGGACTGATATGTTGCATGTTGTCAGAGGATTCTAACTTTTGTTTCGAAATGTTTTTAATCAGGGTCTATAGAATCCAGATAACGTAACAGTGAAGTCACACACCAAACACCCTTAAAATATCTCGACTTGAATCATCTCTGCGACTCTGTCGCATATTTTCTTACACTGGGACAAGCAGTACTTCTATCACTAGTTACTGAAACTTAAAGATATACTGTAAAACGAGGAATTTTCGCGTGCATTTTAATTTCGCGAATTTCGCGAGCGCCAAAATTCGCGAAATTAAAATGCACGCGGAAGTTTGGGTCTACACTACATGCATTGAACGCCAGTGGCAATTCATGCCACGAAAAAGGCCGTCGGCTCCAATTCGCGAAAATTTCATGCCGCGAATAGATCATGTTTTACAGTAATCCCGATAGCAGCTGGGGTGGATGTGTGACAGTAGGTGACAGTACCATGAGAAGAGTAGGTGATGGTGAAAAAGTGTTATGTACAATAAAAAAAAAAGGTGACTGCAACGTTTCATGGTAGGTCCCTAGCCCCTAGATTCTTTAACTTACATGTGATTTGTGAATGATTTTATTGATGGTAAAGCTTCAATCCAATCAAAATGTGAAGCTTCCCCACCTCCCACATCTCCGTAATGCCTCATCTCGAGACTCCGCTCCCAGCTTGCAACTGGCACTTACCCAACGCAGTACCGCCTGATGACCATATAGGCAAGTTTTCCACCCCATCGATACGAGCTGTATAGACTCTGACACTCTATGGAGTGGAGGAAGAGAACAAAACCCACTTTGTTGCCTCCTGTCCATCCCTTCAAACCCATAGAGTTGCTTTGACCCAGCACATCCGTGGCCGTGCACTCAACCCTCCAGACCAGGTCACCCAGCCAGGCATTCACTGCAAATGACATCTCCATCCTTTACTCTAGCATCAAATTACTGTATGTTACCCTTCCTCTCATTACCGGTACCTATACCTCTCGTCTCTCTCTGCCGACATTACGACCCACTGCCTCCGATACCCACTCTTATAATTCACCTTGTACGCCTAACTTGTTAGACCTTACCTCACAGCTTGACGCGGATAACCGCTGATCTCCGAATACCGGAGGAAGAACAACCAAAAAGAAGAAGAAGATGGTACATTCAACCTTGATAATTGATGAGATATAATCAGCTGCAGTCAACAATAGTGGTTCGCCAGGGGGAACTACTGCGCTGAATGAATCCTCTTCAATACGTATGTACGGTGAATGGATACACACGCGTGACACTTGACATGCATGACCTCACAGTTAACAGCTAGCTACAAGTGGAAAACGCGCTAATACATACATGTAGTACTACGACTACGAGTGAGTCCATGTATGTATTGATAGCCAATGCTGAGTGATAAACCTGCCGTATTGGGTGCGTGTGTGAGGCTTTGATTGATTGGGGATTCTACCCCCAAGGTCCGGACGCGGTGCATGCGCGGTTTACAGCTGATGACGTGTTTGTCATCAGGGCGGTGAGAGGAAATCACCAGCCTCCCTGAGTCCCTGTTGTCATCAACAGTCAACGCTGTTATTTCAAATTTTAAAGGAAACCAAAACCCAAAGAGCAAATACATGTAAATGTGAATTCAGTGAAAGCAGCAACATTAGTAGAACACATCAGCGAAAGTTTGAGGGAAATCGGAAATCGGGCAAAAGTTATTTATTTTTAAAGTTTGGATGTTGTAATGACTGGATATAATGACTCTATTAGAGTTGATGACGTCATGTGTGGGGAACAATATAAAGAAAATATGAAGAGAATTCTACAAAAAACTAATTTTTCATTAAAATTACACTTTCCATCAACTTGATACTGACTTTAGTTATGTTAAGAGCTGTAATTATTCCCCCTGCTTTCTCAAAGCGGTATAGTCTATAGTCAAGTGCCCTTTTTGCTGGAAAAGTGAAAGCATGTTGAATTTTCTTTATTTCTTTATATCGTTGTCCACACATGATGTCATAAACTAAAGTTATCCTCACCAAGCGGTTCCAACACCAAACTTAAAAATTCATAGTTTTTGCATCGATTGTCCAAACTTTCACTTTCAACTAATGTTGCTGCTTTCGGCCACTCAATCCACATTTCTTCTTTGGGTTTTGATTAGCTTGTAGTTTAGCGTCGTGTGGCCCAGAACCACGTACAAGACATCTTGAACACGCTCTATTCACGAGCCACGGGGAATCCCCCACTATAGTTTCGCTTCGTGTGTCGTGTGGAGTAATGTGACTGAACAGCGTGAACCTCGCTCGCTTCTCGATCGCTTCCGGGTCAACCTCCGGCTCCGTTGTAGTCGGAACTCGAGAAGGTCGCGTTTTTAAAATATTTTTTTTGAAATCACAAATGTGTTTTTTATGATATTTCGATCTACATCATATGAGAAATTTCACATTGAAAGGTTGTAAAAGTTGCTTAAAGGGACACTTTTGAAAATGATGCAATTTGGGGGTTTTCAAAAATAAATCTTGCAGTGTCAGAACATAAAAGAAACAAAATGTAGTTAGGCAGAGTTAGAGAGAGAGAGAGGGAGAGGGGGATTGGGGAATTGAAGGGAGTTGACAGAATCAGACCAACATAAACCAGCAGAGCTTGTTTGGGATGGATACTTTCCACTGACTTGTGTGAATGATGAATACTCTATAGGGCTCACACGGGTAAATAATTCCCCGTATAGAGACGTGTGTTAAAATTCAAAATTCAAAAAATTCTGTAAAATAGCTGGGAGAAAATAATGAGGTGTTTCATTTTCGGTAAGCGCTGGAAAAAGTGAGGTATATTCTTTTATGCATCAAATTTCCAAGCGGGGTTCTTTAGCTCAAACTCTGTACAAGGGTTCGCAAAGCCAGACTACGAGTTCTTTTTCACTCAAGAAATCACATAATTTTCTGTACATAAATGCACCCAATCAAATATAGTCCCATCAAATTCCATGAGAAAAGCTGTCATCTTCCACCAAAATGCAGTTTGTAGAGGAATTTACACTCAGTATCAGTTTAAGCCAATCTATAAACTTCTTCTGATTTTCAATTATTTTTTCTTCACTTATTTTAGTATCTTGGGTTCGATTTTGTGATGCGGTCAGGGTTATTCTTTTATATTTACAGGTGTGAGCCCTGTTATCACTGAGCGGGATTCACTCCAAAGTTTACGAGTGGAGCTATAAACTTCAAGTTTGGTAACTGCGTGTGTTCAGAACGTAAATACATTCTTTGTCATCAATAGCGTGATTAATTTGGTCAATTAAATTTATAATACCTGCTTAGCTGTTGAGTAAACCCGTCTAATCGAAACTGACGGCTAAAAAAAGAGAAAAGAAAAGAATCTTTGATAAATACAATTTTTCTTATATCTTAGACAATAGACCTACCGATAAATTGAAATTGGTCTATATGATTGCTAAGTTCATCTTGCTTGCCCCCTTTTTTTAAGGAATGGGTGTAACTCCGGCAATTTTCATTTTGCAGAAACTACGTCATGGGCTACACAATCATTCAAGACACTTGTAAAAAGAATACATATTAAGGAATTACATATACATCACTACCTTTCTTGAATATCATCAATACCTGAAATTGTATTTTTAAAATTTCATCAACAACATTTATAATTTCATGCTATAAGGTTATAATGGTTAAAAGAAAATCGCATCCTTTGTGGGAGTCTTATAATAATAATGATATCAATGAGCTGTAGAAGTTTATTCCAATGCTTTTAGTTTCATACCAATACCAGAAAAGAAATCGCTAGATGAAGTGAAGATTCCCTGCCTATCAATCATATTTTTAGTAGCAATTTCAAGTGATTCTATATTCTTGTTGGGGCTGTCGAAGGCAGGTATGGTATAGATGTGATAGAAACGACCTAGGTACACGCATGTACATCAAAATGTGATAACTCGAACAATTTTGAAATCACTGCTCCCAGTGGTAAACAGTACCTTTAACAGTTACAACATTCGAATACTATTCAACGAGTTAGAAGAGTATTGAAATTTAGACAAATTAAACTGTGAGTAATGTTTTATTTTCCAGCCAAACAGCAAGTCCTAAATAATGATCCCAACAATAGGTATTATAGGGTGCAATTAAGTGCACTATGTCATTTATTTTCAAAAGTATATCTGTCTGTGCCTCCATTAACATTTTTTTTTTCTCATTGCATGGCTTATATTGCAACACTACAGTTTATTATTATGATAATCACTAAATTTGAAAAGTCTAGCATAAGCGATTAAAATTGTGTGTGTAAAACAATACAAAAACAAGATTGTGCAACGTTTTGCATGTAATTTTGAAAGTAGAAAAGGGGCAAAGTGTTGAGTATACCATGGTACATGAAGGTTAAATAGGATAAATGAGAAAAATACATGCAAAGTTATACAAACATTCAGACCATACAGTATAGTTGTGTGTGTGTGTGTGTGTGTGTGTCTGTCTGTCTGTCTGTCTGTCTGTGACTATAGCATGTCTCGACTATACCCAGTTGGAGCTGTCAGAAGAGATTACAGCGCGGAGGTATATAGGGAAATACTACATATGCACGCAGACAACATAAATTGAGTACGTGTTTTTTTTTTTTGTTTTTTTGTTCGACCTAGTGGTTTCGTCTTGAGAAGCAGGAAACTATACTGATGGTGGATGGTCGGTAGCTATTGTTCTAATATTTCTACGAGACAATTTTGGTTTCTGTTATCATTGCTACAGATGGACACCAAGATAATAAGAAAGACTAAAGAGACTATACTCCATCGTATCTAGATGCCAACCGGTGTTATATATGTATCAAATCATGTTGTACATTGGACATATTCTTACAAGTAAATTCATGCTTATTATACTCATTATACTACATTCATATTAATCGTGTTGATGTTTGCCGTTTGTCTTATTTCTGTCGATATTGCACACTTTCTCTTGGTCAGCCAATCATTATTCCGTGTAAAGTCATCGATATTGTCAATCATGATCAACCAACCAACCAACCAAGACATCCGTCAAGCAATTCATCCAATATACGAGTTGAACTTAAGAAATAATAATTGTCAAGATAGATGAAGCTGAATCATCTTCTTTTTTTTTCACGAAAAGAAAGACAGCTGAAACTCTGACTTTAACGACAATCTCAAAAATTGCGAGATTAAAATCAGTCACGCAATATATTCTGTTGCATAGGTGCTCTTTCGTAAAGTTCCACATACAGATCCTGCCATGGATACATGGTCTAGAAAAAATAGAGCATACTAAGCCTGCAATATAACTTGTTACTAAGCGAGATACGTGTATAATCCCACTTTGCAGAAACTGTATATGTAGTGCATTAGGCCTCCAATATGACACACTCAAGATTGTATTGAGGACTTTGTACATGTCTTACTGAAATAAAGAAGCAAGAAAAGAAGAATGAAGTCTACTTCAAACTAACTAATTGATGTCTCAGCACCTTATTCTCCACTAAAGACGTAATCAATGTAACCGATTGGTTAATAAATATAAACTGAAATATGCATAAAACCTTATCACTGGTAACTAAGGAGTCGAGAGGAGTCGTTCCTTGCCCCATCCCCTCCCATTTGATTAACAAAAAAACCTGAAATAAACGCTAGCTTTTTAATTGGAGTAAAACAAAACAAAACAAAACAAAACAAAACAAAACACACATACACGCACACGCACAGACAAAAGAACATATGACATGAATTGATAAAAATGTAAGTTCAGAAGCGTAAATAAGACATTTTTAACCCGTTTATTCCTTGTGAACAACCATGCACCATTCTGTATAATTTGAATGAAATTAGGAAATGTTCATGACACGTATATGTTTGAATTAAAAAGAAAACCTGTAAGAAACAATAAGATAGTAAACTTTAGTCTTCACACAACTTTGTTTTGTGTCAAATTGATCTTGGATACATGCATAGGTAAATGACTCGATTATATATATGTGTATTTATATATATATATTTCTTTGTAATTATAACTCATCTCCGCCTTTTTTCTCTTTTTTTGGTAATACATTGTACGCTCCTTGTCAACGCATGTGAAAAACAACAACTACTACTTGCAAATTATGATACTGTCATTACAGCCTAGTGGCTTTTATGGACGTTGTCGTAGTTCTTGCACGTAATAATCTTGTCAATTTTTGATGGAATCATTTGAGCATTGCATTGCATTGCATAAGTTGTAAAGCAAGTCACTTTCCGTAGTCCTTTTGGCAAACTCAATGATGAAAATGTTATTTATGCCTTGGAATAAATAAAATATAGTGAATCACGAATAAACAGATATCTGCGAAGAATACGCATTTCGTTTCGAATTCTGGTGTTATTAGTTATTATTTCTTATTATAACAAAATGTCTTTATAATTTATATGTTCTTTTCATGTATAAACATGTGCCATATAATACTTTTTGATAAGGTGAATAAAGATTACATCACAAACGCAGGATATATAATCAGTAATTGTAAAATGATAAAAGATAAAACCCTCTCTGTCTGTGCTGGTTGGTGTGGGCTTGTTTGTGCTATTATTCCAATGGATCTACTGGCATCATTTCATACATGAATTAATCGAGCTTCTATAACGCATTGGGACATTAAACAGTAATAGAACGTCAGCTTAAACACTGCAAAAAGTCCGGTGTTAAATAGTGAACACCGAGCTGGTGTTAAATTTTCGGTGCTCATTTATGGTGTTAAATTAACACCTCCGGGTGTCATTTCCAAATTTTAAACTGTTTTTTGAAGAGTTTCTTAGTAACTGCACTTCTTGTTGATTTTTAATTCAAACAAGACGATCAAGAATTTTACATTAATATACTAGATTTTTGAAAAAAAATGTGAAAATAAATTTACACCACGGTAACACCAGCTGGTTTGGTCTCTTATTGAAGCTGGACGGGTGTTAAACCATTGATAGTAACACCTACAAATATCGAATCAACACCATGTGGTGTCATTTTCGAATTAACACCAGTACAGTGTCAAAATAACACCAGGTACAGTGTCAAATTAACACCACGAAGTGTCAGGTGAACACTCTTCAACACCATCACAGCGCATTTTTAACACCTGTGGGTGTGGTCCTTTATTGAAGTTTGATCGGTGTTAGATTTAACACCTGTGGTGTTAAATTTAACACCGATGTTTTTACAGTGAAGAAAGCCATCATGATCTCTTGGAAAATAATTCATGTAGAAGTAACGACACACTCGATCTAAAATTATTGGATCTATGCATGCCTAATACCCTGCGGACGCACGTCAGTCGGCATGAAGTTAAAGTCTTAGATTTTAAAGACTTCAGAACTGAAGCGAAACTGAAAAGAAAAAAAGTGAATTCTACGCTGACAACATTGTGACTGCTCTGTTTTCTATTTAGTTTTTAATCACAGCAAACGAGCTGGTGGACAGTCGTTTTCAATAAAAAAAAGGATCATTGTGAGTTTGGATTAACACAAACAAGTGTCCAAAATGCTTTAATGAAGTGAGGGAAATGCAAAAATTTTAGTTTGATGAATACTGTAGCACCTGAGTACAATGATAACAATGTTACGAAGTGGCAATTAAGATTATGAGATGTGCAAAATCATTTCAAGAGGAAGAAGATTAATTTCAATATAAAGAAGATAGTAAATCTTCCTGCTTGAAATACATAGTACAGCGTTCGTCATAAACTAGATTCTACCTGCAAAACAATCAGGTTAAATGTGGCTTTTCATGCAAGTAAACGATTGTGATTTGACTGATTTTCGACGAAGAGGGTCAAATGATAAACTGTAACTCGTATAAGAAATCTAATATTTACAGCTTTTAACTTAATGATTACTAATCAAAAAGGACGATTTGATCAGGGATTCCAGGTAGATGTAGGCCTGTGTGAAAGTAATTGACGATATCTTGTGAGTATTCAGTCTTGAACCGAGCGAGAGCAAAGAGAAAAAAAAATGTTTATCATGTATACTGTCTCCTGATAAGATTGACTATAATTATCAAATATAAGCAAGGATTTCATAGCCATAACTATAAACTTTCATTTCCAAAAGAAATCAAAAGCATTCATTTAATGACGGCTTTATTCTTTAAAATCCATTTGAGCGCATAGATAACAATTACTATAATGACAATTTATTACAATTTACCACAGTGATAGAATCAGTATTAATGCATTAATGTTCATAGCAGATTATAACGATAATACAGCTGTAATAATATCTCATAATACGCCCATAAGCTTTACAACTGAATAGTGCATTTCAATAGTCTCATTAGTTGATGTGTACGTATTTCAGCGGTAATGCTCGATATGATAGGCTCTAGCACATATTGATGCTACTGATGCAAGTATACTAACTCTGATTGTTCAGATATTTGCCGTTCACTCAACTGTAAAAATTCGACGTGAAATATTTTCGCTAGTGCCGTTACGACAGGGGTGCAGTAACCGCATCTTAAATGCAGTAACCGTATATAAAGAGATACGGTTACTGCATCCCTGTCGTAACGGCACTCGAGAAAATATATGTATCGTGTTTGTAGTGGGTTTAGTGTTTATTAATTCTCCAGTTCTGCCGGTATACATTTTGTCTGTCATTATTAAGCCATAGTAGATCGAAGGATTTCCATTTCGTTTCTTGCCAGTCATCAGATCTATTCAAGTCATTTCGGAGTCGGGCGTCTTTGGGTCTCAGTCCATCCAATGGTGGTAATGCTTCTGGCTAGCGTGTAGCGGATTGCGTTCAACGCGGTTCTGAAATATAAAAAAACAGAACACGGTAATACCGCACTGCATCAGACTGTATGTGCATGAAACAATATTTATGATACAAAGTCAACAATAATTCCCTAAACTTTCTGATACATTTAGATTTGTCTACCCTGACGGGGTCTGCAAATGTAAGGCAACTGTATCCACCCAGTAACGACACTACTCTTGCAGCCGCTATTATTATCATCATCCTTTTGGCCATGCCTGTTTCCTTTCTTTGGTTAAAAGAAGCAGGAGGGAAAAGCCATATTGCGTATAGTTAATCAACAAATTGTATTTGTCATCCATACTTTGATGGCTTATTGTCCTACAATGTCTATTCAAGACGGATGAAAGTTTCTGCTAATACCTTTGCGCCCATGTTAATCATGTTAACTGCAATCTATACGCAGGCAATAACTTTGATTCGGATGATTTTTTAACCGCTTGTTTCATATTGCTTAAGTTAAGTATACTGCAAAGCTCTTACAAATTTTGTGCTTTATGAGTAAAATTTCAATAAATCTTGGAGAAATGATTCGTCCAACGTTTATCCTCTTCCGAGTTCACAGTTCTCAATGTCTTCCACATGGACTCAAAAAGCACCTCCCCACAGCAATAAGCCAGTTCGTAATTAGCTCATGTGCGCGTTGGTACAATGGCCTTTCTTTTTTCTCAGTTGGTTAAGCACTTCACTCGTATTCAAAGCAAAATAATGCGTACCGGTATGAAAGCGTACCCGGCGTAACAATGTATGGAATTCGTGTTAAAAAAAAAATGATCTTGCATATAGTGAGACCAGGTGACAAGAATCAGTGAGAATGGTCCGTCAAACAACCGTCGGGGGAAGCTGCATCCATTTCTTTGTTTTGTATTGAATGCACCAAAACATGTGTTTTTCGTATTGCCAAATACCAGGTTTGCTGTCAAGTGGATGTACTGGCAAGTATCATTTACAATGATTGCATGAATAATCATTATATTATGCCAGATGATTTTCTCCGTGAATTTAAAAACCATTGTGCGTCTTGGTGCGAATGACCTTTTTCTGCTCATGCGCAAAGTAGAAATACGAACTGGCTTATTACAGCACTTCTTGTCCAGCGCCATTCCCAACTAAAAGAACGAGATCATTCTGCATCGATTTTATAGCTTATGACAATCATGACCGCAGAGATTGACGTTTGGAATTACGTTCGACTTCGACAAGAAAAGTGTATTTGTGAAGTTTCAGGCATACCCGACTTGCTCCGCTGTAAGACGCCTCGCTTCCATCAACCACGTAGGGTACCCTGAAGTTTGTCTGCATGTAGTGTGGATCATGTCTCTGTCAAAATAGAAGGTCGAAAGGTGTAATAAACACCACGGTGTTTCTAGTTATGCGGAGTATTATGTAACATTCACACAATCCATAGATGTAAAATAAAGAAATAGCCATAAACCCATTGTTTCACTCATTCTAAACGCCAGTGATACGATGGAGATGTCAACAATAAAAGTTCATTTCTTTCAGGAAGGTTTTCATTGTTCTTGACACGCGAGACTTTTCATATCACGCACTCGACGGTATATACCCATCATTTTTACCTGTTTCAGCTTCGTGTTTATGCCGTAAGCCACCGGTGGGCCTGGAATGTAAGAGCGATCTCCGTGAAGATTCATCCGCGCTATGGACCGTTGGACCGCCTCCTGTTCGCTGTCAAGCGAGGATCCGTCGTCTCTCAAATGTGTCCTAAATGGGGTGCTATTTGCAATTTTTAAACAAATCAGTAAATTTAAGAACATCCGGTAAGTTACGATTACGTAGACTAATACTCGATTCATCGTATCAGACTTCCAGATTTGACAATTTGATATAATGAATTTGGCATTTGGACGGCGGTGGCATGAGTCTAACGCTGAATTAATCAAGGCTCCTAATTCTTTGACACACTTAACACAATGAAACTCATCAGCAATAGGTCATTGTTTTTCTCGAAGTTATCAGCGTATCATAATTATCAAATTAAGATCTAGTTTATCTACTCCTAATGCCAATTTTAAGCGGCTGACATATTCAAAAATATGTTGACTAGATGCAAAATGCGTTATGGTTTTAACATCAAACTGTCTTTGCATTTGGAGAAACACTAAAGCTTAAATGTCTGAATATCTTATTGCAATTCATTACATCTGAATGATGTTTTATGAAGTAACATCTTCGGTTTCCCGTAATCTATAGTAGGCTATTATACCGAAATCAAAGTTCTGTAAAAGGTACGAAAACAAATCTGTAAATTTTGACAGGAAGAAATGAAACACTCATAATTACCTCCGTCAAACATTGTCAAAAAGGTTATGTTTTTGCTGGCGTTTGATTGCGGTTAGTATGTTTATCTATTTGCAAAATAACTCAAAAAGTTTTGAACGGATTTAAATGAAACTTACAAGGAAAGCTAATTAAGACATAAGAAAAAGATATTCAAATTTCAGAAGTGATCCGGGTCACCATCTGGATCAAAACGAAATATGGGTGAAAATGAGCTGCTTGGCAAGGTTTATTACGCCCTCCGAGTGCTTTCTTAGTTTTACTACCAACTGTTCGTCAGTATTCTACAGGACTTTTTTTTTGTGTGTGTGTACAGTAAGTTCTTCTACTTGAACATTTTATGATGTGATCAAGAAGAATATTTAACAGGTACCTTTGGAAAACTTTCCTCATTTGCATCCTCTTGATATATGAAGCATATAAACAGCACAACGCGAAGGCAACAAGAAGCAGGAGGAATGATACACATCCAAGAGCGATGCCAATGATAGCACCCGTGGAAATAGGTGTGGTTCCCGTACCTGGATGTTTGTTTGATTTTGCATAGGTAACACAAACAAACAGAAAAGAAACGTATTTACTGTGTTATCACAAAATAACGAACGTAGACCATCAACTCATTTATGTATTGTAAATAGGTATGGATAATTTATGGCATTATAAACTTTAGTATCATATTTAGTATCATTCACATCTAGTGCGCTATAACATCTCACATATTCGGTTGCAGAAACATTCCTACACTACTGACTTCATATCTCAATTTGCAGCAGCTTGAGAATGGAGCGTATTATTTGCCTTGCCTATGAAGAAATATCAACCCAGGCCTTACCCCAATAAATTAATCAGAAGTTGAGTTGGTATCTTATTCTACATCACAATTGAATTTAAACCATGATGTGACATGCAGGAAAGTATGCTACTGTTAAAAATGGAGATAATTTGAAGAATTACCATTAATGACGAATGAACCAATCTGGTAGGTTGAGCCACCACCGGTCAGTGTGTCTGGATTCAATGCCATCAGGCTAGCTACCCTGGAGTCAACCTCACTCGCAGTACTCCCGAAAACGGAGACAAGAAAGCTTACAACGATACTTCCCGATGCTATGTTAGTTATGGTCACGTCGACATCGTTGCTCTCCAGGTTGGCTTCGGCGACGATCTTAGGGATTTACAAAACGCAGTGGACAGGGATAGTTGTTTTTTTTTTCTTCCGTTTTTACTTATTCTTTCGAAAAGTACTCTGACAAAATGCCTTTTGTTGTTCATATTACAAACATGAAAACATGCAACTTATGATAAGTCTAGAGAAAGTTGCATTGCTATAGTTCTGTTAATCATTAAAAGTATATTAGCAATGATGGACTCTGATGCCACTGGCAGAATATTGGTTTGGAAGGGTTTTTTTTTGTCCATTGTTTGTGAGCTTACCTTAGACGTCTGAAGAAAAAATGGCACAAAAAATGTCACATAGTGTATGGTTAACATTTAGATATTCACTTGGCCACATAAGTGTTGTTGAGGATAATCATGAATCAAAACAATTTAACATGTATTTGCATTGCCCAGTTCGTTCAAGATCTGTACGGAAACCTGTAGATATTTGCACACGTTATAATAATACATTTCCATTGTATATACCCAGGTGAATATCAAGGAAATTTAGGTGGCATCTTGTTTTTTCCTCTCTTTTTTTGTAATCGTGATAAGGATGGGTGTGGAAAATACAAACATGCTCTTACGGCTGACTCAAGATTCTCTTGGAGTTCTTTGAACGCGTTGCTGCTGGAGTTTTGCAAGTTATTCGTTAAAGTTGCATCGCTTCCGTCAATCTGGGTGATAGTGACGACGGCCATAAGCTGCTGAGAAACTTTTAGAGGAGAGACAAAAACAGTTAATTATGGAAAATGGAAGAAATCAATTTGTCTCATTAACGCTAATTCTAATAAGGTACCCTGCTATGGGAAAAAATATGTGATGAAATATGGATGCGCGAGGCTGATTTGAAATCTTGATATCCCGAATACAGAACTTGTGAAGATGTATATTGCTTAAGAACAGAAGTAAACAGTGAAACAGTGAAACTCTTACCACAAAGCACAAATTTTGTGCTATGTGGTAGGAGTTTCAGTCCGTTCCTTTCAGACATTTGCGATTTACTCTATTTATTACCGTGACGGAATTTATGTAACAATTATATGTAACCTAATTACAAGGCGTAAGGATTTCAACAATATACTTTATTAGCATTTACTAGTTAAAGGTGTTTGGAACGCCTATGTAATTTCTTTCAAACGATGGTCACAGGGAAAATACATAAACATGAATAGGGATTTTACCTTCTAAAAGCGTATACGGGTTCCTCATTCACCGTGCCAGTACTGAATAACATACAATGTAGTAGCCATAATACAGGCCTGCAGAAAGTACAGGTGATGTTCTGAACGGGATCTTTGCACAGCACAGCTGATTGATTATCGACAACGAATATCTTACTGTGAAACATGGGAAACTGGTTATCTTACATGCGCATGCGCCGTTCCTTTCCACTCTTCCACCATCGCACATCAATCCAGTCTCAGTGGATACATCAGTGGTCGTCACCTCGGCGTCTTCTGAGATATTGGGACATTTTGAACAAAAAAAAAACAAAAAAAACATGCATCACTGAACATCACTGATGAAATTCAAAGACCATTAAGATTTCATTATATAAACATTATTCTTATCCAGTGTTTCGTTTTGTTTATTTCATTTTTAAGAAAGAGTGACAATGTACAAATATAGCACTAGAAAAGAACGCAATGACATCTCAAAAAATTAGTTGAATGAAAATACACTGAGAATTATTTAGCTGACTTCAATTACCTCTTCAGTTCGCTGTCAGCTTTAGAAACGCGCCTACTTTAGGTCTAGCCTTTGAAGAAATTGCAACTCTTGTCTAGTCATAACTTGGCACCCAACGTTGATGTTATACATGAAAACCCCCGGGCTATAAAGTTCCTATGCCATGATGTGACATTAGTGCACATGATAAAATTATGGTACAGTGTACAAACTGGGAGGAATCGAGGAATTACCATTAAGAACGAATGACCCAATCTGGAAGGTGGAGCCACCACCGGTCAACATGTCAGGATTCAAATCCACCAAGCTAGCTACACTCGTGTCGACGTCATTGGTAGTATTCCCAAAAACGGAGACAACGTAGCTAACAACGATGCTTCCAGATGCTATGTTAGTTATGGTCACCTCGACGTCGTCTGGGTTCAGGTTGGCTTCGGCAATGATCTTGGGGATTTACAAAACACAATCGATAGGGTACAAAACACAATCGATAAGCTATCGCCGTGCTATTTCACAACTTTCTTCTTTGGAATCTCCCACATCTTTTGACATCAAATTTGAAACACCCAGTTTTTAAGTTACGCATAAATATGTACATACGTCATGTCGGACCAAAAATTGCTAAAAAAAACGTAAATTCATGTACAATTTCAATGGAATTTTTGCTTTCTGTCAAATTGTATAAAAGCATGATTATTTTGATTTTTATTGATTAAAATCAATCAATAACATAATAATATTCATGCTGAAAACTGTGTCGCCCGCAAATTTCATCGAAAAAACAATAAAAAATCGAAAAACAAAGAAATACATTAGAAATTCTAGTATCATATGATTTTTGAGAGAAGGTGTTTGCATGGTGTAGTACATAAGATACACTAGGTTTGCGGTTCACCATGTATAGTCCTTAGAAGAACTGTTGGAATGACAGGAGAAGGATAGAAAGAAAGAAAGAAAGGTCGGATAAGAGGTAGGAAATTGAGTAAGAATATTCTTTCTGGAGTGAGTGTAGTCCTGAAAAGGACTGTGAACATAGGCGCCGGAAGTGGGGGGGCAGGGGGGGCGGCCGCCCCCCCAATCCAAAAAGTGGGGGGGCAAAACGCATTTTTGCCCCCCCAAAAAGCCCCCCCCCAAAAAAAAAAAAAACAACAAAATGATAATAATAAAAATAAATGAATAAACAAAGAAAATAAAATAAATATGTATATATATGAATAAAAGGGGAAAAATATGGCTACAAACGGCAGCTTTTGGACTGTAAAATGTCAAAATTTTCAAGCTCGCTCGCTTTGCTCGCTCGCATCCAGCAGTTGAGCCCGGTGCGCCTTCCCCTTAATTTCTAAAGCGAAAAACATAGCTACGACGGCAGTTGTTGGACTCTAGAATGTCAAAATTTTCAAGCTCGCTCGCTTCGCTCGCTCGCATTGAATCGTTATGCCATTCTCCTAATGTTGCTGACAGTAATTGCCAGCAGTTGCGCCCGATGCCCCCCCCCCCTTAATTTCCAAAGCGAAAGGTATAGTTACAAACGGGAGTTGGGGGACTGTAGCATGTCAAAATTTTCAAGCTCGCTCGCTTCGCTCGCTCGCATTGACTCGTTATGCCACTCTCCTAACGTTGCTGCCAGTAATTGCCAGCAGTTGCGCCCGATGCCCCCCCCCCCGCCCCCCTCCTTAATTTCCAAAGCGAAAGATATAGCTACAAACGGGAGTTTGGGGACTGTAAAATGTCAAAATTCTCAAGCTCGCTCGCTTTGCTCGCTCGCATTGAATCGTTATGCCATTCTAATGTTGCTGCCAGTAATTGCCAGCAGTTGCGCCCGATGCGCCGCCCCATTAATTTCCAAAGTGAAAGATATAGCTACAAACCCCAGTTTTGGAACTGTAGAATATCAAAATTTTCAAGCTCGCTCGCTTCGCTCGCTCGCATTTTATTGTTATGCCATTCACCTTATGTTGCTGACAGTATATAATTTGTCGATCGTTTCACACCGTCATTCCATAATCCATGTAAGGAAAACTTACAATGTTCCTCAATGACTGCGTTGTTGAATGTATCACATTCCGTAATGTATTGTAGTCCCATTATTGCTCACGCACACACGCACAAGCATACAGACCGTCAAAATTACTTTATGGTTCCCCCCATGTTTCGACCCCCCGTAGGCCACTTTACATATATATATATATATATATATATATAATAGATGTGTGTGCGTGTGTGTGTGTGTGTGTGTGTATGTGTATATTGTGTAACATATGCATGGTCTAATCTTGAGCCCCCTCCAATGTTTGCCCCCCCCAATCCAAAACTGCTTCCGGCGCGCCTGACTGTGAACCAATTAAATTAGAATAGTTTAGAAAAGGACTCGACGTTTCGGACAGTTGACTGTCAGTCCTCAGGAGTGAGGACGGACAGTCAATTGACTACACTCACTCCAGAAAGAATACTCTTACTCAATTTCTTACCTCTTATCCGACCCGACCTTTCTTTCTTTCTATTTACAGTGCACTCCCGTTACAACGAACACGGTTATAACGAAATTTCGTTATAACGAAGTAAATCTTCCGGTCCCACAATCATCACCATTAAAGTCTATGGTACAAAATTCGCTTATAACGAACACGGTTATAGCGAAATTTCCGTTATAACGAAGTCTTTTCCGAGCGCCACAGACAAAGAAAAACAAAAGAAATGTGCTCCGTTATAACGACATGCGAATTGCTTTCGAAAATACGTAGCGGAACACGTCTCTGCATGGGTGAACGCTTCACACCACTGTGTGTTCGCTCCTTGTGTCACGCACAATTTCTGAGGGGAACTTGCGTTTATTATTGTAATACAGTTATCCCATCACATTTCACATAGCTTTCCAGTGTACGAGGAGTATTCAGCAAATATGATATATATATATATATATATATATACGTGGTTCCTTGTTTTCGTTATATATTGTATTTGCTCGGTTATAACGAAATTTCGTTATAACGAAAGAAAACTGCCGGTCCCGAGCATTTCGTTATAACGGGAGTGCACTGTATCTTTATCCTGTCATTCCAACAGTCTTTCTGAGGACTATACATGGTGAACCGCAAACCTAGTGTATCTTCTAGTATCATTTATATACTTTCGAACTTCTATTTCACTGCAAAATTTTTTCACTTACATTTTCTAAGAACACTAGATATTATGTAAACCAAACATATGCCTTTCTTTAGCTTTATTTAGAGATTTATAGTAAAAAAAAAAAAGTCTGGTTTCACGCGTACATTATGCAAAATACATAATTGTAAGCATGAATTAACATTAATGATATATTTTTTGTTGTCCTTATCAAATCAACTCCACAATTTTGCAGATTACGTCACAGACAGTGCGTGTGCTGATTTTCGTCGCAATCGCGCGGTTGACGGCCGAGATCTGGAGAGGGGCCTAGGAGCCTCCCCCCCCCCCCCGGGGGTGCTGTTCGTTATTCCGAAGGTTCGATATTCCAAAGGTTCGTTAATCCGAAACACGCAAATTCCCTATACCTAGAGGTTCGTTAATCCGAAAATGAAAAAGGGTTCGTTAATCCGAATATTTGTGGCGTTATTCCGAAGGTTCGTTATTCCGAAGATTTGTTCATTCGAAAATGAAATTCGGAAAAACGAACCTTCGGAATAACGAATCTTCGGACTGAAGAGCCTTCGGAATAACGAACCTTCGGAATAACGGGCTGTAACCCCCCCCCCCCCCACCCCTTGGCCATATATTTTATTTCATTCTCACTTTCATTTCAGTTTCATTTCATATCATATTTCTTTCTGCCAGTGCATCAACTGTCAGTCATTGGAATATGCACCTTCTACCCGACTGATCATAACTTCCATGTTTCTCTATGTAAAGACTTTTGTTGTTCATATTACTAACATGGAAACATGCAAGTTATGATAAGTCTAGAGAAAGTTGCGTTGCAATTGTTTTGTTAATCATGTAAAGTACATTAACAATGATTGAATTTGATGTCACTGGCACAATATTGGTTTGGAAGGTTTTATTTTTGTCATGTTTGTGAGCTTACCTTAGAAGTCTGAAGAAGAAATGGCATAAAAAAAATGTTACATAGTGTATGGTTAATATTTAGATATTAACTTGGCCACATAAATGAGGTTGAGGATATCATGAATCAAAACAATTCAACATGCATTTGCATTGCATAGTTCTTTCAAGATCTTACGGAAACCTGTAGATATTTGCAAACAATTAGTTCATTTCCTTTGTATATACCCGGACGATTATCAAGGAAATTTATGTGGCATCTTTTTTTTTCTCTCTTTTTTTTTTCTTTTTTGGTAATCGTGATAAGGATGGGTGTTCTTACGGCTGACTCAAGATTCTTTTCGAGTTCTTGGAACGCGTTGCTGCTGGAGTTTTGCAAGTCATTCGTTAAAGTTGCATCGCTTCCGTCAATCTGGGTGATAGTGACGACTCCCGTAAGCTGCTGAGAGACTTTTAGAAGAGAAACAAAAACAACAGCAAATCATACACTGTAGGACAAAATGAGAGAAATAATTTCGTCTCATTAACGCTAATTCTAACAATGCACCCTACCGGGGAAAATGTGATGAAATATGGATGCGCGAGGCTGATTTGAAATCTTGACATCCCGATTATAGTCGGTTCCTTTCAGACATTTAATATCTACTCTATTAATTATGCATATGGTGACGGAATTAACGTAATATAACCTAATCACAAGGCGAAAGGATTTCCGCGATAGCTTATTAACCTTTACTACATAGTTAAAGGTGTTTGGAACGCCTACGCATTTTCTTTCAAACGGTGATCACAGAGAACATGAATAAACATGAATAGGGATTTTACCTTCTAGAAGCCTATAGGGTGTCCTCAGTCACCGTGGAGTGCCAGTACTGAATAACATGGCCATAATACAGGCCTACAGACAGTACAGATTTCTACTATACTTCAGTGGCTTTTCCTTGTTAAAGGTGCATGGAACACGTATTTCCTTGCAAATCATGGTCACAGAGAAGAAAGGTGACCTGTTATTTCAGAGACAAAATCTCTGCAACATGGTAAAGCAAACTCTTGTCAAATAAAGCACAAAGACGGACGAAAGACGGACTGCTAGGGCTAAACCATCAGGTAGAGACATGGGATTATTTTTTCTTTTTCATTCTAAAATTGGTTTATTAATTGGGCCTACACTCATTCTCCCTAGACTAAGTTCCGGTCCTGAATGTAAACAGAAATCAGTGGCAGTCAAGTATTTGACAACAGAAAGTGCAGGTATATTCTGAGAGGAAATTTTGCACAGCATAACAGATTAATTAGCAAAAACAAGGAACTTGGTCGGAGAAACCCCCAAGGGATTTGTTGGGAAATATAGGGAACTTGTTATCTTACAGGCGCACATGCCGTTCCTTTCCACTCTTCCTCCATCGCACACCAATGGAGGTTCAGAGGAACCATCAGTGACTGCACGTACTAACGTAGTGGTCTCTGGAGCTGGGGTTGATCCTGATGATGTGGTATCTTTTGTTGTACTGGTGGTCTCATCATGCCCAGATGCTGTTGTTGTTGACGTTTGGACGGTCGTTGAAGTAACGGTGTTTTCTTGACTTGACGAAGCTGGCGTTGACGAGTCTACTGGTCTTGTCGAAACATCTGAGAGAGTGGAAGAGTCCACAGTTGAAGGTACAGGAGATGAAGGTTCCGGTGCTGCGGTCGTGACTGTGGTGTGTGGAAGGGTTGTCCCGTCAGGAACATCTGTTTGTTGGGAAGGGGTCGAAACCTCTGGGGTCGGTGCAGGTGATGACGTATCAGAATCTGAAGTTGGTATCATTGAGACCGTTGAAATTTCTGGGACTAAAGTGGTTGGGCTCGAAGTCGTTGGATTCGTTGATCCATCTGGGCTCAAAGTCGTTGGATTCGTTGATCCGTCCGGAACTGCAGTCGTTTGGCTGGTTGATCCCTCCTGATCTGGAGGTGTTGCTGAGCTCGAAGGACCAACTGGGACTGACAGCGTCGAAGTAATTCCTGATGCTGTATCAAGAACGTAAAGCATCGGTTATATTGAAATGCGTTCAGGAATGACACATTGACTCAGTGTTAGTTAAGCTAACAATAATAATGCAGTGCACTTTTAGATGTGGGCCTTCACGCCCGAGGTCACTTCATCAAGTTTTATTTTGTCTTTGTTTTGTGTAAGTGATCTTCACAGAAAAGATAGGAAAGATAGATAGATAGATAGATAGATAGATAGATAGATAGAGAGGGGGAGGGATGGGGGAGGCAGAGGAAAGGGGGGGGGGGGGACTCATTACCTTCGCACGTTCTGCCGTCGGCTTGGAGCTCGTAACCTTCGTCACAGAAACACACGTAACTGCCCTCTGTATTGTTGCAACTGTGGTCACAGCCGTGCTCGTCATCGCATTCATTGATATCTGGGAAAGCAACCATAGAGGTATGATCGATGTTTCAGAAGAATAATGACGTCTAAAAACATAATGATTTCAAAACTTATCCCATAATTTTGTCTTTTTTTTTCTTTACAACCACGTTTTCGTTGCGGTACATTTTGATCTAGAGCCTACCACCGGTCCTTCTGTATGTTTTCGGGTAAGGTTGTCGTTACTTTCCCAATCGTTACTGTTTGCTTTTACAAGGTTGACCTTGACAACAGAGAAGTTATTATGCATTGATACAGTGTACTTACCCAGAATGATCCTGCATCTTATTATTATTATTATCATTATTTTTTTTTTTTTTAGATAGCGGGTATCCTGGTTTGAACCTTGACGAAATGACGATGATTCTCAGGGCTTTGGTTTTGTCATTGTTCCCAATGTCATGATTGTTACTTCATCTTATTTGAACATGGCAACATTGGCCAATATCCTCCTGTACCGACGGGAATGACCATAGGGATATATGGGTCATATACGACCTTTTGCAGGAGCTTGTGACATCACAATCACAAGCTTCCCCATTCATTTTTGCTGCAACCAGTGTTCACTTGCGTGTTATATTCAGTACAAAATGAAATCTTACAAAAACATTGAAAAGGTTGATATCTGTGACGTAAAGAAATGATTTATGCAAAGGTGCTGTCCAACATGACTATAATCTTTACAAACCATTGCCCAAGGTGTAATTTAAAGAGAAATAACCTGATACAAATGTTGTATTTTTGTTTATTCTCACAATTGTTTTCAGTATTTGTACTTTTATTGCATACGACAGGGTAATTTGCACAACAGTCATTACAGTCATGGCTTTAGCTAGTGTGATCAACGTAGAGAGTAACGAGAACCAGAATACGAAAAAAAGTCAGTCTCTCAAATTGAACCCATATGCATGAATTTCTAAAACTTATCTAAAATCATGTTTCTGTAAGTCTAATGCCCTGATAGCAGGTTTCAGAGTACGCCTGCACCAAAATCTAACATTTCATAGTCTGCACCGGTGTTCTTTATCTTTCATTTTCAGTCTGAGGCATCAAGCTCTGTGTAGTGAAGTCAAATAAAGAACTCCAACCTTCGCACGTCTCAACGCTCAGGGTAAATCCCGCGTGGCAGCCGCAAGTGTACCCTCCTTCATTGTTGAGGCAAATCTGAGAGCAATTATTTTCCTCAGTCAAGCATTCATTGATATCTGAAAAACAAAACAAATAATGCATGGCACATACTTAATAAATACAGACCTTTTCAGAGTCTTGGAACATAACGAAACGCAGAGCTTGCCATCAAATAAAAAAAAACCCCAACAACCCACAATATCAATTTCATGTCACATGGTCATGTTGACAGAGAGAAAAAAAAAGTGCCCTTACCCGTACAATCACCACCATCACCACCGAAGCCTGAGTCACAGGTGCAGTTGTAGCCCTCGAAGGTGTCGGTGCAGACACCATTTCCACACACGTCGGCGAACTCCTCACACTCGTTGACTTCTGCTTATGCAAATGATGTCATAAACACCGAAATAACAAATCAAGAAAGAAATCCTGAGTGTTTGACTTACGGGACTTCCGTTGAAAGTGAACCATTTCACGAGAAAATTTAGTCGCTGAAAATAATGATTAGCTTAGTTAACTATCATGTTAACAATGCCTAGGAAGTTCAAACATTATTTACTGCAACCTTGAAAACACATTTCAATCATGATTGTTCACTATACTGTAATAACTCATCGAATACCACGTAACAATATTATAATCCTCGTAGATGATTTTAATCCGTCTTTTGCAGTTTAATTCACATTTTTATATCTCATCACGTAAAACTTTAATGTCATAAACATGAAGAGACTATACACCTGGGACGCCACTAGATATGCCTACTGTCTGCTTTTACCGTTTTTCACATTCTATACCTTCTGGAATGGATAGCTTTACATTGACGACTGGAAGGAAAATGCAAGATTGACACTACTGGATAGCTACTCATTCTCTACAAACAAAGCTAACACTGGAGATGTCATTTTCTATTTCGCCACAAAAGTAGTATATAAACAAGTAAAGAAAAAAAAAAACTTCACTGAAAGCGTAATAAGACACGTATTCTCCTATCAAAAATTACTTCTTTTGCGTTTGTTTCTGTTTTGCTCTTATTTCTTAATCGATATTCTAAAGCATCCGGGAAGCGTGTTACATTACATGACAGGGGCGGACATGGGCGGATGCAGGAATTCCGTAAAGAGGGGGCGCCGTTACAAAATCATTTTTTCTCTTTATTTCCTTTGTTTAAAAAAAATAAAGAGGGGAAGAGCCCGGTGCGGTTCCCTCTGGATCCGCCACTGCATGAAGTATCAATACTTCCCTACCTTCGAAAACAATGTTATCGGGTTCCAAACGATTTGAAGGTGTTTCCAAGCCGGCCAAGAAAATGGCTTCCAAGAGTTGTCCGGTCAGATTGTTGGCAGGCGCCAGGTCAACCCGAAAGGTGACTTCCATTACCTGACTTCCGATCACCGTGGAGTTAAAGACTGACACCGCCAACGTATCATTGGCCGCAGGAGATCTTAGCAGGTGCTGCAGAACCTATCTCAGTTCAAAGAATAATAAAGGTGGGAAAGGGAAAAGTTATTGCAGTTATGATGTAACAATCGATCAAAATAGGAATAGCTCTGTCTCTATTATACATGATGTGAAGTCAATAAATCACAGAGGAATTATCTCAATAATATAACTTGGCACAATGTATGATTGTCATTTTAATTTGGCGAATTAATCTCAATGTAAACAGTGATAAAGTGGTATAGTAGGTCATGGTATAATCTTAGCTACAGGCGAAAATCTAACATTTAGATGCTATCAAAAGTCCAAATAACTCCAACGTGGCTCACTAAAACGTTGGAAGCAAATTGCAACTATACATAGGCCCTAGTAAAAGCATTGGTATAGGTTGCTAGGATTTGCAGGCTCTGCAACGTCTCCACGGGATGCATTTTTCATTACGTCATCAATGACTGCTGTAAGGTACTATTTAATTGTACAGATCAATATTTTTCTATCAATGATCGAGTATCACATGATTAATAGAAATTTGGAGATATGGGATTCTGCACTATCCGTCTTTACTTTTTTTAAACATTTCGTGATGATTGTTTGTAACTATAAGATATCGAGAGTAAAAGGATTACGAAAAGAGGTAGTCGTAAAAAAGAAACTGATATTGTTGACGTAAATTGTTTTCTCCCAAGGTGTTTCAATGTTACTGAATTCATGCTGAACTTTTGAATTTAGTTCCATTTGACCGGAGTTTTGGTATCAGAACACGGAAGTATACCGCCGAATAACATTTCATTTTGACGTATCGATATGAATACTTACATCCTCGCTCAGCTTGTCGAGCATCTCTGGATTCTGTAGGATATCCGCGTACGAACTCACGCTCAGTCCGGCAATTGTCACGAATTTAACAACCAACGGTATGGTGTTTGCAGCTGTAAATAAGATACATCGTTTCCACAATTAGAATGTATTGATAATTGATAGTGTTGTAACTGTTTAACATTGACATAGCAGATTCTGGGCGCATGCACTGGTAGGGGAGGAAGGCCTCGGGCCTCGCTGATTAAGTTTGTCTTTTCCTCCCCTGTCAACCAGCGGCATGCACCTAAAATTAGAGTAACCACAATCTTGATATCATGTATTATGATTTTCTGTTTGTATTCTTTGTCCGCTTGAATTTTATGTTGAATTGCCAAATAAGTAAGAAGTAATAATAATGATAATAATAATGATAATGAAAATAATAATATTAACGACAATGATAATAATAATGCATAACCATGCATATACATATAGTGAAAGGTTGGCAGATTCATCGTTTATCCGATGTTTGAGCTCGTGGTATTTTGTATAAAAGGGAGTGAAAAGCTATGATTCTACACAATAAAACTAATATCATTGGTAAAAGAAGCCGAAGGTCGTTGAAATCAATTTTCCCTATCTTATCATGCTGTGGACTGATCTTGTTGTTTTAATGACAGTCTATCATTTTCTGTATGAGCGCTCATGACCTTACAGAACTAACGGAGTAATCCAGTGCATATGAAAATCATTTTATTCATTTTCATTTATTGGTTACCTCAACTTTTTTAGGAACAAGATTTTAAAAAGAGAATGCATATACAAAATGAGGTTACATTTTGAATTCACGATCCACACGAATATAATAGCATTCAACATGTTCTAATTTGTAATCCGATATTTTCACTTGCGAAGTTAGGCCTGTATTTCTTATACTTCAATACGGGCTTACTAGTTATAGCTAAGCATGTGAAAATAATTGTTTGGCCATGAAACTTTTCTTTCTACGTGTTACTGAACTGTAAATTATTCAGTAGAAGGTAGTACAGAGGTGTTTTAAGGTTACAAATAATGAAAGTTCAGGATTAACAAAAAAGGAGAAACACTTGCTACGAAATTGATAGTTTGTTCTACACGATCTAGGAACTTAAATATCGATACTAAGTAACCACAGGAATAAGTGCCAATTCTAATTCTTGAAATGATGTAGTGCGATTTTATGAAAAATATTAACAAAAAGAATTGAGATCACCTTTTGACATTCTTTACTCTTACAGTTTATTAACCTCAAATTCGTCGTTTTGATTTCTTATTATCCGGCTCATCAGCAATTGACAGATTTATCCGAATTATCGTGTTTTTTTTTGTGTGGCAATGTTCATTAGTGGTCTCAAACAAAGGCTGTATAGTCTTTTTTCTTGTGTGTGGTAGTGTGTGTGTGTGTGTGTGTGTGTGTGTGTGCGTAACCGTCCAACCGGTTTTGTATGCATGTATTCACTTACCTATGCACACGCCATTTTCTTCTGTGGTCATTTCGGGACAATCACATCGGTAGGTTCCAACCGTGTTGAAGCACACCTGATCGACGGAACAGTTGTGGTCACCTGCGGAACACTCGTTCACATCTGCAGAAGATCACGTAACATAAGAAAGCTGATGTATATACGCACTTTTCGTTTATAAAAGGCTGTACTAACATACTAACATCACTCACAAAACACAAACACACACTATTAATAACAACAACAACAACAATAATAATAATAATAATAATAATAATAATAATAATAATAAGAAGAAGAAGAAGAAATAATAATGATAATATCATTGATGATAATTATGATACTGACAATAATTACAATAATGATTCCCCATTAATTATAAAGTGTATAATGATTTTCATAAATTCTCTATGCGCTTGACATAACATATTTTACAAACATGAATGCCTTTTTGAAAGAATTCAAGGAGGATATGCCCCTAACTGGAAGAGGTAATGAATTCCAAAGAGTGGGAGCTGATGATGTGAAGGATCGGCTACTCTATGTTTGAGCGTTTACAGGATTAACTGACACAAACGTTGCAATGACGATCGAAGAGTTCGTGTTGGAATGTGATGATGATTAAGTTTTGTAATAGTATGGAAAAACGAAGCTTACCTTCACAGGTCTTCGGAGACGAGTTCCTATAGCCGGTCGTGCAGTTACACTCGTAGTCTCCCGGTGTGTTCATACAGGTGGAGATGTCATTTGGACAAGAATCGACACCGGCGGTACACTCATCAAAATCTAAATGAAAGGATCAAATAATTATTTTTTTTTTCAGAACATCACATTCCTGTACAACCTGTTTAATGTAATTGCATTCCATACTAATGGCATTATCGATTATGATATGACTATTGCAAGCTAGTTTATTAAACGAACTGCTTAGCATGCTTACCATGCTTACACTCAGTTTGCTTTTCTGTCTAAGACTCATTAAAATCATCTCTAACGCCGAAGGCATGCGCATTAAGACAGAAAATTAACAAAGTAACCTAATGAACCAAACTCTACTTTGAATATTGTTTATAATACTTGAAGCAAACTAGAATTGTTTCATCATCATGTTAGTAATTATAGTAATAATCATCTGTGTTATGGACAATCCCTTAGAAACATGCATAGAAGGGCAGAATACAACAGGTTCAGGACTCGGCGATAGGCTCATCGACGATATCTTACCTGTGCAGGTTCTGCTGTCTGATAGTTCATAGCCGTCGAAACAGGTGCAGAAAGCTGAGCCAATGGTATTGGAGCAGTTTGCGAATGCATTACAAAACCCGTTGCTGCATTCATCTATGTCTGTAGGGAAGGAGGTGTGAAGTGAAATGGTGATATATTGATATACACATAGCTTCCTGCAATAGATATAAATAATGTATTCCCAAGGCCTCTGAATGATTTTATGTTTTTTTGTTCTTTCGTTTGCTAATGCGCTGATACGGGCATTCCATGTGCTAGTAGTAGGTACGAATAACAATGGCCAATGATCATCATTGCACTTTCAAAGAGGTATGTCTTGGGCCTTCACCGGACATTCCCGGAAGGCAATGTTCCATGATCACAAGAGAGAATCTTAACACCATAATACTGATGCACTGTATGGTGACGTCATCCTCGATTTTGAAGCACTTGTCGTGCAATGTGTATTCCTTATTAGTGCTTATGTGCGTGTCTCGCTGTTTTATAAATGGCATATGTGCAATAACTCACAGGGGTGCTCCTAGACAATGTGCTACCACAAACAGCCTCCTAACACCTTCGAAATGACCCCTAAATGGTGTATTACGGCACAGCAAATGTGGACCCTGAGATGATGGCGTCACCAGGGACGTAACATAATGCCTTAAATGGCGTTTGTCGTATACGGTTTTGAGTGCAGTGCCCTTTGTCGTACTTCTTTATTGTACTAAGTACAGTACTCCCAGTGGCAGTTTGAACATTAATGCTTCTTATAGCAGTTGGAAAATAACGAAATGACACTTTAGATTGATTGTAGAAATACAATAGGGCATTTAGTTCAACAGATATATCAGATTAAAATGTATATCATCCGCAATACTTCATACAGTAGCCGGGAATCCCAAACATCTCTTTTGTGTGGAAGGACCATAAACGGCAATATATATGAGAAAGGGGGAAAAGTCAGAGGCAATTTTGGGGAAAACGCCGACGACGTTTGTCTATGATATGACACGGGTGCTAAAAGTTCGATGAAGTGTGCCCCTCAATTCCCATTTTTCCTCGTGCAAGTTTATACAATGTAAAATACGTGACACTGGATGTGGTTGAAACCTAAAAACTACCACAGCTGCTGTGAGATCAAGTTATGGGTATAACTGGTGCATGAATTCTAACCTTCACAAGTTAACCCGTTTCCCCGGAAACCGTCATTGCAGGAACAATTGTAGCTGCCCTCAAGATTCGTACAGGTCGCCTGTCCATGACAGACATCGGGCTGTTCTGTGCACTCGTTAATGTCGTCACATTCCACGTAAGCATTTCCTCTAAATCCGTATGCGCATGTGCAGACGAACGAGCCATTAGTGTTTCTGCACGTTGCATTAGCGACACAAGATGACCGTTCACTGCATTCATTGATATCTATAGGGAGACGGGGGGGGGGGGGAGGGGTATGGAGAGGAGAGACAGTGAGAGAGAAAGAGAGAGAGAGAGAGGAATAGAAACAAACAGAAACACTATGTTAAAAATATTCAAACATGTTACCCAACTATCACTTTGACGATATTATATTAATAAAAGCCTACTCCATTTTGTGTTCAGGGTAATTTCAATGAGCCATTTGTGAACACAAACACGTCGATGAAAACTGGATGAAAAAAAACACACACACACACAAGGCTCACCCATTTCAACTACTGATTAAAAAAAAAATACTAACAGCTGATTCCCACAAAAAGAGACGTTCTTGCTGTATCAGTGCAAACTCGAAATAATTAGAAAAATATAACGCAATTTCTTCTTTTTTTAGTTTATTTTATAACGTGAATTCTTTTGAAGACTAGTGACGCAATGAATTCTTATAATTATCTAATAATTATAATTATCTAATAATTATTATCTTATAAAATTTGCATAATTCCATACATTTTCAGATTGTATATGTGTGTGTGTGCAAATTTGTGAATTTGTGTGTCTAGCGGGAAAGCTAGTCAATTATTTGCTGTTTTTTTCTTTGCATTTCAGCGTTTAATACCATGCGTCAGCAAAGGGCGGGTTTTACACACTGCGAAAGTGTGAGGAATATTGGACAATGCTTTCAAAAGTTGTCAAACTTTACAAAGTTTTGTGCCGCTCTTATTCTTATATGGGGATATACATGTTCTGTCATATCACAGTGGTACACGAAGAATATTTCAGCGGAATTAAAAAAGAGAAGTTCAGGTTTGTTCTCATTGTTTTCTTTGACATACCTCTATTGTAGGTGTAGTGATCATGCACTTATCAAAAACGATGGTTTGTTATATAGTTTTTGAATTTACAAGGAGCTTAGAGGTTTCCAATTATTGCAAAGGGACATGAATCCAGTTACTACCAGCAACGAGCGAAGGCAATATACCTGTACAGTCAAAGCCGCTACCAGTATATCCGCTGCGACAGGTGCACGTAAAAGAGCCTTCCGTGTTTTCGCAGTCGGCGTTGGCGTCGCACACTCCCTCTGAGCACTCATCTCTGTCTATAATAGCGAAATAAAATTTATAATGTATTGGGGGAATAGCAAACTGTTGTTTGTCGAGTTGTCCCCAAGTCCGAGCTAGCCTGACCCCAATCGGGTAAGTCCTGAGATGCGAACATTTTTGGTTAATATTTCGCATTTTCGTCGTTACCCAACAAATATCTTGTTATTACAGCGTTATTCCACACGTTTCTTTGGCATACGTGTAGATTTTGGAGCAGGTGTACCAAAACTATGTTTTTGCCTTTAAGAGGTGAAATATAGCACTTGACATCCCCATGGGGTTATATTTTCCCCCAAGAGATATCTTATTTTCCCGAAGCGCTCACTGTTTGGGGAAAATGATTCTCTCGAGGGGAAATCATAACTCCAGAGCCGGATTGTCAAGTGTAATATTGCAACGACAGCCAAGACAATAACTTGATATATCACGCAGTTATGTGGTCCACATGAATATACCTTTCATTTCTTTTTTATAAACAGTCCTATACGATGAAAAAAAAATATTAATGTGTCAAAGACCACATGGCCCTTGTAGTACCAGTCAAGTATGAATTTATAACTAAGGAAAGCGCATCGAATAACCACAATAATTTCTGTTATTCTAAATATGACTTCCCGGATCGCTGTATATATAGAGGACAGAGTTTCTGTACTCACCGACGCAAGTCATACCGTCGCCCACGTAGCCGTCGAGGCACGTACAGAAATACGACCCGTCGGTGTCATTGCACTGAGCGTTTACCCCACAGCGGTCACTTTCATCACACTCGTTGATATCTGAAAAATTAAAATGGGTGTGATTCAGCTGCGCGAACAGAGATCTACTGGCATCTTTTATATTTTACACGACCTGAAGTTAACTTCACACTGATAAACTGACTTTTGTTTTTTTAACAAGGTATGTAATGGTGTTCAAATTTCTATACCAACTAACTACTGCCACTTGACATTGCTTGGAGAAGTTGTAAAAACCAACTTGACATTCTGGGTCAAGGTCAGTGACAATTGAACTTTCTCAGGTATTTTATATCTTAAAGTCAAAAAAGGAAAGAAATTCTCTGTAGACATTATGACTAAAGTTCGGCTAGGAAACGGCGTAGTAAACAAAGCCTTAGGTCATTTACCGCAAACATTAATTTCACCTAGAGGAAATTTTAATAGGAACATCAGCACGATCGGTATCTGCTATCGAATGTATAGTGTTAAAACACAGGTTAGAGGAATATCCAACCAACCGTTTGTTTGTTTTGTTTTGTTTTGTTTTTTAATCTGGTGTTTTGTTATAGGGTCTGGGGACGGACGAACTTCGTAAGAGACAAAACGAAGGCATGAAATAACAATAGGAGGATAAAAATGACATCAATTCTTACTTGTACATGATTCATTCTGATTGCCGGATGCAGCGTAACCTCGTTGACACAGACACGTAAAACCTCCATCAGAGTTAACACAGTCAGCATGTGGTGGACACGCGTTAGAGTCAAGGCATTCGTCAATGTCTTAAAAATATAAATTATCAAAGGAAAAGTTTTACATTATGATATTGAATAGCACTTAAGGGAAAATCAACTGAGAAAATATCTTGTTACAACAATCATTATTCCCTAAAGCTTGTTACATTTTGGAGAGTATGGTTTTACCTGTGCAATTTCTGTCATTCGTCTCCAAGTAGTATCCTTCCGCGCATGAGCACGTGAAGCCACCCTCAGTGTTGTTGCAGTACGTCTCGCACAGATTCTCTCCTTCACATTCGTTGATATCTAGTCGAACACAAACAGACAGACAGATAACCACAAACACGAAAAAGAAATAGAAATGACCGGACTCCCCCACCTCACGGTTTCTTTATATTTTCGTTTCATATAGATCATAGTTAAATCATTAATTCGTTTTCCAAATATTATCAGCAAAACGTGTTTTGTGAGTGTGTGAGTGTGTGTTTTTAGATGGACTCGCACACTAACTTTGATATGGTTTCGTCCTGTATATTCGAGAAAAGAAGTGCTGAACGTTTGTATTTCTCTTTAAATGGTTATCAACGAAACAGTCGTTACTATCTAAGAAGTACATTCATACTGCTATAAGACTTGATTATGCAAACTGAGCACATGAGAAGGCAATTGTAAACATACCTTCGCAAGTTGTATTTGATGATGGCTGGAATCCCTGGCGATTACAACTGCATCTTTCTTCGCCATTGACACTCACACAGACGGCATTCGCTCCACAAGTTCCATTGTTTGTGCAAGTCGAATTTTGTAACACTGACATGTTCGTTGAAAAGGCAGACAGTGTGAGAAAACAAACAATAAGAAATGAATGCTCTGACGTTTGTCCTGATCCGTAATGTATCTCTTTCGTCCGTTCCTGCAAGTTCTGCATCTTTATGTATTGACAATTCCGGAACGTGTAACTATCGGTATGCTCATCGCATTTTCGGGAAACAAAATTGATACATCATACATTGTCTTTGTTGCAACTGATTAAAAAATTGCCCCGCTTCGACGTAAATAGGCACTGATCGTCGGTGTAGGGCAATTTGTTAATCAGTAGCAATAAAAACAACTCGACGGAAAGATTTCATGAATACAAATCCATTGTCTTTGTTTGTCTTTGTTTCAAATGAGTGTGATAAAGATTATAATACCGTTGCATGTTTTATTATCGTCATCCAGGATGAAACCCTTTTCACAGTCACAAGAGAACCCCATTTCTTCGTTGACGCAGATCTGAGAGCAGTCGTGCAGTTTCAAAGAACACTCATCAAGGTCTAGATTGAGAACAAACAAACAAACGAGCAGGACATATTTACCAACGTTACACCTGTCCACATTCGTTTCCATTACTCTTGCGTTATGTCATGCAACAATATTCAAATGTGCATAAGACAAGCTTTTCGACGTCAAAATATTTATATGAGTAGTGTACACGGATGCGTTTATGATTGTACTCACTTTTGTTTCTGCAATACTGATGTTTTTCCAAATCTTGCGATTAATCACATAGAATACCTTACGGGTGTTGCTTCTATATTGATGTCCTTCTTTCGAGATTTCCATTCAAATGTTTATTTTGTTTACACACTCAGTCATTTAAATCTTTGTTTGTTCCTTAATATAGTTACGATTTAGTCGTCACTTTTTAATGGGAAATTTGACCTCTCTTCAGTCGGTCCCCCATCTCCGTCTTCTGATTAATCTGCCACTATAATGTTTGTTTGTGTGATCCCCTTCAAATATAATTATAATGTACCTCATTTTGTATTGATTACTTATGCTGAAATTCTTTACTTTCACGTACACTGTGACACTGCATATATGTTATTGCTTATGTTGCGATGGAGAAAAATAAAATGAATTGAACTGAACTAGAGGAACGTTAATAAAATATTCACCTAAATAAAGAAAATGCAACATGTTTACGATAAAATTTATCAGTTAATGTTCAGAAAAGAAGATACAAAATATCTGTTATTGAAAGTATGTGAGGACTTGCCAAAAAACAAAAAACAAAAACAAAACAAACAAAAACCCAAACTCTCTGATTTTTTACAGTTAAACTTACCTGTGCAAAGTATTCCATCGCCCTGGTAAGATGACCGACACTCGCAGCTAAAAGAACCGTTCAGGTTTGTACAAATCGCGTTGACGGAGCAGTTATCGAGGTTGCATTCATCAATATCTGTAAAGCAAAACGAATTTTTCTGTCAGTTCAATGCATTTAATCTCCCAAACTGCACAACAATACATCTATCTAGTATAATGTTCGACAATGCTCGAAAGGGTATCGAGTCGATAAACCACTGAACTGTAACTCCATGGATAAACCATCAGGATGTGTGACGGCAAAATCCGGATTGTCTCACTGATTAGGAAAGTGCTCTCTTTAACGTGTGAAGCCACGTTTTCACATTCATAACCCTATAAAGATCAGAAAGAAGTGAGAGATCTTAATAATGGAATACATAGGATGGTACACAGTGGCGTATCTAGGGAAAACGGCGCCCGGGGCAAGCACGAAAATTGCGCCCCTAATTTCTGAAAAAGTGTTCAACCCCAACCCCATCCCGGTAGGGACTTTAAACAAAGTCCACATGATGCTTTTTCAAGCACTTAAAAGGGATCTTTTGAGGGTGATTTAAATGTAATGAATTTTGATAGATTTTGACGAGCGAGCGCAGCGAGCGAGCCGAAAATTTTTGTATTTCAGCTTACAAAACATGGAATTCTTGTCATTTTTTGCTTACCAAATCTTACAATTCTAATCAAGATATAGTGACGGCCTTATAGATAACGATTTATACCAAAAAAGTGAGGACTTTAAAAAATACTCTAAATTAGTACGCGCGAGTGAGCTGAAATTTGTATATGTCCTCGTCATCATCACGTATTGTTCTTATCTTTTTTTATATAAATTATTTAAATTATTAAAAATTATTTAAATAATTAGCCGAAAATTTTTATATTTCAGCTTACAAAACATGGAATTCTTGTCATTTTTTGCTTATTAAATCTCACAATTATAGTGACGACCTTATTGATAACGATTTATACCAACAAAGTGAGGACTTGAAAAAATACTCTAAATTAGTACGAGCGAGTGAGCCGAAATTTGTATATTTCTGCGTCATCATTACGTTTTTTTCTTATCTTTTTTTTTTGCGCCCCCCCCCCTCCCCCATATGTTCGAAACTGTTGGCGTCCTGTTTTGATAAAATCGGCGATCGCTTCAGAACGAATGAAATTGCAGTCGCTGCTCCGTGTAACATTTTTCCTGCTAAATATAAAATGACACAATAGACATTATCATTTTGTCCGCGTCATCGTCACGTTTTGTTTTTCTCTTCTTCTCTTTTTTTATACAAATTTTGGCGAGCGAGCGCAGCGAGCGAGCCGAAAATCTTTGTATTTCAGCTTACAAATCATGAAACTCTTGTCATTTTTTGCTTATTAAGTCTTACAATATTCTAATCAAGATATAGTGACGGCCTTATAGATAACGATTTATACCAACAAACCGAGGACTTGAAAAAATACTCTAAATTAGTACGAGCGAGTGAGCCGAAATTTGTATATTTCCGCGTCATCATTACGTTTTTTTTCTTATCTTTTTTTTTGCGCCCCCTCCCCCATATGTTCGAAACTGTTGGCGTCCTGTTTTGATAAAATCGGCGATCGCTTCAGAACGAATGAAATTGCAGTCGCTGCTCCGTGTAACATTTTTCCTGCTAAATATAAAATGACACAATAGACATTATCATTTTGTCCGCGTCATCGTCACGTTTTGTTTTTCTCTTCTTCTCTTTTTTTAAACAAATTTTGGCGAGCGAGCGCAGCGAGCGAGCCGAAATTTTTGTATTTCAGCTTACAAATCATGAAACTCTTGTCATTTTTTGCTTATTAAGTCTTACAATTCTAATCAAGATATAGTGACGGCCTTCGATAACGATTTATACCAACAAACCGAGGACTTGAAAAAATACTCTAAATTAGTACGAGCGAGTGAGCCGAAATTTGTATATTTCCGCGTCATCATTACGTCTTGTTATTATCTTGTTTGATTGGGGGTTTTTTGCGCCCCCTCCCCCCCCCCCGTATGCTCGAAACCGTTGGCGCCTTCTTTTGATCCAGTTGGCGATCGCTTCAGAACGAAAGAAATTGCAGCCGCTGCTCCGTGAAACATTTTGCCTGCTAAATATAAAATTACATGTGTGAACACAATAGACACTGTCATTTTGTCATCATCATGTTTTGTTCTTACCTTCTTTTTTATATAAATTTTGGCGAGCGAGCGCAGCGAGCGAGCCGAAAATTTTTGTATTTCAGCTCACAGAACATGGAATTTTTGTGTGAACACAATAAACATTGTCATTTTGTCCGCGTCATCATCATGTTTAGTTTTTATCTTGTTTGATTTGGTTTTCTGCCCCCCCCCCCCCCCCCCCCACCATTCTCCCTCCCCCCCCTTCCGGGTGAGTTTTTTTTTTTTTTTTTTCCTTCTTCTTCTTCTTTTCTTTTTTTTTTCTTCTTCTTCTTCGTTTTTTTTTTTTTCGTTTTTTTTTGCGCCCCCAAGGAGTGGCGCCCGGGGCACGTGCCCCCCTTGCCCCCCCCCCCCCCTAGATACGCCACTGATGGTACAATAAATCAGTATCTGCAAGAGGTAACTCACACTTCAAGAAAGCACGAGGAATATCCACGGCTTATCTATACCTTATATATACATTTTTATGTATATATATATATATATATATATATGTGTGTGTGTATATTATACACACAATAATAGATAGACATGTACTAGTACACATACTTTACATATTATATACATCTATTTATATACAAGTATGATATATCCTTCCTGAGGGTATAGACCTATATAAACTGGAATTTTCCTTGAATTAATCATTCTCTTGAAAACGGTAAGAACATCCTAACCGAAGCGTCGAGACTGGGTAGGCCCTTTTCAGCGTCACCCGAACAAAAATACCTAATACCAATATACAAATAGACACATATATGCTACAAACATATGTCTATAATGCATAACCCGTGCGCGCACTCTTGTTTCACAATATGATTAAAGTTTTGATGCTGATGCAAGCCTGCAAATGCCAGCCAGTCAAGTCGATTGAAACTGATCTAACTTATGCGGACTCAAAGAATGTTGTAACGACGACTTATATTTTGTCGAAGATGGGCAGAATATAATTCCGATTCTGTAAAAGGCCCAACATAAAGTCCAGCTATATGTTGAAGAGTATTGTCGAAGGATGCCGAGGGTCACGGAGAAATTACAGTTATCAGGCAGAAATCACGGTTAAACAAGTTTAATATGGTGAATCACTCGAACACATTTACAGGGATGATGGATTTTGAGGATGTCTCGCCCGGCACGAGAGGTGCGATGCGGTGAAGGAATTATAACTGGCTAATACAATAAGTTAACGTGACTGGGGACAGCTTCTGGACTGGTTGACTCTTTATCTCTTTCGTTGGTTACTCTCTCGCTGTTCAAACACGGGTTTCACTCTTAGCTGACAAACTCTTCACACCATCTCCCAAGCAAGTGAACTCTCCGATAAGCAAAAAGTCTGTCTTATATACCCATTTCAAACAAGTTCCTCTTGTTCGAGAAAGATAGAGAGGACCAGTCATGAAGGTCACGAGAAAGACGTTTATCGCGCTGCGGAGCTAGTATAAAGGAGAAGGACGTCTTTGAGCACACAGATGAGGAGCTCAAAATCATAGGCAAGGAGAGGATGCAAGGACAGGGGAAAGTCAAGATAAGAAGCAAGCACAAAGGGCTGAAGGACAGTGAGAGTCAAGGACGTACGGAGCAGGCTGAAAAGGCTGAAGGGCAGCGAGAGGCAAGGGCGAAGGGTAAGGGCAAGGACTCTGAAAGTCAAGACAAAGTTGAACTTAGGAGAGCAAGGCAAGAGTTCTGAAAGACAAAGCAAAGTCAAAGTGAGAAGGGACAAAGCGAAAGTTCTGAAGTGAGAGCAAGGTCAAAGCGAGGGAGGCACAGAAAGGACATGTGAAGGTCAAAAGAACAAGTGAGCACAAGGTCAAAGTGGTGAGAGCATAGCATAGACTTGTGAAGGTCAGAAGAACAAAGCAAGATTGGCAAAGAGAGAACTCCGCTGTATGCAAAGCAGTTGACATTGGGCGAACTAAACTAGAAATTTGCAATATCGTTGGCAAAACATCCTGTACATAGACTAGTACAATAAACATGAAAGCAATGAAAAACATGTAATGTTATATACATAATATTACATAAAACATCTTAATCAAAATATGCGTGACAATATTATCAAATTTTCTTCTTTCTGAAATAGGGCTACGACATCCGAGGACAATTGCATGATCAACTGGAGGCGAATTCGAGTCTACACGGCTATATTCTCGAACATGAGTTACTCTATCGGGTGCGGTTTGCTATTCCGAAGGTTGGATAATCCGAAACACACAAATTCCCTATACCTACAAAGGTTCGTTAATCCGAAAATAAAAAAAGGGTTCGTTATCCGAACGTTTGTGGCTTTATTCCAAAGGTTCGTTAATCCGAAAATGAAATAGGGTTCGCTATTTCGAAGGCTCGTTTATCCGAAAATGAAATAGGGTCCGTAACGAACCTTCGGAATAACGAGCTTTGTTTCATTTTCGGATTAACGAACCTTCGGAATAACGAACCTTATTTCACTTTCGGATTAATGAACCATCGGAATAACAAACCTTATCACATTTTCGGATTAACGAACCTTCGGAATAATGAATCTTCGGAATAACGAACCTTCGGAATAACGAACCTTCTGACTAAAGAACCTTCGGAATAACGATCCTTCGGAATAACGAACTGTAACCACTCTATCGGATATCATTTACATCTTTGAATCAAGATTTCCTCAAAGTCTAATTCCTTTCATTATGCACATTACCTTCGCATAGACCGTCGGGAGTCCTCCTGAACCCGGGGAGACACAGGCATTCGAAAGCTCCATCCGTGTTCCGACAGCTTGACCCGAACGTACAGTTGTTAGTGGTGTCACTTTCGCACTCGTCAATGTCTAGATTACATTTAAAAAAGAGGAAAAAATAAAATAAAACAAGCAAAACATAATTAGATTTGAATGAACAGCAACTGATAAAAGCAAACAAAAAAATCCAGAAAATTAGTCTCCATTATGTCAGTCTCATAGACATTGTAATTGATGCTAATGTGTATAGGACCTCAAACGGAAAGACAGAACATAAAAGTATGCTGACAAAAAGCCAAATAAACATGTCGAAAAAAAGCCAAATAAACATGTCGAAAAAACAAGGAACCAAGGGACTCCAACCTGTCATTTACATCTGCTTTCCAGGCAGCGACACTGCCACCAGGCTATCCATGGTTGCTGGCAGTGACACGTTGTAACTTGGAACAAATATCCAAGCTCCGAAATTCCGACTAATAGTCCAAGGTGGACAAGACATTAATGAAGGCTCATCGTGTCACTGACGGCAAACCACAGACAGCCTGGTGGTAGTGTCGCTGCCCGGAAAGCAGTAGATGGCAGGTTCGAGTCTCGTGGTTCCTTTTTTTTCCCCCGACATGTTTGTTAAATTATAGATTAGTAGTTGCGATCTTACAAGTTTCATTTGTAGAGGGAGACAAAATGAAGAAAATTCACACCTAACCCCCCCCCCCCCCCCCTCTGCGTAGTATTTTATTGCTTTTGGTTTTAAGAACACTTGGAAAATACTCTTGTTGCATTATATAGCGGACGGTTGGTGCCATAGTGTCGCGCACCATTTTATCCACCCAATAGCTACATCAATTGCATTCAATGAACAACAACAACAACAACAACAACAACAACAACAACAACAACAACAACAACAACATCAACAAAATGATAACGCAGTTTTCTGATTTCAGCTTACCGAAGCACATAACTCCATTTCCCGTGTAACCCTGATTGCAGTCACACCTAAAGCTCCCGGGAGTATCAGTGCAGGTGGCGACTGGACTGCACACGTCGGTGGCATTCTCGCACTCATCGATGTTGCTGCATTCGAACCCGTCCCCGATCCAGCCGTCGTCGCAAGCGCAAGTGTAGAACCCGAACCTGTTCGTACACGTGGCTTGCTCGTGACACTCGTTTACTTCCAGGTCGCGACATTCGTCTTCGTCTGCAAGAGAATTGTATTTTACATACCATTGTGCCAAATGGAGCTGTGGATACATTCGTAATCATGATTTAAAAAAAAAAAAAAAAAAAAAAAACAGCCAAGCATACCGTACATAGACCTTGGCATAAAAAAATGAGTATAAGCCTCCCTGACAGTATTGCGTTTCCTGCTAGGCATCATGTCATTATGATTACTGCGTGTATCACGACTATCACCCTACTAGGCCGTTCTACTGCTACTGAGAAAAATTGATTCAGCACTGATACATCTAATCATTATCAACTTTTATCATAAGTATTATCATAAAAGTGTCATGTCGTTGTCAATGATAACAACATTTGTTGTCATCTAAGCCATTTTGCCCAAAGTTTCTAGGATTTGAATCTCCGTATGTTACTCCTGTTTATACGTCCCTCTATTTCCTTTTCTTTTTTAAGGCGTTAGAGTACTACTTTTTCCCCAAAACTATCTTATGTTTCTCTTTTGGCATGCTACTGCCGAAGATCGCTGTCTCCGTTGTGCGTTACTATGCGTTCTTGTCTGATATTTTTGTCTTCTGTTTTTCAGTTTCGCATTTATGAAAGTGTATTCATCTGTTCATCTAATTTTCAGTGGGCTTCCAGACTTCTTCCTCTTCTTTAGTTTTTGTATTTACGATGCTTCACATTATCTTTCCATCGATGTTCTTTTCCATAGGGGCCCACATACTACAAGCTCTATCTTTAGTGGGTCCCTCCATTTTTCGCATTTTAAGCAACGGTATACATGTACTTCACTTCGATCACTTCTGTTTCTCTTTTACTATACAATGTATGATTACTATAGGTCCTCAACTGTTGTACAGTCTTTTAATTTTTACTATGTTCTATTTACTTTATTCTCTGTTATCAAAGGAAGTGAAACATATGTTTCGTCGAAAAATGAAATAAATTTTGAATTGAATTGAAAAAAAAAAAACATTTCACTAGCAAAGGAGACCGGTTTATAAAGTGCATAGATATTATAAGGCTTGCTGAGTCTTCTTTACAACACTCTCATCTGCTGGATAGCTATCAGTATCATCAATACCATAGGTTAAAACGCAGAATGAATACTGCCAGCAATAACATGACGACACATTCGAGGATCTCACCTGCACAGTTCAGAAGTCCATCGCCCACGAAACCCGCCATACACGTGCACGTGAAAGAACCGATAGTGTTGTTGCATACAGCATACTGGTTACAATGTTGGACATTCATGCATTCATTGATGTCTAAGGAAAGAAACAGAAAAAAACAAGTAGGGTAAACACAAATTATAGAAGATATTGATCATCTAAAATTCTGGTGAAAATAAACAAACGTGCGCTAAATCAGATTTAGGATTTCTCTTTTCTGTTGATATTTTGGTAATTTCTAAGTTTATGACACCTATGACATATAAGTTTCAAACAAAGAAAAGGAATTGATTTAGGTTTGAGAAAATTGAGGAATGAAAATGTAAAAAAATCCGACAACACATTAACAAATTGCACATATAGCATGTATAGGTGTGTGCTTACAAAGATAACAAATATAGACACACTGAGGTATATATGAAGAGTTTGTTTGCAAAAACCGATAAGTCCATTTTTGAAGATTTTGAAGTACGGTCTCTGTCATAAAGTACAAAATAATACCTTTTAAATGATATATTGGTCACTACATATGAAGGTACATTTTTGAAGTTATGGTCAAAAGAAGCAAAAATGTTCTTATTATTCTCTTTATTTTTCTTGACCTTTAATCGCAAATATCTCCGTTTGGCAAATATGGACTTATCGGTTTTTGCAAACAAACTCTTCATATCTTTTCTCCATGGTACATATCTACCTATTTTTATATATTCCCTAGGTATGATTATAATATGTATCAAGTTTGTGTTGAGGACAGAATGGCAATACAATATGAAATTTACAACAACATAATCGAGCATTAAGTGTAATCAAAATGCATAAATATCCTTAAAACCATGTGTGAAATGCATGTCAATTCAACTCGACAAAAGTTTTGTCGAGTTTTGTGCCAGTGTTTGAACTATTAAGACTCTGCTTTTCATCTCGAGAAAATATAAAATCGTAAGTATCAAACTTATTCAGTTAAGATTATAAAAAAAATCTAAGTCATGACGTTCTACAGGGATCATATTGATTCTTGAACTTTCTGTATAAAAAAGATTACCATGAAACTGTATTACATCGATACCATGATTCTTTGGTTTCAGCATTCACATGCACTTCGGCATACATAGAATACAGCCCAGAGTTCACCTGTTCTAAAATAGCAAATACTATAGTATGTTACCTTCACAAGAAGCCTCGTTTCCTCCGGTTCCCTGGTATCCAGGAATGCAAGAGCAATTGAAGGACCCGGCTGTATTAACACACACACTGTTGTTTCCACAGTTATGCATATCCAATACGCATTCATCGATATCTGTTGGCACAGAATGACAACAAATAATTGTTATACTCTTATCGGTAAGCGTATTCTTCAAAATCTGTCCAAGAAATGTGGTGCATCCATCACAGTACACATACAATTGTGTTCCCACGTCCTATAATTATTATGAATATGACTGGAAAAGAAAACAGATCAAATATTTTCTTTCATACTTCATTATTATAGGCCTACAATATCATACAAATATATTTTGTCTTGAAAGTTCCTGGTTAAAATTGTGGGCAGATGTGACTCCAAATAACACTATTCACCGAGGGGCGCAGTTGAAAATTCAGATGGTCACGTGAAACCTTTTCAACCACTCACTGCAAGATGAATTTTGATCCGATATCTGTTTTATGTACGTTAATTATCTTTCTGTTTACTTTTCAGAGTAATGTGACACTTTGCGTCAACTAAACCTGTACCTGGCACTGCATTTGACTATAATGCGTTTTAACATTTTGAAATCTTTAGAGGGAGTGAAAAAAAAAGCAACAAACAGGGAACTTTAATTCATTTCAACCAAAGAAGTAGTCAAGGACTTACAATGAGAATGATTTATAACAAATATAGTGACATTATCAGAAGTGATTGAAATTTAGAAAGTGAGAGACGGTATGTCATTGTTTCCTAAGGTACATACCTCTGCACGTCCGTCTATCCAGATTCAATGTATACCCGTCATAACACAGACACTGATACGAACCCAAAGTATTCTCGCATATCTGTTCGCAGTCATTGAGTGTTTGATTGGAGCATTCATTCAAGTCTGTTGGAAACAACCAAACATAGAGAATACGTCATCAGAACTTGATATTACATGTCCTCAGTAGTTACCGAAATTGTTATCATTATGTACGTCGCTATCATAAAAGTGACAACATCATACATTTCAAAATTGTACGGATTATCTCCTCTTCAGGTTCACATGAAGAAAAGGAGACTCCAAAGATACTGAAGGCGTTTTAAACTCGATTCGCCTCCGAGGGACATTTTTATGCAGAAGAGCAGTCGTACAGACATCCAACCAAAACGTATGGACAAAAACAAAACAAAACAAAACAAAACAAAACAAAACGCATGTCTGTGTATTCTGCATTCTCTTCGTATAAAATCATTTGTATGTATTTCGTAAACCATTCGGGGGTATTACCGTAGCAGTTGAATCCATCACCGATTAGATTGGGCGGACAGTTCCCGCAACTGGGCTCAGTGCTTGGGGGGCTTTGGTCGATACAGATCACGCCTTCGAAGCACGGGTCTCCTGCACACGAGTCTATATCGAGCTGACAGTGGTCTCCAGACCAGCCGGCCGTGCAGTTGCACGTGACCACCTAGAACAAGAAGTCAGAATGTCACGTGTTAATTCTAATGTTATCTTTGTGGACTGAGAACAAAAACAATTTCTACCTTTCAAAATAGGCAATGCTTGGGCTTGTGAGCAACGACTTCGTCAGTTTCGCTGCTTTAGTAGATTTACTCACGGCAAATCTGTTCTCGATGAGATCTTCCCCCTCGGCTTCGGTTTCAAAGTCACAAATGCCATTGTTTTCACACAGGCAGACCTTGACAAGGATTGAGACTGAGGATTGGACCAATCCGTCACTGGCCACCACGTCCAGAGTAATCCTGTCCGTGTTTGCTGGAGTCCAGACAAGGCGACCATCTGGGTGATCATACGGGATTGACACGTAGAATGCATCAGTCAACAAATTACATAATTATATTTTGTAAGATCTTTTCATCACATTGTATAAAAGAGCATAGCTTATTGCTTAGCCGGTATTGGACAGACTGGGTAGAGCTGCTTAAAGTCATCGAATCTGTATGAAATCGGAAAATTAAACAAGGCAAGTGCCAAATTGTGTCTCGCCCATTCGCGTACAAGGAATTAACATTTTTATAACTCCCAGAAGTTAATTGACCTGCTTATGACCTTTGACCTTGTGGTGACCTTCAACACCCCAAGGGACATTTACCATCCGAATTTGGTCACAAAGGGACAAAGGAATAAAAAGTAATGAGCCATAATCGAAACGCGCCATAAAAACTTAACATTGGGTCCTAAAAATTTGTTGACCCCTTTCTGTGATCTTTGACCTTGTGATGACCTTTAATCCCCAAGGGACATCTACCATCCAAGTTTGGTCACAAACGGACATAGGGATCAAAAGTTATGAGCCACAATCAAAACACGCCCTAAAAACATAACATTGGGCCCTTAAAGTTTGTTGACCTCTGTCTGTGACCTTTGACCTTGTGACGACCTTCACCTCCCCAAGGGACATCTTCCATCCAAGTTTGGTCACAAACGGACAAAGGGATCAAATGTTATGAGCCATAAACGAAATGCGCCCTAAAAACTTAACATTGGGCCCTAAAAGTTCGTTGACCCCTGTCTGTGACCTTTGACCTTGAGGTAACCTTCAACTTCCCAAGAGACAGCTACCATCACCCAAGTTTGATTGCCATTGTAGCAACATGTGCTGAGTTACATGTGATAAAAGAGTCTTGCAAGTAAACTTTAACGTATGACCTCAAATAACCTTTGACCTTTAGGTGACCTCTTACGGCACCATAACATGAAGGTACCCCCAGTGCATCCATCACCCAAGTTTGATTGCCATTGCAGCAACATGTGTCGAGTTACGTGGGATAAGATAGGCTTGCAAGTAAACTTTAACGTACGACCTCAAATGACCTTTGACCTTATCCTGTGACCTCCAACGGCACCATAACATGAAGGTACCCCCAGTGCATCTATGACCCAAGTTAGGTTGTAATCCAAGCAATTTATGTGAAGTTATTTGTCAAAAGAGAGTCTTGCAGGTAAACTTTAACATAGAAAAGAGAGTCTTGCACATACTCTTTAATATATGACCTCAAATGACCTTTGACATCATCACATGACCTCCGACAAGACCATAACATGAAGATACCCCTAGTGCTTCTATCACCCAAGTGTGGCTACCATTGCTGTAACAGTTGCCAAGTTATGCATCATAAGAGAGTCTTGTAGGTAAACTTTAACATTTGTGACGGACGACGGAAGGACGACGGACGGACGCCATTTGGATCCCTTAGTCTCGCCTTCACCTCCGGTGGGCGAGACAATTATAAAAATGGGCCGATTAGCAGAATAAACAGCAACTTCAATCCTCGGAAATATGAGGAAAGAAAATGATTACTTTACAAAATTGGCGATTTAGAGGAAATATTCTAACCAAGGTGTACCCCAGATTGAAGAATTTGAATTCTTGCAAATGCAAAATATCACTTAATGCTTAATTCCTCGTGTAAAGTTGGGAACACTCCCTCCCACACCGTACCAAGCGCTTAGATTCTCAGTAAATGAGAATATTAAGTTACAATATTTTTCTTTTGCCATTTATATGAATAAACAACGTATCTTCTTACTTTTTGGTTTGAAAATTTTTCCACAGATTTCTCCAAAAGTGTCCGCAAGACGGTTTGATTTCAATTGTAATAATCCATCTCTACTCTGACGCTGCGCTTCGATGATACATTTCCAAAAAATGGAGGATAAAGCAGCAAAAACGCATAACTTCAGCTGTATGTAGTGCTCTTTATTTGTTCCTCATTTTTCAGCTGTGCTGGTTGAATGTTTGACAAGGCAAAAAAAAAAGTTATCCCATAATGATGCAGTAAGATAATGCAATCATAATTTTCTCAACAGAGCAGCGAGTGGACAACAATAATGATCCAATTACATCTCATCTTATACGGAAGTAAAATCAAGTTAAAACAATTCTAGGAAACTATGCACAACAATTCAAAATAAACTATGTTGACGAAAAAAAAAAATATTCATTATAAGAACCTGACCATCATCAATGGACGAATTCTGTGGAGAGGTGCCGTTCAGTGAAAACGTGATGGTGTCATTGTTTGGATCAAAAGCTGTGATCAGAAGGACGTAGGTTTCTCCTACTACAACGTGAAGCGTATTATTGGCCATCAATGCCCCCGTAGCGCTGAGTTCTTGGATGTCCGTGATTTCCGGGGGAAAGTTATCTGATTCGATGAACAAAATAATGAAGATGAAAGTAGTGATGTATACACTGTGTACGGAGTTTCATGGCAAAAAAGGGCTAAGCTTCATTTTTAAAATCAAGTCCATTATCGTTTAGAACGAAATACACTATGTATAAACTTTCTCATAATACCTCACTTCTACCATAACAGGGAACATTTTTTGAAATTATAACTAGAAATATTCCGTACTTCCTTTCATAATCTGTTTTTTAGCAGCTTCAATCATAAATATCTCAACTAAATTAGAATAAAGATAACTCGTTCTGCAATGAAAACTTCTCATGTGAATTTTATATTAATGTCTTTAATCTCATTTCAGCTGTCGGGAAAAACAGGGAAATCTTATAGTGAAAAGCAAACTTGATTCAGGATGTCGTCACTATCAAGTACATTGTACAGTATAACTTGTCATATCATTATATACAAAGTGGGTATGAGACAATCGGCGGTGCTGCTTTTTTTCAGTTGCCTGAAAATCCAATGTAAATGCAAGGTGCATTTTTGCCAAAATAGGTTTACAAAGTTATTTCACAACCACATTTCTTTAAAAAAGAAAAAAAAATGTATCATCGTCTCAATTAGAAATCGAAAGAAGCTGTCTTTTGTAAGTCTGACTTGTAAGTCAACGTAAAATCATTGCTTTTGGGAGTAGTGACAAATCTACTTTGTCCCTTACTAAGACTTTGCTCGTCTGCCTCCCGTTTAGCACCAATATCCAACGAGTTTGCCCCAAGCTCCGGCCCCACCGCCAAGTAATCAAAGAGACACGACCTATCGTCTCCACACAATTCTAGGGCAGCGTTCCTTTCCTCTGTTGACGCGCCAGCCAGGAGTTCGTCCAAAAACTGGGGCACGAAGTCAGGATCGTTGTAATCGTCCCATGAGTTGTTTCCGTAATCGAACAGGGACTCGTCCGCACTGACTGTCCCTACATTGACAAGAATCAAAATTCAAAAAAGGGAACACCCAAAATTTAGAACAAAAAGATGGAAGTAATCTTAAAGGAAGCAAGTGAACATAGAAGGATGAATTTCAGATTACTGTGAATGTCGAAAGATTTTGCGAAGTTGTGTTGTTTTACCTAGGCCGTATCCACTATCGAAAACTATGAATGGCGTCCGCCAGCCACTTGTATACTGTGCCTCAAAGCGTACGCTTATCGATAGCGGTTGATTCCGGTCGAGATTGTTTGCTTTGTTTGTTTGGGTTTTTTTTTTTTTGCTACATGTATGCTTAATACTTAGAGAATAGTGATAGAGCTGTACACAATATTCGTTACGGGGATTCTCGAATCCACGGTGTTCTGATGATACCAGATCCTATTACTACTTCCACAAAAGTAGCTTTCCGGCGTAAAAGTTATTAAGCTAAGTAAGGTTGTAAGAAACAATGCAGTGACGACTTACATGATTTTCCAAACTCAAAGATTTCCGCCTCTGAAAGGTTCTTGCCTTCCTCCGGTTGCAGAATGGTTCCATTCCTAAGTAGAAAGTCGTCGGATGGATCGCCGTTCCACAAACCTATGAAAAACAGTAATACGTTGTTCTTGTCAGTAAAATGCCTGTTGGCTTCTTTGACAATTTTCATATCATCGCATGCAGGGAAGCACCGGTCCTGATCACATGAAGTGTTACTTATTTGTGTAGTTGATTTTTCCCGCTAAAATCTTAGTAGCTATAGGGCTAAATTACATGCTTTGCTGGAAAATTACCTTCAGTAAGCTCCTCTCACCTCCCTCCGATTTTTTGCGACATCCGAAGATTGTCGTTGATTATATTTTTTTTCTTCAGATTTTCATATTTTTTTCATATCATATATTTCATATGCAGATATAGAAATCTATGGTGCTACAACATATTTGTAACTTGTCCGCAAAAGATAACTATGAACACGATGAATATAGGTAATGTTGCTTTTCCTAATATTCTCAGTCATAGTCACTCTCGGGAATCACTGAAAGTCAGGAGACCGTCTATTATACATTTTTGTATCAAAGTACTCTAGTCGAGTGCTGGTCTTGATCAGACTTATAATGTGTTTTCTTACTTGGCGCATATCATCATCTATAGCTTCATTTTGCACAGCTTAGTCTCTAAGACTTAAACGAACGACATGTCTAATAAGGACAAAATATATAAGGGCGTACCTATTTAGTGCAGAACCCTTTGGGAATTGTGTCAAAATTGTTGTTGCGTCCCTAACGGTTGTTTTTGCCTGAAAAATGTAAACGAAAAGGGTCAATACCGACATACCAAGTAAACCTCGTCCAACACCAAGCCCTGCATACTCCGAGGGCCCGTACATTGTTAAATCCAGTATTCCGTTTTGAAATGTGACTTTAAACGAAGACAGGATTTGCGTTGGACTCAAGAAGACAGCCGTGATGTCCGTGCCATTGGTCGCCCCACTTTCGGTGGTGTTATCATTGTCGACTGATAAGGCAAACAGTTCATCAGCCGAATCGTACCCTTCTGTGAGAAAGGCAAGGAATTAGAAATTCAGGTAATGAATAGTTTTATCTCTATAACAACTGCGATGGTAGTGAAGGGAATGATGATGATATTTACTATAGTAATTGTATTTTTTTTCGCAGTCTAAGCAATTAACACGCTGTTTTACACATTCATAATTTATTTACATAATGCGTACTTCATACTGATTTTTTTTCTGTCTAATGCGGTCAAATGCTGTCGTCCAAATATAAACAAGTTTCAATATTATTGTCTGAAGCCTTACCTTCTCGCAGAGTTTCAAGATCCACGCTTGAATCATTCACTTTGACCTGCATCTCCGTCCGATTAGCGTTGAGGGTTACTTGAAGCTGTCAAAAGTTCGACCATAAAAAAAAAATGAATAAGACACTGTAAGATGACTCGAAGAACGCAAAGACATGACAATATCAGTCAACGACAGCTAAAAACTTTGGCAACCGTTGGTATAGATCATTTGTGATTGAACTCTCTGAAAAGAAAACGACTGACAGAAACAATAATTGTAACAATTTACCCTATACCGTTAATCCTATTCTTGTTGTTGATGCGTACTTATTAGCCACAAATGATATTTAACAAATATAGAAGAATCAACATCCTACTTTGTCACTGCAGATAACAAAACTTGCGTGTTTCTTCCTGCAAGATATACTATGCATTTTCGTAAGGATTTGAGACTAAAGATAGAAAGTGAAACAGAACATTGTCGCTTGGAACAGGTGCAAATAATAAAGACACGTTAGGATTTCATAATTACAGTTGTAATTCCTTGAGTGGCAGCAAAGCCTATGAAGACTGTTCCGGAATTATCTCTTTCTCCAACCGCTTTCCCGGTCCTCGCCTGAAGCTGAAACGGGTCGCCATTGGTGTACTCCAGCATAACATATTCCCCCAGGCCGTTGAAGGTGTATGATTTCCCGTCGAGTGTATTTATGTGAGGATCACCGAAAAACCAGGCTGAAGGGAATCAATTCAAACAATGACAGTTTTCTTGTATACCAATGTGTAGAACTTACGCCCCTTTTCCGAGACAATGTATTTGTCACCATTGCATACTTAAGAATGACAGTGCTTACCATTTTTACTCCTTCATCACCAATTTGAACAAAAACTCAATACGTTCAACAAAAAATATGGCTATGGCTGTCTTAAAAGACTGTGTGTGTTTGTGTAAGAGTGTGAATACAAGCTGTCATTGATCTGAATTCTGAATAATAATTCTGAGTTCGTCATTTATCTATTGCAAAGGCAAATGTTGTGTTTATGATGCAATTCCTAATTCATCATAATGTTGTGTTTTGTTGGAAAAAGAAGAATGAAAATAAATAAATTGAACTGAATTAGACTGGTAAAGCGTTTGTAGCTGTGCTATCGTATACGAGGACCTACCGTCAGGTATATCTTCAGATAGCAGTCATTCAAATGATATTCCGTGAACATTTTACCTATTTCTTTACATTCATCGTCTAAATGGTGATCAGTTTGAACATGAGAAAAAAAATATAAACGCATGCATTGATATCACTACCATCATGATGAAACTCCCGTCTTTTACGAGGTATTGATTCCGATGCTGATCATACCTAACCCAACCATCTCATATCTTATATTGGGCATGGGAGGATAATATTATTATCCTCCCATGCCCTATCCACCCTGACATCGAGAAGTTTCACTTGCTAACGTTATGGTGTGTGCATGTGTGCAGGGAGGGTACAACCCTTGTGTGTGTGTGTGCGTGTGTGTGTGTGTTTGTGTGTGTAATGGTAAAATAATTACATCTAGGCGGGATCCGACTACTGCGCAATCAACTTGCGGGGTACCGCATTTTGATCAAGGAGTATCAAGGTTCGTGCCTTCTCTGTTACGTATAAAAATCACCACCAACAAGATCATGAAATCAACACAAGCAGTATCCAAAAGGTTATTATGATCACAATTTAACTTAGCATTGCTGTCGTTATTTCAGACGTGTATTTCAAAAAAAAAAAAACAAACAAAACAAACAAAACGCAAACATACAAAATAACGGTCTTTGCATTTTGGTTCTCTTAACAACAACAACAACAACAACAACAACAACAACAACAACAACAGAAATCTCGGTCATGTACTGTAGTTATTTGGTAAGCCATTATCAAAAGGTAAAGTTCTGTACAGGAAATATGAACACATGTAACAAAACATCATAGAATGATCCTACTTATGAAGCGCTGAAGTTCGTCAAAACTGATGATGCATCACAGAAGAGAGGAATAAAGTTGCACGGGAATAAGTACCTAAGAATGGAAGTCTGTAGTTTCGACAGTGAGACGGTGGCCTTTTCCTTTCATAGAGATTGCAGAATGAAGCGCTGCGTGAACGACTGCAGCAGAAATATCTTGGGAATACGTCGGCGTCTGTACAAAAGGAAAATGTGAAAGACGTATACGGCTTCAATAGAACCAAGTATGGCGCCTTATAAACCGTAATTATGACCTAATACACGCATCAAGCATTGTCCTAGGTAGGTCATCTCTCTGTATAATATCTTATAGCATAGCTCTCCTATAGGACTTTCTAGGGTGATTGAAGTATAAAAGGTGTGTGTATCACAGACGAATATGGCGCGCCATTTGCCCAATAATCCGGGTATGAATAAGTTTATCCCCGATAAACTCAGTTTATCAGTCGACAAACTTTTCGAGAGAAAGTGTCAAAAGAAAAACTCAGTTTCAAGTGGAAACTAAAGTTATCTTGATAATCTTAGCTTTTGCTCAATAAATAGCGTTTTTCTCGGCAAATTGCAAGCCATAAATGAACAAAAAAAGAAGGGAAAAAATTCGACTCTTGTACCTCATAGAAACACATTATACTATAACACAACGAATTCCATAATTTGCTTTTGTTCTATCCCCTGTTGTTCTGGAGAAAGAGAGAGAGGGAGAGAGGGGAAGAGAGATGGAGAAGGAGGAATAGAGGAAGAGAGGAGGAGGAGGAGGAGGGGGAGGGACTTACAAATCCACCTAAGTCTCTGATCTTGTCTCCAAACCCCATTTCTTGGCATTTCCGATTGATAGTGACTGGACAGCCAGAAGGTGAAGTATCCCCGGAATAGCCCCCAGTGTGAATACGTGCATCGGAATGCCCCACTTCCAAAGGGAGGGAAAACCGGCTGCACGCATCTCGTAGCGAAAGGGAAAAACAGGGGGAGGTAGAACGAGACTGTCATGGACAAAAAAGGGAAAAAAAGATTAGTGGTAGAAATCATTTTAGCTTTGTGATAAACTAGTTAGCTACAATACCTGCTAGTTACTGAAGTAAACATGTGTTTACCAATTAAACATATTGATGATACTTTTATTTTATTTTCATTATAAGGTATATAGTATTGTCTCAAACAATTATCATGTAGTGTGATCATACGAGTTGCGATGGTAATGTATTTGATAATAAGACTATATTATACAAACAACGTATTGGAGGGCTGCGTTTGCGAACCCATTAAGCTGGAATGTGTCTTTCAGGTAAAGGAATACAGAAATACATAGTTCTTTACGGCTATTATCCAGAGCAAATAACGCTAGACAAATCTACATGGTTTTCATAACAAAAAACCCCGTTTCGATAGGAGAAGAAGTTTCGATAAAGACAGGAGAGTTGTCTTCACTTCACTTCACCTCAACGGAGTTCATTTGAAACAACATGATCCACTCAGCTTTACTAAACTCAACTCACGCTATAATACGTGGACCCAATGTCATTAATTAAACTCGTCACCCTCGACATAAGAGACAGAAACAAAATTACATATCATTCATTGCCTTGGCGGCATATTCATAATATTAGACAGAGAAAGAGATAGGAATTGGAAAGGAGAAGGGTAGAGATTTATATCATACAAGGTCTGTTGAAGCCTGGCAAAAGGTCCGGCGGGACGTTCGGCTGTTGTGAAACATGCGCAAAGTTGCATCCCGTGAACCGGACGTCCAATATGGCTTGCAACAATGAACACGGACACGGCTGCACTCCATCGAGGGAAGGTGTTGGCTCCGAATTATACCAATTTAAGCAGTACGCCCTCGGATTGATGTAGTACGGAGGATTTGAATCCAGTTGGTATATGTATCTTCCCAGTAAACCGGTTGTTCCGTTAAGCTGGTCAGGTCGGTAGCTCCTGAACAAGTCATCAGTACTTGGAAACTCATTACGCCAGTTGCCATCGATGCTATAACCTATCCGAGCCGGCTTGTCCTCCTCCGAATTAGGTTCCCACATCATACTTCCCTCTTGAAAATTCAGTAGTATTACAGTGTGGACATCATTAGTCAGGAGAATGGCTTGGTACGTACTTGTCTGAAAAGAAAAGAAAAACTTTATATACTACATAATGCGATATACCACAGAATTGCTGTAGTGCGGTCACTTGTAAGGTTGTCTTTGATGGTCGGAACATGGAGCTACTAACTCTGTTAGTAGCTCCATGGTCGGAATGATAACTTTAATAATTATAGCCTACGATCACAAGTGAGCGCAATTCCACTTTCCAAATCCTGTGCTACCGAGGGTGGCTTACGAAGCAACGACAGAGAAAGGCAACTTTTTCTGCATCATCTAATACACATAAAATACATGAAAACTCAAAAAGTAGTGAGATACCCCTGCTGGAAAGAACACAAAGCAACACAATTTGAAACACAGTATAATATTTCTTGGCACTGTGATAAATTGAAGCGTTTTAAACAATGTGAACGCTATGTGTATCAACAATGTGAAATTTCTGCAAACACACACACACTGAAGACAGTGTGATATAATCTTCACACACACTGTTAAATTTGAGCGTTTTCACATTGTCGATTATACAGTATGAGTATGTATGATTATATACGCGAAATTCTTTCGCATAAATAATAATCTATTACCTAATCATGTAGCCGACCATAAACTGTATTGACTGTTCACCTGTACCTCAGTAAGAAAATATTTTGTCATGCCTCGATAATCATAGATACAGGTGAAGTTCAAAATGTGTAAACCTTTAATAAAAGCAGACAGACCTCTCCTTTCCTTTCTCCTTTCAATTATCCTATCTCTAACCATGTTCAGACGTATTTCTAGTCGGAGTAAAATTTTATGGCGCAGCAATTAAAATTCAAATTCATACTCTATTCATACTCTTACCACGACCCTGTGTCCACACGACGGTCGTGGGAAGAAACCCCGACCAATTTACAACGGCCTTCGTGGGGATCATCGTGGAGGCTCGGTGTAACCTTTGGAAGTGGTAGCGCCGCGCACGTTGACCATAATTACGATTGTTTTGTTGTTGTTGTTGTTTTTTGTTTTACCAGCGGCATTTGTCTTTTCCATACTCTTGTTGATGGGAATTTCTGAGCAATAGCTTCTTCGTCGCGATCGACTAGGTTAGAATTGCACTACACGTGCACGTGTACTGCAAAATGTCAACATTGCGATTTGACCCCGGAAGTTTTACCTAATGCAATAATAGAAATCAAACTCGGGAGGCAGTCATTTAGGAGGAACAATTATAAGTCAGTTCATAGTTTCAATCTGAGCATGCGCAGAAAAAGGTCATGGCATACCTTCTCTTGAAATGGATTTGGAATGACGTAGTCGAAACCTAGTTGGGGCTTCATGACAACCGTGTTTTCAATAAATCAGGTGCAGATTGGTATTTACAGGTAAACGTGCATGAGTCTTTTTAACAGCATTAACAAAAGCCATTCATGCAGCCTTGACATGCAAATTACCACTACCTGCATGCATGTTTCAACTGCTCTTCTTGAAGACTATTCCATGTTTTGCAAAGTCTGTGGTTGGAGAGGCCACGAGACTAGTGCTAACTACGATCTGGCTTATTTTCTTGCAGGGTGTAATGGTGTCAACTGAAGACCAACCTCATCTCCAGCGGAACCCGGAGGCTGCACGTTTTCCCACGTGATTACGAGGATGTAAGAGATTCCGTCGAAGAATGCTTGAGACGAGACATCGGCAGAGGGTAGACTACGCGCTTCGCGAATTTGCGATACCACATTGTCTCGCACAGTGAAGAAACTGGATGATGGTGAGGTTCGTCCATCATACTCCTACCAACAACAAGAAGATCAAAAGAAGAGGAGAAAGGGAAGAGACGGACAAAATGGAGTGAGAGATATAGTGAGAGAATGGAATGTGGCGATTGCGTTGTAGTTGATTTGAGATTTGAATATAATCTACACTCATGCGGTTCGTGAGATGTTCTTGGGAACGAAGGTTTCATGCGTGACTTGAACATCCGAAGCGTGCAGTGACAATCTTGAAAGACAGAAATGCATCGACAGCTATCTTAAATCGTGTATTACCGCAGCATGATATTTAGACATGATGCTATCTTTAACCTGTGGTCGACAAAACCAAATGTACAATGACAGGAACGTAATATGCGGGCAAATCTTACGATTCTTAAATTAAAAAAAAAAAAAAAAAATCGAGTACCTGGAAATATATCCTTGGACTTCCGATGGTAAGATCAACGGGCGCCCCGAAGACCGACACCGTCGGATTTTGATAGGCGTTGTATATGGTGTAGAGTGAAGGATTGACATACTGGAATACGTAATTTGGGCTTACGTCCCAGAATTCAATGACTCCGGTTGACGTGAACTGCAAAAGTATAACGTGATAATCGTGACGACAGAAATAAAGACGAAAACAACACCAAGAGAGGTTAGTAGATGAAAACACTTCATTTGCAAAAAAAGAAAAAAAGTTATTAAAAGACTTTTGGACAAAATAAAAACCAAAACCAAACTGGTTTTCCTTTGTGTGTGTGTGTGTGAATGCATAACGTCTCGGCAGCAACGATCTTTCCAATGCATACCAGATGCACACTGCACCAAACGCGCTAGCGCGCGCGCGCAAACACACACACTCAAGCACTTTCTATTGGCATTTCGGCTTGTTAAATGTAGTTTGCAAATTTGTAGACAAGCAGAATTTATACTGCTCAGTTTCAAGATCATGCCCCTAACTCTGACAAAAAAGAAACAAAAAAAGAAACAAAAAAAAAACAAACAAAACAACCAACTATTCTCCCCTCCCCCGAAAAAAAAAATCGATATCATACACCCTCAACATTGCCCTGGATATAATGATTTAGATTCCCTGTTGACTGTACAGACGATATCTTTATGATTAGTGGAGTTGCTAACCCATCACAATCACCATTCTTATATTCCAGTAAAACAGTTATCTTTTAGAGTCCCCCTGCAGCAGATGACGGGTTAAAGAAAATAGATTGAGCTGTGAATTAATAATCATAGAGTGATAACTGCAGTGACACGTACAGTTATGTGGGTATAGAGGCCATTATCTCCTATTGGTAATCCTGTGTCTAAGTACACGGTATAATAAGTGAAGCTGCAGAAAATGAAGAAACATGTGCCTGGGAGAGGTACAATATTGACATCACCGACTTCTGGTCCATATGGTAGATAGATGTTCTCTGTTGGAAAGAATGGAATCATAAACCGTCATCCAAACTTGTATCGACACTAGCTTGTGATAGGTTGGTTCCATGACATTTGCTCCTGCGACAATGACTCCGCTGAAATATCTGCACGCTAAGCCAAACATAAATTCTACCCAAAAAGATAATCCTAACTCTAATCCCAATACTCACATCAAACTAAACTTGAGACCATATCGCAACCCCAATTCTAACCCTGAGTCCTTGTAGAAAATAAGGCTGGAGCAATTGTCGCAGGAGGAAATGTCGTGTTACCATATGGACATTGGTGTGCACTTATTCGTTATTCTTATATTTCAACAAAACATAAGATCGAAATAGACTTCTAGGGGATAATCCACAGTTTGACATGAATTCATGTCGACAATGGAATTGATGTAAATCAAATTTCATATTGCTTCTCATATCATTCTCATCCGATCTAATGTTTGAAAGTAATATTCATCAAACTTTACCCACTCGATATTTTTCTTCCATCGAGTGAGAGATGCCATTTATCTTTCCAGTTTTGTTTCTATAGCTCTATCACATTCCTTTCACAAAGTGACGTGAAATTTTCCAGAAGAAACAAACACATTACCACCAATGATAAGGATAACTTTAGACACATCAGTAATACATGGTAAGCTAATTTTTGGTACTCATCATGAAAAGAAAGTGGGTCATAGGAACGGACGGTGAGATATTAGAACTTTGTTAAATTTTCTATAGGAAAAAAGTCACGTCTAATTTTGGGATTTCATGTCATCACTTGAAATCATTTCGTTTTAGTAACGACAAAAACATGTCGGCGTTCATTACTCAGATGAGGACTGGAAACACAATGATATGATTAATGTGAATAATTCTATTCGCGTGCTTTTATGGATGGAAAGGTATACTTAATATGTCTAAGAATTTAGTGCTACACAACAATAATAACTAGTTCTTTGAAATCTTTCCCATTCGTTGAACTCAATACAACTATTCATAATAAAAGAGATGACTCTTTTTGAAGATTGTTATCACGCGACAACAATTTTAAGATTACATCGTAAAGACAACGGGTTGACCGGTGAGCTACTGCGAAGGAGGGATTTTCATCAGAAGAAAAAAATCACCATGATACATTCCATTAACAAAGTCTCTTTGGCATACGTTCATATCAAAAATGTTAATCTATTTGCATTCCTGCAGGCCTATCTATGTAGCCAAACTTTGCTAATACCTATCTACATAAGGATAAAGCACACTAGAGGAAAGCCTTACCCCTCCCCCCCCCAAAAAAAAAAAGAAAGAAAGAAAGAAAGAAAAACAACAAAACTAACACAGAAGAAAAGATGAAGTGACGTACGCACGTACCTATGCAATCAACACCGTCTCCAATAAAACCGTCATTGCAGAAACATTGAAAGCTGCCGGGATTATTGATGCATGTCGCATCTTCGTCGCAATTATGCAGACCTCTGATGCATTCATCAATGTCTTCATATAATCGCCGGTGCAAACGTTAGAAATGAAAGAAAACAAGTACAAACTATTACGAGTGTGTTTTGAACAGGCCAATTATTGTCAGGATACTAATTATTTTGTATGCTCTGTTCGCCTGATTTTTGTCAGTTATGTATGAATAAAACAAATTGTACATTTACATATTCGTTAAATCTTAAATGGCAGGAAGCCAATGTCTTTTAACATTACAAACCCCTATTAGTGTGTTTTATTTTGTGAACGTATTGAATTGATGACCATAAACAATACTTTAAAAAAGACCTTTACTCATTATGTTGCGCATATTTTTGAATACTACCTAGCCCATTTGTTAGTAAATTTGGTAGAAATACTACAATCAAGTCTTGTCGTTTAAATTTGAGCAACAAGCAAGATACGGCAGCGCAGATGAAGAAAGAACTTAACTCATTTGTGACCGATTAAGACACTGAAATGCGTCAATTCGATAATTGTGGATGTACTGGACAGTAAGCATAAAAAAGAAACCAGAAAGTCACCTGTGCAGTTCCTTCCATCATCGTGTAGTTCGTATCCATTGACACATCCACATACGAAGCTACCAGGCAGATTTGTGCAGATTCCATTATCGGGGTCGCAACTTGTGTTGTTTCCTTCACATTCATCGATATCTGCAATGAAAAAAAAAAGTACAAACATCTTGACGAAACCAGTTGGTATTTACTTAATCAGAGTTTATGGAAAAAAATAAATCCATAATTATGATGCCTGATAATTATTTGAATTGATGTCAATACTGTGGTATGGTCACTGTAAGTGAGATTTATTTGTATGGAAAAGGACACAATTTTGACATTTAAAAAGGTCTTTAAGTTTTGTATTATATATGCTCGTTTGCGGTTGTTTGTATGATTTCAGTTTATTGTTTACAGTTAAAAAGATACATATTCACTCGCTGATGCAGGTTTAGGAATATGTTCAACCCAACACGGTTAAGTAAAAATATGATGATAGATCTTGTGTGGAACACATAAACGTATCGTTGTCTCATAGGATACAGCTTAATTTGCTTCTATTTTGGAACATAAGGATACTAGGATCAGCATAAATATCTTATCAAATTATTACTTTAATTGATCTTACGACGGAAACTGTATGATTGTGAATGATACGTGGACTTTGACATTTCACAATGTAATTGATTGTTTACTTGGTTGATTATATTTTTCGTAATGATGTCTGCTGGCGGCAGTATGTCGTAGTTTTGATGAGTTTCTCATTTACACGAGTTTGTCTTTAATGTATTTTCAGATCGAGTGGAACTGAAATCGGAGCATATAATCGATTATTTACTAAATTTAAGCAAAATATATGGTAAAATATAATATTACAGTATAACAAGAGAAAAATGGGATTTTTTGAAGGTTCATAGAATGTTGCCTTCGCCTTAAAATTCGGATTTTTGTAAAAAGAAAATACAATAATAAAACAATATGAAATCGGTCTTTTGTCAGGGAATTTATAAGTGCAGACATGACTGTTGTTGTTTGATCTCATAAATGCGATAGCGAAGAGATAGCCATGTGACAGGCCTACCTTCACACACAAGTGCTGCGTCGATTTGTAAGCCGCTACCTTCAAAATCATCACCATTGATGAAATTACCATCGTTGCAGATAACTGACGCAGGCTGATACCCTGACGCGCAGAAGCAAAGCTGAATGGCATTCTGTCCATCACGGAACTGGGCGGTTGTACACCTTATCGCTCCAGGTGACGTGTCCCGTGGGATGAATAAACATGCAGAACGTGGTGTCGAAGCCGTACCTGCAAGAAAGTGATGGAGGGAGGAATACACGTTTGTTATGTAGTTTCATCATGCCACAGGCGAAATTTTGAATAAGAATCTTGAGCCGCGATGGTAAAGGATTTGGAAAATGCCAGCAACGCATAGTAGTTCACAAATTCCATGTATATTGACCGCGGCATGAGTTCATCTAGGACCCCGTTTACAGTGCGGAGCTGGGCCGAGCCGCAGCCGAGCCCAGCCTCATTTGCAGGGCCGAGCCCCACAATTTTGTCCGTTTACACTGCCAGGCTCGGTTAATTCAAACCTTTCAACGCAATTTGGTATAGTCTGGTTTTCAGACCCTTTGCCAACTAGATTCCGTGGCGACGAAGTCGCCGTTCGGGCAAAGGCCATTGCCGAAGGAAAAATCCTTTGCAGGACAAAACCACCTTGAACTATACTAGTTGAGGGGGTTAATATACTGAATAGCGAAATAGTACGGGCAGAGGGTTTGGAAGCCAGACTAAAAGTGGCCGCGCATTTGGCCCATTTTGCGTTTACACTGAGAAAATGCCGGGCTTGGCCGCGGCTCGGCCGCGGCCGAGACCATAATATCCAGAGCGTGGCCAAATGCAGGCCAATTTGGGCCCCGCATTTGGCCTTTTGCGCGTTTACACTGAAATGAAGGCGGGCTCGGCCGCAGCCTCGCCTCGCACTGTAAACGGGGTTCAGGCCTACAGCATGGCTCGACACTAACTTTTTTGTTTGGTGGCCCGATGGGGCCGCCAAAATCCTAAATTTCAAATTTTTGGTGGCCCGAGAGAAAAATGTGGTGTCCTGAAAAAAGAAACAATAAAAAACATTAAAAGTCCTTTTTTTTTAATGAGTCAAGTATTTAAGTTTTATGATAGTAAGAACTAGAAGTTGGACATAATCTACTCATAAAAAATAAACTTCAACAAACTTCCAACACTCACTCTTGGGCACTCGTTCAGTCCTTTTCATCCATCCTTTAAACAAATTTAACTGCTAATTTCGGGCGCAAGAAGTTACGAATTTATTGACATACTTTTCAAAAAATTTTGGTGGCCCGAGGCGGGCCACCAAATTTGCCCTTTTTTTTGAAATTTGGTGGCCCGACTAAATTTGGTGGCCCGACTTCCATTTTGGTGGCCCCGGGCCACCGGGCTACCGTTAGTGTCGAACCCTGCCTACAGTATAGTCATCTTTGTTTAAAAAGTTATAAATTAATGGGTATTTTCTTCGAGGATCTGTGGTGAAAACAGCTGAAAGTGCGTGATGTTATTTGTATGTTTAGAAACTATGAATCCAGTTTGAATAAAAAAAAAAAGCTGGATGGCATGTTTTCTGCACGCCTGGTATCTTTGTCTATGCTGACTTAAAGACCAAAAACACTCTAATTTTACTTGCATGCACTCCTGCCACATTTGTTCTTTTTCTTGTCAATTAAAGGCAAATCGAAAGAAACAAATAATAGCTGTTTCCGTACTTATCACTTCTGGCTCTCGTGTCGTTTTGTCAGATGTATCTGAGGTGACAATTGTCGTGACACGGTCTGTTGTACCGTCGATATCTGGCTCTGTTGTGGCTTCAGCTGTTTTATCCATCGTTGTGGAAGGGTTAGTTGTAGAGTAAGTTATTTCAGATGTTGTAGGTTTTTCTGTTGTTACCATCGTTGTGGAAGGGTTAGTTGTAGAGTAAGTTATTTCAGATGTTGTAGGTTTTTCTGTTGTTACCATCGTTGTCATACTTGTTGTTGCAGCTTCAGTGCTTGGTTCTGGTGTTGTTTCAGATGTTGTTGCCTTTTCTGTTGTCACCATTGTTGTCGAAGGGTTTGTTGTAGAGACAGTTGTCTGCAATGTTGTTGGCTCTTCTGTTGTCACCATCGTTGTCACACTGGTTGTTGCAGCTTCAGTGCTTGGCTCTGGTGTTGTTTCAGATGTTAATACTTTTTCTGTCGTGACCATTGTTGTTAAAGGGTTTGCTGTAGAGACTGTTGTCTGCAATGTTGTCGGCTCTGCTGTTGTCACCATCGTTGTGGAAGGGTTTGTTGTAGAGACAGTTGTCTGCAATGTTGTTGGCTTTTCTGTTGTCACCATCGTTGTATAAGGGTTTGTTGTAGAGACAGTTGTCTGCAATGTTGTTGGCTCTTCTGTTGTCATCATCATTGTCACACTGGTTGTTGCAGCTTCAGTGCTTGGCTCTGGTGTTGTTTCAGATGTTGATGCCTTTTCTGTCGTAACCATCGTTGTGGAAGGGTCTGTTGTAGAGACGGTTGTCTCCAATGTTGTTGGCTCTGCTGTTGCCACCATCGTTGTGGAAGGGTTTGTTGTAGGGACAGTTGTCTCCAATGTTGTTGGCTCTTCTGTTGTCACCATCGTTGTCACACTGGTTGTTGTAGCTTCCGTGCTTGGCTCTGGTGTAGTTTCAGATGTTGTTGCCTTTTCTGTCGTGATCATTGTTGTGGAAGGGTTTGTTGTAGAGATAGTTGTCTCCAATGTTGTTGGCTCTTCTGTTGTCACTATCGTTGTGGAAGGGTTTGTTGTAGAGACAGTTGTATGCAATGTTGTTGGCTCTTCTGTTGTCACCATCATTGTCACACTGGTTGTTGCAGCTTCAGTGCTTTGTTCTGGTGTTGTATCAGATGTTGTTGCCTTTTCTGTTGTCACCATTGTTGTGGAAGGGTTTGTTGTAGAGATAGTTGTCTCCAATGTTGTTGGCTCTTCTGTTGTCACCATCGTTGTGGAAGGGTTTGTTGTAGAGACAGTTGTCTGCAATGTTGTTGGCTCTTCTGTTGTCACCATCGTTGTCACACTGGTTGTTGCAGCTTCAGTGCCTGGCTCTGGTGTTGTTTCAGATGTTGTTGCCTTTTCTGTCGTGACCATTGTTGTGGAAGGGTTTGTTGTAGAGATAGTTGTCTCCAATGTTGTTGGCTCTTCTGTTGTCACTATCGTTGTGGAAGGGTTTGTTGTAGAGACAGTTGTCTGCAATGTTGTTGGCTCTTCTGTTGTCACCATCATTGTCACACTGGTTGTTGCAGCTTCAGTGCTTGGTTCTGGTGTTGTTTCAGATGTTGTTGCCTTTTCTGTTGTCACCATTATTGTGGAAGGGTTTGTTGTAGAGACAGTTGTCTCCAATGTTGTTTTCTCTTCTGTTGTCACCATCGTTGTGGAAGGGTTTGTTGTAGAGACAGTTGTCTGCAATGTTGTTGGCTCTTCTGTTGTCACCATCGTTGTCACACTGGTTGTTGCAGCTTCAGTGCCTGGCTCTGGCGTTGTTTCAGATGTTGTTGCCTTTTTTGTCGTGACCATTGTTGTGGAAGGGTCTGTTGTAGAGACAGTTGTCTCCAATGTTGTTGGCTCTTCTGTTGTCACCATCGTTGTCACACTGGTTGTTGCAGCTTCAGTGCTTGGCTCTGGTGTTGTTTCAGTTGTTGTTGCCTTTTCTGTCGTGACCATTGTTGTTAAAGGGTTTGTTGTAGAGACAGTTGTCTCCAATGTTGTTGGCTCTTCTGTTGTCACCATCGTTGTGGAAGGGTTTGTTGTAGAGACAGTTGTCTCCAATGTTGTTGGCCCCTCTGTTGTCACCTTCGTTGTGGAAGGGTTTGTTGTAGAGACAGTTGTCTGCAATGTTGTTGGCTCTTCTGTTGTCACCATCGTTGTTACGCTGGTTGTTGCAGCTTCAGTGCTTGGCTCTGGTGTTGTTTCAGATGTTGTTGCCTTTTCTGTCGTGACCATCGTTGTTAAAGGGTTTGTTGTAGAGACAGTTGTCTCCAATGTTGTTGGCTCTTCTGTTGTCACCATCGTTGTGGAAGGGTTTGTTGTAGAGACAGTTGTCTCCAATGTTGTTGGCTCTTCTGTTGTCACCATCGTTGTGGAAGGGTTTGTTGTAGAGACAGTTGTCTCCAATGTTGTTTTCTCTTCTGTTGTCACCATCGTTGTGGAAGGGTTTGTTGTAGAGACAGTTGTCTCAGATGTTGTGTGTATTGCTGTCGTAGAATCTGTTTCAAAAAAGAATTGCAGATACTTTCGTAAGTTATAGAAGAAATATACCCAGGGGGAAGACAGAGACGTATTTGAATTATGTTTTCATCATATAACATTGATCAAATCTTTGACCATATATCCCCCTCCAAAAAAAAAAAAAAAAATACATGCCTCGATTTTATGCAATGGCTCAAATTATGTTTAACGGATCAACCAAGCTAATCTTGAGTTTTTCCATATTTTCTTTACAAGAAATTCTTCTTTTACATAGTAATTGTTTATTTTGGGACCATAAAACTAACGGGAGTTATTTTTTTTCAGTTTTTGTAGAACGCTTTTTTTATAGAAAAATTTGATTAGGTATGTCTAAGAGTTATGTACACACTCTTCACGTAACGTCACACGATTATATAAGTAACCGTATCTGATATCTAGATCCAATTGCACAAGAACATTACATCATGCTTAAAATTGACTTCTCTACATACAGTGCTCGGCTATATCATAACTGTTTTGTCAAGCATTTTGCTAAATGTTATCAACCCAAGGCTATTCTAAAAAAACCTTCTGTTCATAGCACGATGAAAATGGTCTCCAACCGCTTTGAATTGGACAGAAGACACACTTTCGCCAAGTTATATAATAATGGGATGGAAGATAATTCTACAGACCGTCAATAATCTTAAGTATTATACTGTATTTGTAAGATATGTAGAAATATTCTCCTTTATTTGTGTAAATCTGTGTGAAACGTGTTTAGTCCGAGAGTGTACCTGTTGTTGGTGGTGCCAGTGTAGTAGGAGCAACTTCGCAGTAACTGTACACTACATCCACATTTGAGAGCCTGTAGAGCAGAATGTCTAGAACATCCGTTGTAGGCTCAGTCAGGACGTGTATAAAATAGTCAGAATTGGCGCTGCTGAAGCGTACTGCCATATTGCCGACAACGTATGTACCACGTTGTGTAACCACAGGCCCCGATACATCGACTCCGAAGATAAAATCGCCATTATATTGAAGTCCTGTCAAAACGAAAAACAAAAATTACAGCTAAGAGATCGCAAGTATGGAGTCTGAAAGGAAAAAAAAAACAACAACAAATTTGGCAGTCTTCGTAGGGTGGTATGTTCCGTTTCGTTCGAATTTGTTCATTGCATCTTTATTTTGTCACCTAATATAATATCTATCAATTAAACGAGGAATTTTCGATATTTGTGCTTTTGATACTGCACTATTTGCTTTTCTTTGTCCATACTAAAAATATTGAGCTTACCTTTAATAACCATCAAAATCGTTCTGTATGCAGTTGATATTGCTCTCCTCGGTTCTAATATCTATGGTAATCTTTCGTTTAATGTATGCATTGCGTCATGAAAAGAACACTGCTTTGAGTCCTGAAAGGGGTTTACGTCTTGGCCAAATTATTTATCTCTTATGTCATTCTCCACTAAGGTTGAGAAACCGGTTGCCTGGAAATTCTGGTTTCAATGTATTAGGAGGACCCTTTTAAAGTATTACACTATTACTGAAGATTCTATCATGATGAAATATGACCATTTCATCGTCAATGAAATAAACAAAATGTGTCTATTTAAGAGGCGGGAATGCACAAGGTCATTGAAAATTTATCTTTAGAAATATAACCATATTCTTTAAGAGTCTGATAAATCTGTAGATTTCCTCGATGTTTAAGAAAAGGATATTCAATTTGCATTGCCCAAGGATGTGTTTTCTTCTCCCTCCATGGATAAACATATCCATTTCGTCTGCCAAAAACAAAATATCGCGTCTTATATGTTTCACCCTGTAGGATTCCAATGATTTGCCACATAATGATTTTTTTTTTTTTAACTCTACCTTTATCACTTTACAAAAGACGGTGATATAATATTTTTTAAAATGGGTGTATATATTAGATGTACATAGAAAACTGGTAATAGGGGAGATTTAGGTATTTCTCCTTTTTCTAAACAAGAGCTGTATTTTCTTATTAACATACAGAATTTAGTTGTATAAAGATACATTTTGAACTCCATATGGAAAACTTTCGCACGATTTCGCTCATTGACAGACCAGAGTGCACGTAGTCGCCGAGAGCTAACAGCCGAGTGCACTCGAGCATAATATGGGAAGGAGCGGACTCGTCCATTATACGGGAATCGGGAGAACCGTGCGTGAGCTTACTGGAGGGACAGAATACGTCTTTCAGGACAATAGCAGATCTGTACTACCATTTGTTTTTCGGACTAGTTTAATAGTTGAACATGTAACTGAGAAGAACTACTTGCGTGTGCGTGTAGAATGTTCTTGCTGATAAATATACATGAGCAAGGAAGAGTTGATCATTCACGAGCACACACACCAACGCGTACAGTATCTACATAATGGGTTCACTCATATCACCCCTGTTGATTTAATGGGACTGAACCATGGTCTGTTCAAGCACGGCTTGTTGCAACCTCAAGTCATCTCTGCAGAGCAAAATACGCATGATGATCCTTGAATTTGGCAATATTTAGCTCTGAAAGAAGTGGTAATACACTCTGCAGGATTGTCAGAATATTAATAAAGACTAATCTGTTATAATGTGGACGAAAGACGATTCAAAAGGCATGATATCCAGCGAAAATTGTGAATAACTTGAACTCTCCCGCCTTCGTTTCACAGCACAAACACAATTGTTTGTTTACGCACACTCGTCCGTTGTCCGTGAGCATTAGGGGAATTGTGTACAATGGACAGCACAAAAGCTCGCACGCTTTAGCAAAGTCACAAGCAGTTTTGTAAAACATTCTTTGATTTGACAAGAAAAGTGCCCTAATTTCTCTCTGACCAATCAAAGCAAGTTATACATCACTGAAGAGCCCAAACATTCTACTTCATTTTGAAGTGCGAGGGTGAACAATAATTCCACTAAGCTTCCGTGGTACAGCCTGTGATTTATATGGGCATGTCCGAAAATTATGGCTTACTTTGGGTACTCCGCCATAGACAAACTCAAGATTTGGTGATTTGAAGCAGAATTTCAGGGGAAAAGTGTCCTAATTTCCCCAAACCTATTTTTGGGGAAATTCACGGAGTAGAAAGAGGGTACATTCTACTTTCATTTGGAGGGCGAGGGTTTTGAATTCATAGCCATGTTTTTTGTGCAGAGCTATTTTTGTCCCAAAGGAGGGGGATATGACGCGTCTTTTCACGACCCCCCGTGTTATAAGCACCGGTGCTCTCGCTCCGGAGCAAATGCGCGCAAGTTTTCCATATGTGTCAGTTCAATTCTACATTGATCCCATATCAATGAATATTTTTTCAAAAACGGCAATATTTGCATTTTTTCTGAATGCTTTCATGCTTTTTATCTAAATTCCCCCAAACTATCATTTATTCCGCATTTCCCCTTATGGCTGAAAATAGCGTTATACATATATTTCTACTGATAACTTTGTCAATATTTTGTAAATCTATATTTACTTTATGTAAGATGGAAAACAAATGAAATGAAAAGAAATGTAAGTGGAAGTATTTTTAATTCACATATTTTCATTTAGAAAAGATTGCCGATAATGATGCTGGATGCCCAATGACTCGTTCTCATTATGTAATTGGTACTTATTCACTGTATAGGCAAACAATCTTTAGTCAAGACAGGGAGGTACCTCCCTGGTCAAGAGGAGCACGATAAAAACTTACCAACATAGGAGTTGTCGTACCCCGTCACAGAAACATTTGACGATCCTGCGGGTATCGACAGAATGACGCTCTCTGGAAATCGACCAAAAAATTGAATAGTTTTCTGATTTATGTAGTAAATTTATCTGCTTAGTCTTTGTAAATATCCTATTATATCAATTACCTTTCGCAGAATCTTTTTTTTTTTCCAAAGCCATTGCGAGTTAAGAGTTAGCACTGGCCTTCCCTCTAAATACGTGTTCCATGGTCTCCGTGATGGAAAAAACCCAGCAACAACAACAACAACGGCAACGACACTTGAATTACCTCTTTCAGAATGCGGGGGAATAATATCATCCTCAACTTACGTCATTAACATATCGGTGGAATGTGTGCTTTTCATGAAAAATATGAGATTTTTTTGAGTTCTCCTGGTATTCATAATTATGTTTTTCATATAAGTTATAATAATTATAGGCGTGAAATGTGTGCTATGACGACGTGAACTTTCTGAATTTCAAATCAATTGGCCGATTTTCATCAAATTTTAACTGATTTGGTCTCTACTGTTGCTACTTTCACTCAATCCACACGGATGGGCCTTTGGTTTCCTGTATTCTAACTACACCGATAAAGGTATTAAGTAGGATATTCGCACGTATATGTGTAATGATCTGGAAATGCTGTGTATTAATGGTCTGATGAAACGATACTTACCGCCACTCGGAGCAGTTGTGATGGCACCATTAAAACAATTGCATGAAGAACTATCTCCCCCGCATACACGACAGTCGTCGTAGACGAGAGACGCGTTTCCACTCCCATCACAGCCGAAGTCCTTGTCGTGATTATGATAAACGAAAAGAAAGATATGTACACAAATATGTATTATGAATATGCAATAACCAAAATCTCGACACAAATCAAATCAGATTTGTACGGTAACACGTCATAGGGAAAACGGAGTCATTCATAAAACCATCATAAGCAGCAAAACAATCATCAGTGTTATAACAATACGAGCATTTTAGCATTACCTCACACCTGCCACTGACGCATAATTTATTCGTTCGTACGTCTGCCAAGCGATCGTCCCAGCAGAGTGTGCCGTCGCAGAAATCTCCGGGTCGATCGGTGTAGAAATTCCCGCTGGAAAGGCAGTTCAGTGCACAAAGATCATCACCTGTTGGTTTCATTCATAAAAAGAAGAATACGTAGATGAATAGATAAATAAAATTTGATTAAAAAATAAAGTAGTACATTGTATTATACCACTTTGTCATGGGAAATTTTACAAACGATCTGTACGTTTCACTTGCCCCAATGTGGTATTGGCTAGATAGGCTCCTTGCAATCAATTAATATCACAAATTGAATTTACTTTGAAGTCCTTGGCCCTCCACTGCCTGAAAGAAAACAGTGTGTAATACAGGTTGAACACTGTACCCTACAGTGTGTTCGCAGTGTGTTCATAAAGTCGACTATGTGAACACACTGTGGGACCGTGTTTTCTTTCCGGCAGGAAAACCATGTACAAATGGTGACTTGGCTTTCTGTATGCAAATTTTGATATACTTTTAGCTCCCATATCATCTACAATTACTGTCAGCAACATTAGTAGAACGCATCAGTGAAAGTTTGAGGAAAATCGGACAATCGCTGTAAAAGTTATTAATTTTTGAAGTTCTGGTGTTAGAACCGCTGGATGAGGAGACTACAAGAGGTTATGATGTCATGTGTGGACAGTAGTGTAAAGAAAATGTAAAGGGAATTACACAAGAATTCACTTTTCTAGCATAATGAAAGAGCAGTTGACTAACCGCTTTCAGAAAGCAGGGGGAATGATTGCTACCCTTAACATATGTCAGTATCAAGTTGATGGAATGTGTAGTTTTCATGAAGAAAAAAACAATTGTGGACTTCCACAAAATTCCTAGCAGTCTCCTCATCTTGCGGTTCCAACACACACACACAAAAAAAAACATTACTTTTGCATCGATTGTCCGATTTTCCTCAAACTTTTACTGATATGTTCTACAAATGTTGCTGCTTTCAATCGATCCACATTTTTCTTTGGGTTTTGGTTTTAGTCGGGTTGCTTTATTTGAGATTTTGTGAAGTATATCAATGGATGGGGAGCAGAGTATATAATTGGCCATCATAAACACATCAAAGAAGCGAACAACATACATCCATACCTGTAAACGGTATTGTGTAATCCTCCCAAGTGTATAACACACCATTGTGTGCCACCGAATTTGTAGCAGCGCATTGTTCATCACGGAAGGTATCTTGTGACGTCGAACACGGCTAAAGAACGTAAACCCGTAAAGCGACGTGATTACAAATTTTGCTTTTGCTTTTCTTTCTTCTTTTTTATTTTCTTCCTCTTCATCATTTTGCACAGATATGCTTTAGAAGCTACGAATTGCGAGTCACAGCCCTTGGTTTCCTTGTACATGTGATATTATTCACCAGGCATTCCATTGCTAACTCTCTTGGAGGAGTCTGCGCCTTTGAATGTTTCTATAACAGATATATGGCGCTATACAAATGTTGTGGATAATCATCATCATCATATTAAAAAGAAGCGTTTATTTAACGGAAAGGGAGTCTATTTCGTGTTGTTTTCCTTGTGTAAGGCAGGAACAGTCCATGTAATCACTGGGATAAAACAAGCTAGCTATCCTATACTCGTAATGGACTATCGTTGATGTCGTCTTTATAATCAAGACTGCATTACGTCCGCTCACAATCGATAGAGTAAGGTTTATGGAGTGTAGGATAAGTAATATGTTCAGCTTTGCCGCAGCTGCTGATGAAGAGTTGACTCTTTCACTTCGTGCAGAATCATGTTCAAATGCACCATCGCATTCGTGACCATTCATCACATAGTTTGATATCACCAACTGCCGTTGTTTCACCAATGAAGTTAAAATCTCTATTATTTGATATATCCTCGTTAATCATAACGATTTTTGTATACCAGTCGCATAAGAATGAAAGACTGAAATTGGAGCACGTTATTTCTGTATCAAAGACCTTCCGGGTTTTTGTCGGTAATGGGTAATGGCACTCATTTGCTTTTTATTCTTCCAGGTTTAGTGTAATTCAACCAATTTAAAGTTTCAGGTCAACTCATTCACTCTGGCGGGAAAATCCAAGATAGCGGGGAGGTTCAATTGCACCCACGAAAGGGATCAATAATGGTAAAGCTAGGTCAAATATGATAACAAGGCCGTGGACTTTATTAGACAGCGGATTTTATGCATTTGGCCTCGAATACACATTGACATATTTATTATAACATTAGGGGACGATGTTTAATTGAATTAGGTGCATCAGCGTTTACTTGTTGTATAGGTGGGCTAGTAGTAATGGCGGAGTCTTCTAGGAACACTCGGTAAATACGATTACCCTCGGTAAATGAGACAATAAGGTTACAGCTACAACAAAATGTCTTGTAGCTTCATGTAAGTGCACGTACCTGTTGATTGCACAGTTCATATTCGTGGCTTCCCCCGACGCATGGCTCCCCACCCCACTGTGGCGTAGGATTAGTGCAATTACGAACTCGTACACTAACGCCTGTACCACAGGTTCGTGAGCATTCGCTGAAGTCGCCGAATTCGGTCCATCCGCCGTCCACCGCTGGGGCTACATCCAGCGTTGAGTTGACGCACACCCCTCCGATACACCACTGAGAAACGCAATAGAATCAATTCAATTTAATTCAATTCAATTCAATTTATTGAAAACCAGACATAGTCTCAGTCATGAATTAACATGAAGCAAATGGATATGAGTCCCCAAGAAGCAGAGCTTGTGAGTGTGGCCCATTATAAATGGACATCTCGATCCCAGCTGACCAGCAAGAGACCCACAACACGTAAACATGTAATTAAAACAAAAAATCCAACCACCGCGTGGAGTACCTAGAATAAGCAGATCCCAGGGCCAGCAGCCGAGATCGACAAGTACATACATGAACAACAACATGGTAACATACAAAGCTAAAAAAAAATGGCAAGGTTTAATGTGCAGTGCAACCCAATAGAAAGGAAACTCGATTTATAGATGAGACATCTCCATTGCCTCTCAAGACTGAAGAAAAAAACATACCCTCCATCATGAAGATCACCTGTTATTTTCCTCTTCCGTCACATACATATGTACCAGAAACGAATAATATTTTGAACAATGTAAATCCTCCCCGGTAAAGTACTACAGTTCCTTGACAGGATAAATCAATGCATGAGTTTCCCTCCTCATCGGACACACTATACATTTATATACAATGCACGAGCATGAGGGAAATACAGTCATATTTGAATTAGCTTTAAAGGGGATGGCTAGTAACCGATCAGTGGGAATCAGTAGGAATGCTGAGGGATGATTGTTCCAATCCTTGTGGGATTCATTTAAAAGTATATTATATATCTACTGTTGTGTGAAAATTATTTGCTTCAGAACGGTCTCATATTCAAGTAATGTGCAGATAAATGCCCCGTCACTGACCAGGCACGCTAACCTGGAAACATTAAACTGCACATTACTTGAATATGAGACCATTCTGAAGCAAATAATTTTCTCACAACAGTAGATATATAATGTACTCTTAAATGAATCCCACAAGAATTGTAACAATCATCCTCCAGCATTCCCACTGATTCCCACTGTTCAGTTACTAGCCTTCCCCTATAAGGGGACAAATGGTCACCAGTAAGCAATCGTTCAGTAGGACTATCATACTGGTCTCTGTCCTTTTGCGCGTGTTCCTTATGTATTGGGATATTCTCGTCCTGTCCCTATACACCTTTATTTTAAAGTATGACAACACGAACCCCCAATAGGGCCTATCATAAAGTATGACAACACGAACCCCCAAAGAATAGGGCCTATCATAACAACGAAACATGCATTTAGGGCTCTCTTTTCCTGTGATCGTGTCTCAATGAACAGCAATATGCACAGAAAGCTCAATTTGCAGTCTATTACTTTCGTTGAGAACATGTTAGGATTAACTCATATCGAAATCCCTCTTGGGCCTTGATTTGATTTGATTTGATTTGATTTATTTAGTTCCTGCATTATCATTGTACATGCACATGCACATAGTATTACATGTACTTGCATATGCTTTCTTTTAATTACTTCACATGCGACCGTTGCGATGATATCAACGATAGACGGTCAGAATATACTCGTTATATTTATGGTGTGTACAAATATTCTAACGTTGTGGAAATATTTAGTACAAATAATTATCGCCATACTGTTCACGGAGAGGCTTATCAAAATCTGCCAGAGTCAATTTTGGGGACTCGAGAGAGAGAAAAACAAACAAACCAACCAACCAACCAACCAACCAACCAACCAACACACAAACAAACAAACAGACAATCAAACAAAAACAAAACAGCACGTGATTTACTTACCATTTCGTCTCCACACGATGTCCCTTCTGCTGTTGTCCCATATAAACTTGCACTCAATGGTGCGCTCGGAAACGAACACCACAACTCACTACAGTCAGTCTGTCAATCCAAAACAAGGAAGAAAAATAGACCAGGAGCACAAAGCGGAAAGTATTTTTGCATAATTTATTTATTCCTTTTATAATGCCTTTTTTGTGTCACTGTACGTACCATGTGATGATGAAAAAAAAACCCACAGCTTTCTTGTAACAGATTTTCGAGGAGAAACATCTTCCAACATCGCTGGACATGATCAATTACTGTCTAATACTCACATAATGGGTGAATGTGAACTCTATTGGACACGTCTAGAAGAACTCCTGTGTCCGACTGATCAAAATCTACGTGTTCTTCATTTGATTTACGTCACGAATGACGACAAGTTAACAATAGGTCAAATTAAAAAAAAAATCTAGGCCGAAAGTAATCATCGTAACTGAGTGTTCACAGTGCATCCTACTTCAGAGAGCTATTCATCAACTGCCGACAAAATATTCCAGATTTCTTGTGTAATTTTAGGCCTACATTGTATTGCACCATGATGTAGGAAAGGCCTAGTTAGAAAAAGAAAATAACAGCGAAAGTCTGGACAATTCCAAATCTCTCGATTGCAAATACAGCAAAAGACACAATGCTTCATGGATTGTATTTTCCTCCTAAATCACGTAAATTCATTGTTTTGTCTATTGAAAAAAAGTACTCTACGAAAGAGAACGAAGAAATAAACGAATAAAAAACGCTTTATTCTAGAATTTTATATCAAGTGCTTCAACATCAAACTTAAAGATATTGATCGTCATGATGTACATAACTATAATACCAGTATCGTAACATAATCCCCAAATAAATTAGACTTTGAGAGGTCAATAGACGTAAAATATCTTGCCTCCAAACACTAAATACGGAAGTTAAGCAATGATTTGAATACAGCGAATTACGATCAAGTGTAATGCAATATTACAGTGCATTACGAATACGCAATTAATTTTGTCCATGTTCAGCAATTTTTTGAACTTACACTGATTGTATTTGCCCGTGCTATTGTTCTCGTGCAGCTGGGGTAAGGTGTCCTTTCTCTTCGAATTGACCTTTTCGTATTGCATCCAGTTGCCTTCGTACTACTTTTACTCTTTGTTCTCTTTATTACAATGTGTGAAATAATTTTGAATTATATTTATGTGTTAGCGCAGTTTGTAAAACTTGTCTCCTGAAGTACAAAAGTGAATGTTTTCGTTATGATCCCCTTTCGGTGTGTAAAAAAAAAAAAAAAAAAAAAAAAAAAAAAAGAAACAAAAGTTACTTCCAAGGAATAAGAGTTGCAAGCTATACAAAAACAAAAACAAAAAAAAACAAAAAAAACTTCTTTACGTCGATGTAGGGCAATTTGTCAATTTGGGAATTAGTCACAATTAAACCAACTAGACGCACGAATTTCATTGATTTTAATAGACGATTACTTACAAGGAAGGTATTACTGAAAGCTGTTGTATCCCCTGCAGCAATTTGACATTGTTCATCTGCATCGTAGATGAGACCCGGAAGGTCATCAATGCTTGACAGACTGCTTCCGGGCACGTCGTCCATACACAGCTGAGTGCTGCAAAGCGGATGTGTTTAATAAAGTCCCAAAGTTTAGTGCTTGGATCGCAACCAGAAGTGAGATAGTTGTGACAGGATATGTCATTGAAATCACGCACAAGACTTCATTTTGTGCTAGCTTTATAGTGGAAGTGTTCAACAATGCTCGCACTTAAGAAAGAAAAAAAAAAAACAATCGCCACATGTTCTTATATCCTTCCATAATAACCATTATCAATTTTGTGTATAAATGAAGCTATCAGAAAAAAAAAAAGATACAGATAAATCCAACCAGCACAAAACGCTTCATAACAAGTGTAGGTGAATGAAATTTCACAGCCAGCGATGCCCTGAAGCCGTATGTCCCCATAGATAACATTCATGTATTACAGATCGGCTACAGTTACGCTGACCAAGCTCATAAGATTTGAGGGAATGGCTCTATTATGCATAATTATAATTGAAACAGCTTTAACCTTTAATATAATTTTTGATCTTATAAACTTCCAAGTACAATCAAATTCATTTTCCGCTGAAGATACCTCTTCTCCACAGGAGAAACACCATAGAGCTCCATCGTACAATCGAACATGGCCTTGTGTAGCTTAATCAAGTGCATCAATATCAACAAAAATCGTGGGCTTTGCACAGCAGGAATGAGTGATGTAAGGACTACATTATGCATGCCACTTCATGTAGGGCCGATAATATTATTTGGATGTACGACGTACTTGATGAATATCTTCATATGGTTGGAGCTGCACGAGGACCACTGGAATGATTCAACACCACTGGAGAGCGATGCTGACATGATGTTGACGTTCTCCGCGCAGCCGTAAACGCCGTCGTGCCGTAGGCCTAAGCTGTGAACGAGACGAGACGACCTCACCCGTGATATTTGCCAGGAAACTCGACCAGATACATGGAGCATGTTCACACGCTCAAGCATATTCTGAATAACTGCTATTGTAAGCTTTGGCTTTGATAGAATTCAATTTCTTCATATATCACTCATAAAATCAATAACATACTGTTGATTATTAGGCTCTACACAGGAAGAGAGAGAGAGAGAGAGAGGGGGGGGGGAGAAAGCAGAGTGTGTGCGTGTGTGCAGGATGATGACTTTTTTTGTGTGTGTTCATTTGTTTTTGTTGTTTTCTGTGAGGACTATAATTATGCTGCTTCGTTCCACATAAGTACATCATGCATTTAGTGTAGATACATTTTTTTTTTGGGGGGGGGGGGGGAAGAAAGTGGTTAATTTACACAGTTTTTGTCCATTTAATTTCAAACAAAAATAAACATTCTTCATTTTTTTTTTTTGCTATTAACATTACTCTCCCAACATTACATTTTTTTTTAAATTTCAAATGCTTGCCAATTGATTTAAATCTGTAACTTTAGACGTTGCACACACACACACACACAAATGCAATGATTTAAGATTTGTGATGCCCATTGTTGCCATGTGAATTTGCATAACTTGGACAATGTTCTTATTGACTGTTTATAATTTGTTGATGCTTTTAAAGTACGACGATGGCAAATGTTTCTTTGACAGTTTTGACAACCCTACAGTGTAGGGTATTAATGACTTGCAAATATGTAGCCCTACATCACAACACCAACAAAAAGTCGCCACACATGGAGTTTAGTTAAGAGCAGACCTTAAGCTTTAAAATGATGTATAATTAAATTTAAATTGACTCTCCTAACCCATCCTAATATTGGAAAGAAATAACACACTCTAGAAAGTGTGAACTGAGAAAAGAGGTCTAGTCAAGCGCTTAATCTTAACCATCGTGCTAGCTGTGCGATGAATGAAAAAAAAAACACCAATGTGTTACCCACCTGAGCAACAACAACGAAAGGATTATCAGTTGATAATAAGTATGCTGTATCAAAACATTCTGTATATGATTAATTTTAACTTTCAAAGCAGTAGCATCATTCTTTCCAAAGTTATCGAAGTTGAAAGTGAAGAGTATGGACAGTGTTCTTAAGAAATGAAAAGAGGACTCTAAGAGAAACACATAATCACAGTAATCCACTGAAAAGTGTTCGAGAATAACTGCTAAAAACCTTATATTATATATCTGGCAAGTTATTATAGTGCGTAAGATAAAACAGAGATAATCACAATTTCCAGACACATGCCAATTGTAAATGCGAAACTCACTTATGACCACTTTCGTGCGACATCACAAATCCAGCACTCAGTCCATTGTTCTCAGTGATTTGGCACTTGATATTCAGACTGCACACTGCTTCAACGAACGCCAGACCGAGAAGGCTAAACTGATTCGATGTATGGATGTCTTCCCTGGACATACAGTGAATGATATGAGATAGTAATAATGTTTGAAATCCTGTTTACTGATTGGTCTATGTGATTCAAATGGTGTCATGTGACCAAAAATAGCATTGTCATGTTAGAGACAAACTGATAACTACAAAAAGTGTTACATGCTGTCACATATAACTATGATGACTTAGTGCACTACCATGAATATGAATAATATTATGAATATGAATATTCATGGTACAGTGTGTATTCATCGACAGCGTGTGTAAAGTGCTGTCGGTATCAGCCTCATAGACCATTTTTTTTTTTATCATAACGACCACGTCATGTGTATCATACTCCAATAATGCTCTATATTAATTTCAAATTTCCGACAGAGTAGTTTTGTCTTTTATTGCTTTACTAACATTATGCTTCAGTTCAGTTGTGCTTCTTCGTTAAAATCATACAATACCAGCATTCTGTCCTGAATGAGTTTGCAAAATGTTCGTGTTTGTGAGAAGACAGTAAAATACTTCGTAAAATTTGAAATCACACAAAATCACATTAATAAAAAGGAACCAGCACTCCCTGAATTCAAACGCTCTTAGGGGGATGTGTCGTACGGTGACTCAGTAGGGAAGGCGGCGAACTTTACTCCTGATGTTCCTGGGATTGAGTCCCACGACGGCGGTGGACGTGCTCTCTGTATAGGCAACGGGCTTATCTTCATTGCCTAGGTCATTCCGTGGCGATTTAAAGCAGTTTGTGTCGCGGCGGTTTGCTTTGCAGTATGCATTGACTTCTTTAAGTACAGAAATCTTACATTTTAATCACACTTCAGTACAATTCAATTCAGTTTTGCCACTCATCTTAAAACCTCAGAGAAAGCAGACTTACCCACTAAAGAGGATAGCCAAGTCCCAATCGTCCTGATTACTGTCATCATCATAGCTGAGTTGAGCCTGCCACTCGCAAAAGTCATCCAGGGTGCTGTCAGCATCTGCCGTAACGGTGAAGGACACTGTGCTACCTTGCTGGGAAGTCGCCTGTATTAAGAAAGTATTCGCAACGCGACGAGCAAGCTTTTATTATCAAAGATTGAAGTTGATGCATTATTCCATCATAATCTCAGTCTAGCGATGAAGAAAACTTAATCATGGAAGCAAATGCACCTCAGAGAGGATGGCAAGTGTGAAAGGGCAGTATCAACAAAAAATGGTTTGGGCTTTTTTTCTTTTTAAATAGATATTCTGATGAAATCAAATTCTCAATAGACGTTCACTGAAGACGGCGTCAAGTGCTGTGCCATCATGCATTTGTTAAGTGCCTTGCTTTATCTTCGATCACCTAGCGATTCAATTACATCTCACCAGTTTTGTTTTTATTTTGTTCGAAGCAAAAAAAGATGAATGCATGACACGTTTTTTTTTTTTTAATCAATTAGGTTTATACACCGATCATAAATTGAACTCAACAATTCCTCATTTCGTTCCAACGAATAAAGGTGTTCTGAGAAAATACTTGAATATATTCCACTACAATATAATCAACTTGGTCTTTTTCTTATTTGGAACAATAAGAATGTTATAAATGCTAGTCAACATCAATCATAATTTGAAATTCATTCAGTTCTTTACTTCATTCCATAGATAAATATGTTCTGAGAAAATACTTATGTAATCCACAAAAAATAGAATCAACTTCGTCTTTTTCTGACTCATAATATAGTACAATAAGATTGTGATGTAATGGTGACTCAATTCAACCTTATTCTTCAACAGTACAGCAAATGAAAATCCAAAATAGGTATAGGTATCCAAAATTAGGTATTAACAACTTTCTGAGAAGGGAATTAAGTTTGTTCATTTGAATATAGTTAGCCTCGTGAAATATCATGAGGAAATTAAACAAATCATGACTGAGAATGAAATACATGTATTTGCCCTGAATGAAACTAGACTTGACTGTTCTATTTCAGACACTGAAATCGGTATTCCCCATTATTCTTTAATTCGGAGAGACAGAGACAGAACGTTAATGGAGGCGGTGTCGCAGTCTATGTTCATGAAACTATTCCTATTCACTGGTAAACCTAGAAGCATTGTGCATCAAGATCTGTCTGAAAAATTCCAAACCAATAGTATTTTTGAATTGGTATACTCCAAACTAAAAAATCGATCTCTTTAATCATTACAAGGATTTTTTTTTTTTTAAATTTTGCAAGTAGTCTTGATGGCCAACTGGCTGTTATGGGCGACACAAATTGTGATATTATATGCAGAAAACACCCGAAAGAGATGTTAAGGTTTAAAATGCAATTAATAGTGTATATTGTTTGCAACAGATTAATAATGAAATGTATACAAGAGTGACTGAAAGATCAATAACACTTGTTGGTCACATGCTCACGAATTATTCAGACAAAGTGAAATCATAATGGTGTAATTCAGAATGGCATGAGTGATCACTATATCAGTTATATGGTATGGAAATGCAAACATACATCACAAAGTGAGAAGTATGTAACCTTCAGAAAATCAAGAAACGTTGACATGGAAGCTTTCAGGTCGGACTTACGTAAACAAAATTGGAAGAAGGTAGAAGAAATCAGTGATATAAATGATTCAATTGATATATGGGAAAGTATGTTGATGAAGGTTGTTAATAAGGATATGCCTGTTAAGACAAGACGAGTACGAAAAACTCCCTCGCCATGGATAAATAGTACAATTGTGTCATTAATGAAACAGAGATATAAAGTTAAATTAAAGGCAAAACTCAGAAGGGACAATGATTTATGGCAGAGTTATAAACGTCTGAAAAATAGAGTAACAAATGAAATAAGAAAATCAAAACGTAAATATATATCTCAACAATTTTCAATGCAACAAGTAGAAATGAATCCAGGAAAACACTGCGATCATTAATGGGCAAGAGTAAAGTTATTGATTGTACATTCCCTCAAGAAAATTCACAGGTTATAGCAAATACATTTAATAATCATTTTGCAAATGTGGTAAGTAGTGTAGACATGCAAAGGAAAAAGAAAAATTCTTTTGCGACATGAAATTCTTTTCACAAATCGCATAGCAGGGAAAGGTCTGATAAACAATTCAATTTTTTTTTTTATATCTCAGTTAGATGTTCTGAAGTCAATGGAAGCAAAGAAGCCGTTTGGATTAGATGAAATTTCTATGTATATATTGAAAGAGTCAATTTCCGAAATATTAGAGCATTTCACTTATATCATACATAAATCCTTAGCTGAAGGGGTAGTGTCTGATAAATGGAAAGTAGATAAAATTGTACCGATACATAAAAAAGGAGATAAGTTGGATTGTAATAATCATAGACCCATTTCTTCTAAAGTTAGGGAGGGAGTTGTTCAAAAGCAGTTACTTGCTTATCTAAATGCACTCTTTGCTTAGCAGAAACCAGTCAGGTTTCCGTCCCAAGCACTCCACTATTACTGCACTTGCTACCGTCACGGATGACTGGCACCGCTCTATTGATAAAGGTGAATACGTTGGCGCCATCTTTGTTGATCTGCAAAAAGCTTTCGATATGGTTGATCACCTGATCCTTCTATCTAAACTTGAAAATATGGGGGTTACTGGCATGGAATTGGAGTGGTTCGAGAATTATTTCTCGAACCGGAGAATAAGGACCTCGATCAATGATACCCTTTCGGATGAAAGGTTAATAGTCAGAGGAGTGCCACAAGGATCCTTGTTAGGTCCGTTGTTGTTTAGTATTATCAATGATATCAAATCGGGGTTTGTTTTTTTTTTTCTGACTGCAGGGCCGATTTATACGCCGATGACACGGTCATCTATTACTGACATAAAAACCCGAAAGTTGTGAAAAATGTTTTGCAAAAAGAGTTTATATGTATGGAAACATGGATGGCTGACAACAATTTAAAAATCAATTTTGATGAAACTGTTTGTTATTTGGCACAAATAATATGTTAAAAAAGCAAGAGTATTTGAATGTTAAACTTAGGGGTAAACAATTACTTCAGGTGAATATTTTTAAATATCTGGGAATCATTGTAGATGATAAATTACTGTGGGATGTTCACATCGAACAACTATGTAACAAGTTAAGTAAAATGATTTGTTATATGGGTCGTTTGAGACAATTTGTTAATATGACTGAATTGAAATTGATATTGTGTTACCTCATTTTGATTACGGTGATGAAGTATGGCAATCCGTCAACGGTAACTCTCTTTCCAAACTTAAGAAGAGCCGGGAGATTTTGAAAGTTAACCCGTATTCCCATATTACTACCAGTGATGTTCATTATAGCTTAGGGTGGAATACAGTAACCAAAAGACAAACAATTCATCTGCTTTCATTCATGTATAAGATTATGAATGACATGGGCCCCGAATATATGAAAGATATGTTTAAGTACAAGACATCACCATACTCTCTCCGTAATCAAAACGATTTACAGTTACCACAGCCTAAACTAATTATTGTAAGAGATCATTGTCATACAGAGCTGCAGCAGCGTATAATAACATACCTAATAACTTACGTCAACTTTCCTCTTTACCCGTTTTTAAGTTCAATTTAGACAGAACCGGAATCCTTTCCCCTTGATTTTTTTAATGCTCCAAACCTATGAACAATATGTTATAATAATTATGGTATATATGTAGTCAAAATGTAGTAATGTATGTACCGTTCTATTTGTGTTTGTGTTATATGTTATTCTATTATCAGTCCCTGATTGTGTGAAATTTATGTGAACAGGGCCCCATGGAAGACCAGAAGTGACTATCATAATGATCATTGTCACTACTGAAAATGGGCTACCCTCCGTATGCTTTTCTTATCTTGACCTTTATGTATGGAATATGTTGATTTTTAGTATGGAAATAAAACAAACAAAAAATTACGTGATCTTTTTGAAAGCAAATAATTTCGATTTGTTTGCTCAAAAAATTAATAGCTTCCTCCTCCTGTCGATCAAAGCGTTATTGTTCATTATAAAACAACCATCACGTGAATTATTCCCATGTAATACCCCCATTCCACAGAGATTTTCTCTCGTCGGTCACTCATCGAAAGCAAAGTTTGTAGATTCCGGCCACCCACCGAAGTGTATCGGATCGCAGTCCGATGAACCGACTTGTATTGGTCGACTATCAGGTCTGTATCAGACATGTCTGGCGGTGATCCGATAAGGCAAGATCGTCCGATGAGGATGACGCGCGACATGCCTGACACTCACCAGATAGTCGACCGACCAAGTCGGGTTCATCAGGCTGCGATTGGAATCACTTAGGTGGGTGGCCGGAAGTAATAATTCCCTTTCGTTTCCGACGAGTGTCCGATGAGAGAAAAGTTTAAAAGAAAATTATTTCTTGTAAAACTAACTTGCATAAATGTATTATTGAACAGAAACGGGTAGAGAGAGAGAGGGAAAACGAGAAAAAGAATGTAGGAGAGAGCACACAACAAATAAAGCTGGGACCTTACCGTTGCAGTGTTAGTGGTGGCTATCATAAACCGCACCACTGAAATCCGTAGATCAATGTCCAAGCTTGGGTCACTAAATCTGCGACTCATCTGCGAACGAAGACAAAAGAGAATTGTGGAAATGAGCACTACTTGCCACTGAAAGAATGCTAACAGAGTTGTTGTTGTTTATTTATTCCCGTTACAATCAATCAAACATATACAAATATAAAAAAAACTGATACAATGTTGAAAGCGGCTGGATAAGCCTCACTCAGTAAATATTGCCATCATGGCTTACTGTTTTTCAGGAGGGTCCAGTTACATTTACAAATCATATACTACATAAAACTACTTATTACACAATACACACGAACAAATAAAAAACGTCCTCCCCCCATCCTAACAAAAAACCCAACACAATCAACTTTGATTAAGCTCAAGCCCTGCATAGAGCTTTTATACCTGTCTATAATCTGTCACCTTTTATAAACGTGTACTTTATACTCTATTACCGTTTTACTCTGTAACATTAATCTAATAAATAATAAGAGTGGACACTGCTCTTACCAGTTCATATAATACAGAGTGATCAGTGTACAAAAAGTGAAATCAACGAGTTAGAATTATACATGTACCGATGTAAAACCTTCCTTTGGATGCTATATTGTGTTACTGACTGAAGTCCCGAGTTCGAATCCCACAAAGTTCCAACCCTCTTTTATCGTATCAGGGCCCCGTTGCTAGAAACTTTGCGTTTAAACGCAACTTGCAACTGATTGTCACTGGCCAATCAAAATCATTGTTGCATGCATGTCTTCTTAATAGGGCAGACCCTGAGCCCATCAGAATGGTTGTTTCAAAATTAGCAATTATTTGCAATTGATTGCAACTTTCTTGCAACGGGGCCCAGATGTATCTATACCCGTCCCTCTCAACCCGTATGTTTAAATGGCAACCTGACGATGATAGGGGTATAATGATAACGAGACCTTCATGCTTACCCATATCAATATTGAATGGTCTGCCCGTGTATATATATATATATGAAGAGCTTGCAACCAAAAGGCGCTAAATCCATTCCGGCTACTTTCGAGTAAATTGATGTTTTTTAATTACACATATTACAGCTTGTTTATTCATTAGCTCTATGCTCCTAGTGGAAGTGCCATCACAGTAGGTAATAAAAATGCACATTAAAAAAATCCTGCACACACCATTTATTTTTTATGAATTTTTATATTTCAGATTTTTTAGGATTTAGCGCCTTTTGGAAGAAATCATGGATTTAGCGCCTTTTGGAAGAAATACTTTTGAGTTGTTCAATAACATTGGTATTAGGGAATGTCATTAATGTACAATCCAGGTAAATACTAGAGAACTGCATAAATTTACATCACAGTAGCCACACATACCCACACACACGCACACCCACACACACACACACACCCACCCAAACACACACCCACATACACATACACACACAAATGCACCAAAACACACACACATCAAAATGTGAAATCCTTCCCAGCATGCTGCTTTTAATTTTACTCATAATAGCAGCATACTGTACACCTATTCATTATACATTCCACACATGCAAAATACAACTGCAGCAGCAACAACAACAAATTAAATACTTTGATCTCCTAATAACACTTTGCACTGAATATCATGAAGTCTATACAGAAGGTACAGTGACTCAAGGAAAGTGAGGACTTGCAGAGATTGTGAAATCATGTTGACTGATAGTATTTACTTCAGGTGAAAATAAAATACAGGTTGTCATGCAGAAATCTGACTGCAACAGACATGAAAACAAATCACTATGATAAGCCCTCACATTGTATGCTTTACCTATTAATACTAAGAAAGCATCGCAAGGCTTTGCTGGAGGCTTTTTGATTTGGACTAACCAAACATCTGTTTAAAAAAAAATGTCAATTTGCTAAAACTGTAGTACTTATTAAGAAGGCAACAGATGCACATGAAAGCACATCTGTGGACAAAACTCTTTGTTTATACGTAAGTCAACAGCAATAAGGCCTACATCTAGGCATCTGTACTGTGATTCACATTTTTTTTTTTTGTCTTCTTACCATGTTCATTTCTAAAAAGTAAAAATTGAGTCATTTACAGCCAAAACAGGAGGTTTACCGCATGAAATGCATACCATCAAGTCCATGGCAGAATATCTCAACTAGTTAAAGTGCCTGCCCTAGGAATCATAATGTCTTGCCATAAGCTCGGGTCAGAGTTCCGTTCATCATTGGTGGCCACTGATGCTTCATCCTCATTGCCACAGATGTCCACTGTATTCAATATCAAGGAAGTCATTCAAAGCACTGGCCACTTGGTTAGTCCCTCGCCGAATTCCTGTCCACCGCCTAAATGCAAGCAATATCACCTCGATGTTGTTTTCCAGGGATGTTTTCTCCTCCTCTCAGCTTAAGTTTAATGATGTCAAAAACACACAGCCACTCGAAGTACGTTGCACCTACCGGCATACTCAAGAAAGCTTGATTCAGCATTCAATGAGATTAAGACCACTGTGATGGTTCCGTTGTCTGGTTCAGTACGCATGAGCTCAGAAATGAATGATAAGCTCTGTGATTTCTCGCAATCCTCTGATTCACGAAATCTTGGCCTTTCATGTACTGCTATGAATGCATCCTGTCACCCTCCTGGTATAAGGCATGGTAAATGTCATCGATGTGCGCTTCTTCTTCTTCTTGCGTATGAGGCAGCGGCAGCTAAATAACGTCCCTCAGTTGTTGTAGCCAAGTTACAGTCTCAGGAGTAGGGTGTGTCAGGTCCATGTTGTCAGGAGGGCGGAGATCAGGGCACTCACTCAAGATGTGTTGAGCAGTCTGTTCTGGTGCACCACACTGGCAGGCTGCTGACGGGTGTAGCCCCCACCGATGCATGGCTGCGTTGAAACGCCCAACTCGGGTTCGAATCCGATTTAATGACACCCACTCCCTCCTTGGGAGGTTTGCTCCTGGGGGGACAGATGTATTGGGCATGACAACGAGTTGGGCAGGTTGTTGGGTGTCTTGCCAGCTCAGTGACACTTGCTGCTTGCAGATATGCTGTAGGTTGTATGACTTCCAAGGATGATTTGCCATTAACCTGAATTGGGAGAAGAATAAGAGAATTAAATCAAAAGTAATTAATACCGTTGGCTTAGAATATCTGTCCACGAGTAGCAAACACAACCTCAAACTTCCAATTTTGATACATTTCTCAATAGCTTCTAGACAGCCATAGTGATTTGGAGCAACACTTACTCTACTAAAAGACCAAAAAGAAAGGGACTAGTTTGATTTACAGATTTTTTAACATAATTTTTTAATGTTTAATATAACCATAAAAAGACCACTAATGCAATCATATCAGGATTATAAGATCCATCAGTGAATATTAGACAGGCTCTAATTCTATCATTACCAGGGCAATGCACCCGTGCTGCATAGACCAACTTGAACAGTTAGAAAAGTAGGTAACCAGGTCATTACCATTGCAACACAGCATAAGCAGTACTGTATAGACTGACTTGAATAGTTACACGCTGTAGATCTACAGAAAACTTAACTGGGAAAATGAGTCAAGGTAACTTCATTTATTGATTACAGTTCCTTCAACAGATAATTAGTGACATACTTGTGAAATGGACCCCACCACTGTCTCTCTATCATCAGTACTAAATAATACGGCAGCTTACCTGTTACATCCCCACCATGTGGTGTTCAATATGGTGCTTTCTTGCACAATACAGGGCTAATACTGAGGAATGTGGCCCCACCAAACGACACTTTAATATGCATGATTGATACAGCAACAGGACCAGTTTCCACTGCATACAATGTAGCAATACACTTCATTTGGCATACTCATGAAGTAGGCCCCACCACTGCGTGTCAGTACTAATACTACAGCGGCTCGCCTGTTTATACTCGTGAATTCAACCCCACCGTGTGGCGTTCATCGGTACATAAGCACGGCGTTGGGGCTTTCTTCCATAGTATAATACTTGTGAATGCGGCCCCACCAAACGGTGTTTACGAGCAATTGATACAGAGGCGGGGCCGATTTCCACAGCATACTCCTCCCTTTCTCCCGTTTTTTTTTTTTTTCTTTGGTCTTCATGTTTTATTCTTGGAAAGACTCCCTAATGTCCCTCGACTAATTCAACAGCCAATTCAACTATAAGTACAACCCTAACCTAACCTTAAACCCTAACCCTAACCTAACCTTGCTTAATTGCTAAATGCACGAGTGCAGGCACACTGCTGTGGGGCCGATTTCACGATTTTGCCCTTCATTCTATCCTTGGAAAGACTTCCTCATGACCCTTGATTATTCTTACCATAGGTATACAACCCTACGCTAAACTAACGGCATACTTGTTAAATAGGCCCCACCAGTGCATGTCAGTATTGGTTCACAGCGGCTCGCCTGTTTATACACATGCAGCCCTGTTGCTGTAAGTCCACCCTATGTTAGTAATGTTAGTAGTAATTTACCTTGCTTGGCATTGCATCGCCGAAAAGTACCCTGTTTCTATACACACAGCCCTGTTGCTGTAAGTCCACCCTATACGTTAGTAGTAGGCCTACTGTACTGGTAATTTACCTTGCTTGGTATTGCATCGCTGAAAAGTACCGGTAAATTTACCCTGTTTATACACATGCAGCCCTGTTGCTGTAAGTCCACCCTATAACATCTGGTAGTAGCTACACTTGTACTACTAGTATAGGCCTAGTAGTAAATTTACCTTGCTTGGTATTGCATCGTCGAGCAGAACCCATAGATCAAAAGGTTTAATTTACTAGAACTTATTATATAGTACTAACATTTAATAGAGCTCTAACGTTAGAGCTCTACACTACAGCCTTGTACAGGTAAACATTTAGCTGGTAGCCAACACGTAAAATACATAGGGTTCTAATTTACATTGATCATCTGTTGATGCACGACGACGAGCCCTGTTTGTGGTGCCGGTGTATGGTGGGGCCCATTTCACGATTTTCCCCAGCAGATTATTGATCCCAGTGAATGATTAATTATAAAATTTGTAATAAAACCCAAATTTGACATTCTACGTTGCTCATAAATCAACTCAACATGTTCAAAGTAGGGTATGATGCCCATCTCGGTCCCAACACCAAGACGCACATATGGGACTGACTTAATCTGGGCGTCGTACAGATAAGTAAACTCACCTTTCACAGCTGTATTTCCACTGCTTAGCCTTGCATTTCTTCAACACTGCCTCATTTTTCCACTTTTCGTACCACTTTTTAGATCACCGGCAGTCTTGGGTCTTTCATCCATTATGAAACTGTCATGTACTTTCGACTGATAGCCATGGTTCTGTACAGCACTACAGACAACAGTGGTAGTGATCCATGACCGTGAAGAATTGCCATTGAACTATGTAGTGCAGTATCTCTGCATGTAATAGTACGTGTTGCATGTTGTCATTGGTCAGAGCACCCCTAGCTGGCGTGCTCTGACCAATCAGAGACCGGAATAGAGAAATTGGATATAGCGCCTTTTGGTTGAAAGCAAAAATGGATTTAGCGCCTTTTGGTTGAAAGCGTGAATTTCATGCTTGATTTTTTCATATTTCCTCAAACAAATTTGATTAAATTTTTAGTGCCTTATGTGCACATGACAAAGATCTGTTCGAATCATGCGAAAGATGGAGTTCGATAAAAATTGGATTTAGCGCCTTTTGGAAGCAAGCTCTTCATATATATATATATATATATATATATATATACAAACTTTATTAGTATTTTGTGTGTTTGTGTGTGTGCGTAGGTGTGTGGGTGTGTGCGTGTGTGTCCGAATATGACAACACCAGTTAAGTATGCATAAGGATGATTTACCTTTAGAAATAGTTCAGACAATAAACAACACACCCAGTGTATATAAGAATGGTCAGTTATAGGACTGTTTGAGTGAAAAGCCTATTAGTCCTGCATACCCACGTCACCGGAATGTATAGTGACTGGCTAACAAAAGGGAAATATTTGTGTATTATTGCGGCAGCTGCGTTGATGTGTAGTATTGGCACATATGGTGACCACGAGAATTCTGTGTATTTCGTAAGTTCATGGGTCAGTGGTTTCTACCATCACAACAGGATTTTCACATTTCCACTGCGACTCTGACTTACAAACAAAAAGAAAAAAAAAAGGGAAACATCACCCTGATATTTGGTTGCGCTGTATAAAAAGAAAAGAAAAATGGATCAGTAGATCAGTGACAGTGAAAAAATCCCGATGAAAAAAAAAAAAAATGAATTGTAAGCCTTAGTAGAGAGCGAGGAGAATTTGCTACTTGAGTGATGTAGATGTTGAGCACTTCTCCAATTGCTTTTACACAACTTTCTACATAATTTCTTAAAACAAAATTTCACTAAGACCCCGTTTACAGTGCAGGGCTGGGCCGAGCCCGGGCTGAGCCCAGGCTGAGCCGAGCTTCAATTGCGGTACTCGGCCCGCAATTATGCGCGTTTACAGTGGAGGGTTCGGCCCGAGCTTTTAAGTCAAACCTTTCAATATTTTGTCGTAGTGGAGCTCTGCTTGTAAGCAAACGATTATATTTTGGGAGCGTGCCAGTCACAATTTGGTACCGCATTTGGCCCAGTTTGCGTTTACAGTTAGAAAAGGCCAGGCCGAGCCCGCGCTGAGCCCGGGCCGAGACTACCTCCAGAGCTTGGCCAAATGCGCAGCCGTTTTTGGTACCGCATTTGGCCTTTTGAGCGTTTACAGTGAAATGAAGGCCGGGCTGAGCCCGGGCTTTTCACTCACTGTAAACGGGGTTCAATTTTCGTTTTTATCACAAGATAGAATTTCGCTAGATCTGTTTATGGTAAGTAATATGAGTGATTATATTTATTTGCCTCAAGATAGCTTCTAAAATAGTGCTCCAAAATACCGATTAACATTAGGGTTAGTGAAATTTTGTGAAAAAACAGGAGAGAAAGCCGTTCAACGTTTCGATCAAAAAGAGTGGCCAATTGTCTTATTTTCTAATTTTAATGTGGCTTTGTTCTGTCCAATTTTCCTCCAGGTTTTCACTAAATTACTTCTATTTACATACAAAGCAACACATTATGAAGATGGAATTTCCCTTTAAAAACTTTAAATAAACACTTAGTAGCCTATATACTTTCTTGTTGTTCAATTCCATTTCCAGTTTGAATCCATGCCCTTTTATCAATTTGAGAAGTACTTTAAGGGATAACCACGAACGGTAAATACTGCATCCTTCTAAAAGACCTCTCCTCTCAAGTCACGATCTGTATAACCAAAGGGAAGTTGGACAGTGGTTATCCCTCCCATATATCTGATAACAATTAAAGGAATAATTTACCATTTGCAGATGAAAGATAAGTGCTTTGAAATATCTATAATATAATAAATTTTATATGTGAGTTAGGGATAGAAACAACCACTGTAAAAATTTAAATCCGTATTATCGACGTTAAGTATTGTTAAATACACAAAATGTGAAAAATAGTTTCAAGACTAAACCATCTACAGTTACTGTTTATTAAGAAAAATACTGATATCTCCTTATATCTTAGGATTTATTGTGGAAATCTTATACGGTAGGATGTTTTGTGATACAACAGACCTGCACTTATGCATCAAATGTGATATATTGATTTTTTTTTTTTAATCACCGCTCCCAAAGGTAAACAGGACCTTTAAGTTTGTCAGTCACAAATATTGTAAACTACGTTAACAATTCAATGGTGGTCAAATGAATGTGGAAACCTCCCCAAGTATATAAAAGTTTTCAAAGTTACACTGTCCAAATGCTGTCAAGACTATATTATTTTGTCTATTGACAATTATTATCCCCATGATAGCAAAGAGATTCCGAGATATTCTAACAACGAAGTTTATTGGGAAACTTTAGTAATGCCGTTTTCTCATAAATATTCACCCTCTGTTTTTTTTTTTCAGCAATTTCATTTGTACACTTGATAAAACACGCTGGTAGCATGTAAGACCGTGCAGCTCATTTCTTTTAGTTAAAATTAGAACATTGTTAAACAATGCATTTTCTGTTCAATTCCGATCTCTAAATTCCCAATGAATCTTACACTTAAAATCATTAAGAGCAATAGTAATGAACGGATGAAAGATACAAAGTCTAGACATCACAAAAACATCGTTAGATTTTAGTTCCAAAATGTCTCTGATATATTTCAAAATAACCTCAGAACATCCAGAAACGAATACATAAAGGCGTCTTTTGATCTGTTACTTTTGTAAGCATACAAATACTGACACGCGAGGATTAAGTGACAGTCATCACTACCATGGGCGTAAATCGGGGGGGGGGGGGGGGGAATGGGGGTATGTACCCTCCCCCCCCCCTGAAATGGAGGAGGGGGGATGGCCTGTACAATCATCCCCCTGAAATTTGAAAAAAAAAAATGAAGGAAGCAGAAATGTGATTGTATCAATTTTGGCATATTGCACGACGTTCGTACGTCCACCTTCAGAGAGGTAACAGAGCTGAACAGTATTCTATCTTGAAGATAATGTATTCATAATTTTCTCAAGGGCTCGCTCGCTTCGCTCGCCCGCGAAGAAAGTAATACATGCATCGACATAAGGTATGCTCCAGACGTTGACAACGTCAAATAGTATAGGCCTATACATGCAAACATGCTATGTCGCGAGCAGCTCAGGACCATCTGCAAATTATGTATGAATACAAACAAAGAAACAAATAAACAAGCAATAACAAAAAACTCTACCGCCATAATTAAACCTTCCCTACATTTCCTGAATCGTTCCTGAAACTATGATGACTCTGATGACTCAGTCAGGATACATCTATGGGCATACACATAGATGATCAGGGGCGTCGAATCTGTCGGGGGGGGGGGGGGGGGGGCAAAGGGGCATTTGCCCCGCCCCTACGGAATTGTTGGGGGCAGACAAATCATTTGTCCCCCAAGCAATTCCCGAGATGAGGACAAATCTCGAATTTTTCTTTATGGAAAATTGTCCAAATACCGCCAGAACTATGCACCAGATCGTTGAATTGCAATCATAAACATGCAAAAGCTCCACTACTGGGTGCCTTTCGATAGACTTTGTATCACTTTTGAGATTGACGTATTTTCTCATACTTTATCAAAGAGTGTGCAGCTGAGCTTTCACTTACAAAAGTTCCCTCATATGCAGAGGCGTCGAAAGGGGGGGGGGGGGGGGAGGGGGAATGGTTCCCCCATAAAAGTATTTTGGGACAAACATATCATTTTGCTCCTCCTCGTAACTCCCGAGGTGTGGAAATGTTCTTAATTTTTTGATAGAAAACTGTCTAAATATTTCACCCAATGATGGCTGAATTTCAATTCTGAAAACACAAAATCTCCCTCGCGTGAGAGGGGGATGATAGGCCTATACCCCCTTCCATACCCTCCCCGTTCAGTCTTTTCTACTTATTACGCTTTTAGATTGACAGATTTCCAAATGTTTCATCTAAAGTGTGCACCAGGTCTGTACTTAAGTTAAAAAAAGCAAAAGTTCCGTGGGTGGGAGGAGATATCTAGATACTTTATTAACGGAGAGTTCCCCCCCCCCCAAAAAAAAATAAATAAATAAAAAAAAAATAGTACACTTACGGGATTGAAATTTTCCCAGATTACATCATCAATGTTTTAACGAGATATTTTCATCTGAATTCTAAAAATGAAAAAGCATCCTCGTATGCAGGGGCGTCGATCCTGGAGGACGGGGGCGCGGACGGGGGGGGGGGGGGGGGGAGGGGCAGACATATCATTTTGATCCCCAATGATTCCCGAAATGAGGAAAATTTTCTTGCGGTTTTTTTTTTATTTTTTTTTTTTATAGAAAACTGTCAAAATATTTTATCCAAAGTGTGTACCATATTGCAGAATTTCAAGTCTGAAAATGCAAAAAAAAAAAAAAAAAAAATCTCTAGCGTTTGAGGGGGATACCCCCCTCCCCCTTTCGGTCCTTTTCCTTTTTTTCTTATTAGATTGACAAATTTCCAAATGCTTCATCTTAAGTGTGCACCAGGTCTGTCACTTCAGTTACAAAAAAGAACACAAAAGATCCACCGCGGGTAGGAGGGGATATCTTCTTTCAATCAACCTTTTCCCCGGTTGGTTTTCCATTAAAAACTTTAGTACACTTTGGGGATTGACAGCTTTCCGAATTCCATCAAAACTTATCATTTTCGATATTTGTATTCTAAGAATACAAAAGCCCACTCGTGTGCAGGGACGTCGATCCTGGAGGACTGGGGGGGCAAACATGTCATTAAGATTTTTGTTCCTCAATAATTCCCGAAATGAGGAAAATTTTCTTGCGTTTTGTCCAAATATCTTATCCAAAGTGTGCACCAGATTGTTGAATAGATAAAACACGGAAAAAAATGCATCAAATTGCACCATTTACGGCGTCAAAACGCAAAGAGTTGTCACCAACACCCCCTCCCACACCTTCCCCCCCCCCCCCCCCCCCCGCCTCGCTCGCTCCGCTCGCTTCGGTCGCGTTCATGATATTCAGTGTAAGAATTAATACAAGAAGTTAATTTAAATGATTTTATAGCCAAATTGTTTAATAATAATCGACATCATAATATATTGCTGCCTTAAACAAGTGGGACTGTTTCAAGTCGACAAAACGTGCAAAAACATGCATCAAATTGCAACATGTACAACCTCAAAATGCAAAAAGTTCTCACCAGATTGCTGAATTTCAGGTCTGAAAATGCAAAATCACCTTCGTGTGAGAGGAGGAATGTTCCTTATCTATACCCTCGTGTGCTTGGTTTTTCTGTTTGAATGCTTAACAGACAGCGTTCATGATATTCATTGTACGAATTAATACAATAAGTTTGTTTAAATGATACCATTTTATAAGCAAATTGTACAATGTAATCTACATCAAAACGTACTGCTACTTTAAACAAGTGGGACTGTTTCAAATCGATAAAACACCCAAACGTGCATAAAATTGCACCTTTTAATACATGAAGATGCAAAAGTTCTCACCATGGGGGGGGGGGGGGGGGGGGGGGGAGACCTCCCTTTCCTCGCTCGCTCCGCTCGCTCGGGCTCGGTCGCGTTCAGGATATTCAGTGTGATTTAATGCAAGAAGTTTATTTAAATAATACAGTTTTATAGGCAAAATAATAATCTGCATCACAATGTACTGCTGCCTTAAACATGTGGAACTGTTTCAATTCGATAAAACACGCAAAAAAAAAAAATCATCAAATTGCACCATATGCAACCTCACAATGCAAAAAGTTCTCACAATGGGAGGGGGGACACTCCCCTTTCCTCGCTCGCTCCGCTCGCTCGGGCTCGGTCGCCATCATGATATTCAGTGTGATAATTAATGCAAGGAGTTTATACAAATAATATAGTTTTATAGGCAAAATTGTTCAAATCAAAATGCAAAAAGTTCTCACCGTGGGAGGGGGAAAAGTTCTCACCGTGGGCTTGGTCACTTACGCGGAGCAAGAGCTGAGAAACCACGATTTAGTCGTTCAATTATCTATGAACATTTCTCTTTCTTACTTGTTTTTTTTTTTTTTGGATAGGAAAAAATCCAGAAATTCACAAAAAGTGTGCACCAGATCGCTGAATTTCAGGTCTGAAAATGCACAATTTTCCTCGTGTGGGAGGAGAGATAACCCACCCTCTCCCCGCTCGGTCCCTCGCACAGATATTCCAACTCCAAGTCCCTCCCCCACCCACAATCATTAAAACGGAACGATACCCCTGGGGATGATTGCTTTATTGACTTAAATAAAAAAAAAATGAAAAATACAATAGCTACAGGAAAATATCTACTACAAAGAAACGGAGATCCATATTATCATTTTATTGATTTTATTTGGGCATTATTCAGGGCGACGCTACGTTTTTGAAAGGGGGGGGGGGGGTCAAAATCGCCTGTCAGTCAAGAAGAAATAATATCAAAAGACAAGAGAAGCAACAACAACAAAAAAAAAAAACGTCTAAATACTTTTAAGGTCTGATTTTCCGCCGAAGTCGGCTGGCACGCAAAACAAACAAAAACAAGAACAAAAGTTTTCATATTTTTGCTGCCACTTCCCTCCCACTTTATATTTCATGCAATTTCATGTTAAGTGTGTGTGTGTGTGGGGGGGGGGGGCCCTCCCGGTGATGGTGACTATCGCCGATTATCCCCCCCCCCCCCCCCCACTCATCAGTACGGATTTACGCCGTTGATCACTACTTTCAACATGGACAGACTTTGATTGCGTAAAATGCACACACAAATAAAACATTAGAAGTTTCATGGAAATCTTACGTGAAATCAGAAGGGTTACTGCAAAATATCTGTTTTCAGTCATTCTTTTCAAACTAGTTTTAGAGGCTATCATTGCAGAATATTCAGCGTCTACAAAGATTTGATAATCAAAAATAATCTTTTATCTTTCCAAACATGACCACTGAGTTCGGACTTATTCATTTCTTCCATTTCTCGACACAAGTCAGGATATTGGATTATTGTGCACCTTACCACATTTGCATATTCGATTATGAACAATAATGGATCCGTTTAAAGGTTTGAAACTATTTCTTTGGTTTCTTTTCGTTAATGTCAAATTTTGATAAAACTTCTACCGGGCTGTCCATATTTTGATCTAACTCTCATAAAAGAGAGTCATCCTTAAAGGTGACGTCATCAGAAAGTAATTCTTACGATGTTCAGGACGGTCATTGCATAGCTTTCAGTCTCATCTCCGAATTCCTGGTAGACCAAGCTGTCTGCAAGGTAGAAGATCTCAATGTACTTTCTGCCGAGGTACGGGCCGTCGTAGATTGTCTCGCTTCCAGATGCAGTGTCGTCACCGCCTCCGGTATTACCATCAATATATCCTAAACCGGAGTGATTATATAGGGAGCAAACATAATTTGATTAAAAACATGCAAAATAACCTCTCACTGGTCGCTGAACAAGACAGAGTGAGAAAGGCAGCTATTACAAGGTCCACGAAAAAAAAAAAAAGAGTTTTCTTCGTATCCAAAAGCGTATGATTTTCATGAGTGATGACGTTGGTGGTGGTAGGGGAGGTAGTGGGGGTGGGGGGGGGGGGGGGGCTGCACCCTCTCAATTCCTCCGCCAATTGTTAACTGATTTTTATACACTATAAGGCACTGATGTTTGTGGCATCCAAGAGCGATAGGGTATTTTAAAAGACTACCACGAGCACAACCGAAGATTTCTTCAGTGTAAATGACAAACACTTCATGCTTAATTTACGGTGCACTAAACCATATTGCTAATATAACACGCATTATTCTTAGTTCCAAAGAGCGTGGTGATTGAGTCGTATCACAGCTTAGAATTCATTTGCATTGTACATATGTTCTGTCGTCGTTGACTGGCGAAATCTAATTGGCATCCGCTTTCAGTCAGTGGGATTGATATTTGCTATTGTGACGTAAAACCCCGAATCCCATTGTCATCATGGCACAAAATATCCTCGGTGCTTCTAGAATCTACAACTGCCTTTTGAAGCGTGACCGTGATTTTAAAATCCCTCACCTTTAGTCGTTTCTTAATTTCATGGATATGTGATGGGGCATTGTTTTCACAATTACTCATAGCTTTGTAATATTGTAAGATATAAGGCGCATACAAATATTGTATATAATATATCATACAAAATGAAACAACGAGAATGCAATGTATAATGCATCTTCAGCTGCCAACAACTTTTCATTGCACCAAATTTTCAACGCGTGACTTGTGTTCTTCAGGCTTCCGTCAAGACGTATGTCGCGTTGACGCGTTGAAAATTTGGTGCAATCCTTGGAAGATATTGGACGTCAGTAATGAAGTATGTCTCTTCTCTCCACCTCTTACGTAATCATGGTAATCAAACCAAAATTTGGAATTAAATCCTCATAAATAAATAAATAAATGAATAAACATGTATACATATATTATATATATATATATATTTACTTGTACATATATTATGTAGAACGAAACTTAGAGGGTGTGTACAGTTCTGGTCGAGGTGAGGATTTAGCTTTTAACGTTTTGCGAGAAATTCAGAAACCACTCTATGAAATGTGAAAGAGCATGCAATTCTAAGGGGTATCAAAAGTTTATTTGATGAAAATCGGTTTTGAAATGGCTGAGATATCCAAAAACAAGGTGAAACAAAGAGATCCTAATAAAAGGCGTGGTCTGTAGTTTTTTTGTATATCGGCCGTTTGAAAACCAATTTTCATCAAATAAACTTTGAATCCTTCTTAAAATTACATGCTCTTTCATATTTCATAAGAGTTTTCTCATTATCTCATGAAATGTTCAAAACATGAATCCCCACCTCAACCAGTACTGTACAGTCCCTTTAATGCGACACGAGGAAAATAATTCCATCCTATTAAGTTACCTATGTAAAATCTCTGTGCTTGTGTTCTTCCCCTTTAAACTTGTTTTCCATATTTTTCCTCGTCCTCTCCTTTAACTTCACAGCGTGTAACTGCCCACACAGTGGAAATTGGGGTATTTCGCATACAGAAACCCCGCAGATTAATGGTCAAAATAAGAATAGAGTAGAGGGTTGGATATGGAACGTCGCTGTGGCACACAACAACTCCATTCCACTTAATGCACTCACACGGAACTTCATTATACAGGATGGCCCTTGTAATCTTCATTGAATAGCATCAAGGTAGAAGTACAACTGAGCGAAGCCTTTAGCTTAACCGCAATGAGTCGACAAAAACAGCGTGATTTTAGTGAGCGTCACAGTTTGCTTCAGCGAACGTACGCTTCTCGAATACTACGAATGGTTAAAAATGTATTCGAACATGTCAAACATATTATCCACCCATATCATAATCCTGTCTGTAGCCATGATCTAAGAAATTCGTATTTACGTCAAAGACGGCATAGTTTACTGTGCCTTTATTGACATAATGTCCCAGACTCCCAGTCGTGTAGGTGGCATGTTTAAATGCTTCCTTCCAATCTTCACTGGATATTATCACTCAAAAGCAGAGTAAAGTGGAAGTGTTAGTTACACTTGATTCACCAAAAGAATTCTTTAATTATCATAAATCTAATAATGGTGTAAGATGACTAATCCGTTTTCATTTGTGCCAGTAACGACATGTATTATTCTGCACGTCTGCCGTAAAAGCAGGCTGGCTGTCGAATTCGTTCTGAATTAAATTGCTGGAACTTATCTTATCTGTTGACAAGATAATGTGGGTCTGTTCAAGAATGACTTCACTCATTTCCTTCCGATTCCTATGAGAACCCTTGCCAGTTACGTTCTGATGAAAACGTGGTCTATATCGACAATTTCTACATTTGATCATGTACTTCGCAGATGTCGCAATATTCGTAAAACGCCTGAATCATCTCCAGTATACATGGTATAGCTTCTTTTTGACTACCGCACTCTAATTCATCAGGCAATGTAAATAATCTTCCGCAAGATGCTCTAATGATCACACGACATCTTGGTGAGCCAATAGTTAACGCACCAATAACGCAAGAATAATACAAGATTTCAAGCATGAACAATATTAGGAGAGTCCCCACCACAATAGCGACGTCGAGCTTATCTTAACTCCATGTCTACTGATCCGTTATGTCTTCGACAGCAGCAGCCCCACAATCATAATCTTGACGATACAAATCTTTCAATTATATCACTAGTCATAAAATCCATGAAGAGTAGGAAAAAAACCACTGGTTTGAAATGATGGGAGCACGAATGTGTTTATTTACTCTGATGTACAAATAGGACGTGACAATAGAAAACCGAGACAAAACAGTGAGGGGTGGGGTTATAGCCCACAATTCGTCTCAAACAATATTATACTAACAATGGCAGAATGAGTTCGTCAGTATTCTCCTCATCACTCGCCATCAACCAAATGAGAAAGTCTTCGTGGATCCATTTTGGTGATAAATCACTTTACCGGACGATTTAACATTATTAGGTTGACCTTGGAGAATACATTATTGACATTTCTCCATGGGAAATTTTTTTTCTTCATTTTTAAAAGAATCTGAGATGATGGATACATTTTCCGTTGAAAAAAAATATATATATATATATTGTGTACAAGCACACTCACACGTACTCCGTCACACAGATGCATGTGTTTTCGTGATATGGTCCCATAAGGAACAAAGTCAACAAAAAAAGCAATATTTTTAATTGGATTCTGGAAGGATATATCAGCTTTGAAATGATGAATTACGAAAAATTGGATTGGCTACCAAAATAATAATCTATATCATTTTTTTTTTCTTTCAGTTAAAAGAGTCTTATGAAGTGCAGTGAGTCACGCAATATTGTGGATCGAACAAAATGCAATCTGACTGTTGAAGCTTAAAATCAACGTACTGATATACGGAATTGTATTCGTGATTTAGCTTCGTGATCTAGTACTATCACACAACTGACTGATTCTAAAGCTTCTGTAGCTTTTTCATGAACACTTCCACACTGTTCATGGGTAGGAAACGGAAGACACATTTTGATAAAAAAAAAGAAATGAGTATGAAAATATGCAAACTATTACTGTCCTATACGTTCAATGCTTTCAATTTTTTTAATTTCATACATTCATACAATAATAAATCATTGATACAATTAGTGTCAGTAATATTACACATGCACACAATTGCATCAGTAGGCGAGCAATCTGTTCCCAATTTAATTCATATCCTTCATATTATGTCAGTTTTGTAATATTTCAAATAACCACAAGAGCAATGAGGGATGATCACCGTACTGGGGCTCTCCATATCTCATAATATGGTGAGGACACCAGTCTAGCAATCCTGATGACTCAGTCCCGATAGAGAGTCATTTTCTTTGTTCATTTTCATTCATTTTTATTCATGTCATTTTCTCTGGTAAGTTTCAATACATGTTACAATTCATTACTTTTTGAATTACATAGTAGTTATAACTATGTCAGAACTCCCCGACCCTGAAATCAGTCAATATTCTGGGCTTCGGGAAAATCAAATTTGCTTTTTTCTTGCGATTTGTGATGCAGTGGCGCATGTACGCATACTCTGCATATCATATTATCACCTACATATCATGGATCGAAAAAAAGATAATTGTGGGATATGCACATCATTACCTACCATTATATGTTTATCCTGCATAACAGTCACCGTTCCACAAATATTTTCGATTTTCCCTCTCAATAGAGGGAAGAAACTGGACGTAGCAGTGAAAATAAGAACGCAATGTGAAGTCGAGGCAGTTTTGGTGAGGGTGTGGACACGAAAGAAAACAAGGATGTAATTCTTACGTTGCTCTACAGGGCACTTAGCCGGTTCCTCACTGGACACATCTCGCTTGTAGATCACATGAGGATGGCTTGCCAAGGAGTCACTACGACGAACTCTTCGTGCGTGGTCGTCTTTGAGTGGTTCGATGTGCAGAACCTCATCCCCAACACTTATGGAACCCCGCTGAAAATACCATTTGTTTATAAAAAGACGAATGATTAAACTGTCCCTGAATCTTGTACACACATGATTTTATGTAAAACTTATATATATATATATATATATATATATATATATATATATAGAAATGAAGACACTAAGCTTTAATAAGATCCAAAGTGACAAAGTGACTTTTCAACCTTGACAAAGTTGTATGCATTCTGCAACAATGTGATTATGAAACAAGGATGAAATACTTGATTATACATATCATTTGAAAGTAAAATAACTTAATGTTTCCACTTCCTTGTCATACCCTACCCAATTCCAATTCAGTACTATGCACAGCAAAAGGAATTATTAATTTCTATAAGTCAAAGAAAAAGATTTCCGACTGAATAATTTATCAGTGAACCTTTTAAATTTCACTAATTGCATCATGACGAGAAACCAAAGTCCCAACTGCTTCAGATCTAATCACAGTTAGACTTAAATTGTAAAAATACTGGTTATATTCACGGCAATATTGTATTCATTTCAATTGCTACAGTACTTACCTTAATAAAGTCAATGTCGGACCATTTCAGTTAACGGATGAAATTAGGGAAGTTACAAAAAATTGTGAAGATTAGCTTTTTTGCCTCAAACAGTTTTTAAACAGTTACGTTACCATCACCTCACAATTTTCCATTGATCAGGTACCACCCCCCCAAAATGATGTTATCTTCTATAAAGTTATAAAACATAAAGTTATTTCTGTCTGAATAGCTTCTAAAATAATATTCAGCCAGGTAGGATATGAGACTTGTGAATAACGGTGTTTGATTAAAAATATCAAACAAGAATACCCAAAAGAAAAACAAACAAAATTGACATTCCTAGATTTCGTGTACCATTTATGTTGCAATATTTGACATCATCAACTCATTTATTTGCATATTAATTGCCGTTCAAGAATTTTTTAATGAATATTACAGAAACATCACAACTTAAAAACTTCTCTGTTTCTTTTCAGATTTCCATCAAATCATCACTCCTGTGTATAATAAATTTTATTCTTTCTTTTCAGGCTAATCTTTTAAAAGGTCCTCAATTGTCAAAATTTTCCTTTAAGTTAAGCCTCGAACATATACTGTAGTTTGAAATCAAGTTTTAAGTACCATTCCATTACATGTGCTGAGAGCACCCTGTGCCTGTTGATGTGTGAGAGACGTGGAAAAGTAATGACAGTTCTTTGTCATCACAGGTTCCTTTCGAATCGTGCCATTGGCCAGTAAGTACTCCACTTCAAGACCAGGTTTCAAGAGCCATCTGTTGAGTTCTAGTTTCAAGTGGTGGTCTTCGCCGAAGGCGGTAAATTTAACTTCCTGCGATATTGGATGGTTGGTCGCGTCGAGGCCACGCTTTGCAATTCTTGATGGCGGCCTGACGAATGTTGGCAAAATGATGTCATATTCTGCACAATATATTTAAAAAGAAAATCTTAATAGGGGTAAATGAGCAAGTTCAGATAAAGGATGAAGATGCATAAGATATTTTAGATTACATTTTTTTAAGGATGAAATTTCAAAGCCACTCATTTCATCATGAGGTTAATTTCATATATACTTAATTTAAAACTGAGTACATAATTTTTCACTTTTATTTCCATCTTTAATCTTGATTACGAAAATGTTCGTTCACAATGCTGATAACAATCATTAATCTAAAAATGCAGCAAAACAAATTTGATATACCAGTGGCATTCTGGGTATAAAGTATTCTTTGCAATACTCTTCCTCCAACAGTCAAGAGTAGTAAGACTTTGCGTCAATTTAAAAGGCTTTATAAAAATGTAAGAAATGTATCTGAAACTATAAGTATAAGTATGCATTGTTTCCACCTTTGCATCCTTTCTTCTCTTTTCATTGTATCTTCCACCTTTGTTTTATCAATTGAATTTGTCTGATAACAGTGTTCAGTTGAAATGTATTAATAATTGACTGTGGGGGATCATTTCCAACAAGCCTCTTGTGTGCTTTCTATGATCCCTCCATACAAAATGTATAAATGTACCAAGATAATTGTGTTTTGATATTTGTAATAATTGTTATGTTTTGATATGGAAACAAATGAATGAATAAACATACAAGCTATCGACGGACCTGGAATACTGCATGGCATGAAGGCTTACCTGATATTTTGGAAGTCCTTGAGTACGCGTGCATCTCCTCCTTTGTGAAGACATCGTGGAACTGTGAATGGTTCAAAAAAAAAAAAAAACTCTTGATATGGATGGCATGAGACATTTCTCTCTTTTCAGAGTAGTGTACAATGTGCAGTTGGTTTTAAGTCAAGATTGCAAGATACAAAGTCAGCTAAAACAAACCTGTGTCATGAAATTTCTGAAGAATCCCACAAGAGGATGGCATCTTGGAAATTGCAATTACTGAGTTTTATAAGTTTGCCCGGCTGGACGGAGGCCAATACATACTAGTACTGCATTTCATTATCTTAAAGGACAAGTTCACCTTCATATACATGTGGATTGCAGCAATGTTGTATGAGGACACATTTAATAGTGAAAGACTAGTCTGGGAAAAATTGGACAATCCATTCAAAAGCTATGAATTTTTAGATTATCTATGCAGTAACTGCTGGATGAGAAGACTACTACAGTGCATGATGTCGCATGCGTACAACGAAATAAGGAAAATATAAAGAGAATTTCAGAATATTCAACTTTTTGAAAAAAAAAAGCACATTTCCTCGACCTGCAACTGATGTATGTTAAGGGTAATACTATTCCCCCTGCCTTCTAAAAGAGGCAAGTCAAGCTTTCTTTTATTATGCGAGAAAAGTGAAAATATGTTGAATTTTCTTTATGTTTTCTTTATATCGTTGAACACATGTGCCATCACAAACTGCAGTAGTCTTCTCATTCAGCAGTGACTGAGCAGAAACGTCAAATTTCATAACTTTTGAACGGGTTGTCTAACTTTCCTCAAACTCTCACTGATGTTTTCTACTAAAATTGCTGCATACTCTCAATCCACATGTCTACGAAGGTGAACTTGTCCTTTAATGCCACTTTAATAGGATAGAGTTCTTGCAAGCTCCTCTGTTGTCATTGGTGCTTCTTGGCTATCAATTTGTTCCAGTCATTATTGTCACTTATCTCTTCTACTGCTCACATTCTACATGCTCACCATCCTATGACCATCCCATTTCATGGAACTAAATGTTTACTTTTTTGTCTGGACATAACGACATTGCCAAAAGGATCCCTACTTACGATCCCATAAAAACTGAATTCGAGAATGGGATAGCCCACACGTTCTTGGCATATTTTCCTCTTTTGCCAGTACGGGTGTCGTATATAAACTCATAACTCAAATGAAAATTAATCTGAATAAGAAGATTTACATTTCATAAATACAACAGTGAAAAACAGATCACAATCGGAAGAAAACTACACAAGGGAGATTACAAAATTGCGAAATTTTGCCAATTTTTGCCAACCCCCCCCCCCCGAGCAGTTAGCATAAATATGCAAATGAATGAGCCTATAATGGTATGACCTCGTTATACCATTTTTTTTTTTTTGTGCTCTGAAGGTGCAACATCATGTTATTCCAGTCAAAATGACTTCAAAAATGATGAGTAATTAAGATATGTTAGGATTTAAGATGAGAGTATTGTCTTCGAATAAAAAATCTGGAAATATGTCAAGACTTGATCTACAAACAATAATCATGTTGTGAGCCGATGAGAGACGGCCAGCCTGCCCTGCAGGGCCCTTGCGGATCCTGTCCGTGCAGTGCAGTTTGATTTTTATTCTTTTTTTTCCTCCTCCAGCCAGCTTTCCTTCTACGAATTGATAGCCAACGACTGCATATAAAGCTCACCCCATCCCTCGAACAGAGAAGGATAGAGGCACAATCTTCTCCGGGCTTAAAGTCAAGTAATCCGAATTATATATGAAGAGTTTGTTTGCAAAAACCGATAAGTCCATTTTTGAAGATTTTGAAGTACGGTCTCTGTCATAAAGTACAAAATAACACCTTTTAAATGATATATTGGTCACTACATATAGAGGTACATTTTTGAAGTTATTGTCAAAAGAAGCAAACATTTTCTTATTATTCTCTATATTTTTCTTGACCTTTAATCGCAAATATCTCCATTTGGCAAATATGGACTTATCGGTTTTGCATACAAGTCTTCATATATATATATAATATATATATTATACCGGGTGTCCCAAAAAAAGCGGAACGGTGGATTCTCAGTACCTTGCGTTGTAAAAGTGATATATTTTCTGACATCATTAGAAAGAACATCTTCCGCAGAAGACAATGATATCAAAATCATTAAATTTGGTTCAGTACTTTTTATTCTACGGAAATTTCTGAAAATGCAGTCATTGTCAAATTTCGCCGGATTTTTGCGACTTATGAGATAATAAGTTGAGTGCGACACGCGATCCATACGGTTAATATTGTGTAAGCTCGGTGATCCATGTCAAGAAAAGATACAGCTTTCACATTGGGCACGGGCCAGGAAAAAAACAGTGTGTGTGTCTCTGTGTGTGTGTTTGTGTGTCTGTGTGTGTGTGTGTGTGTCTGTGTGTGCGCGCGCCAAATATGAAAGCGTTATCTTTTGTTGACATGGATCAGCGAGCTTACACAATTCACCGTATGGAACGCGTGTCGCACCCAAATTATTATCTCATAAGTCGCAAAAAAATGAAAATGACTGCATTTACAGAAATTGGCGTAGAATAAAAAGTACTGAACCAAATTTAATGATTTTGGTATCATGGTCTTCTACGAAATATGCTCTCTCTAATGATGTCAAGAAATATATCACTTTTAGAACGAAAGGTACTGAAAATCCACCGTTCCGCTTTTTTTGGGACACCCGGTATATATATGTATATATGCATATGCATATATATACACACACACACACACACATATATATATATATATATATATATATATTATACATATGTGTATATGCATATATATATATATATATATATATATATATATATATACATATATCATGGCTCGACACTAACTTTTTTGTTTGGTGGCCCATTGGGGCCACCAAAATCCTAAATTTCAAATTTTTGGTGGCCCGAGAGAAAAGTTTGGTGTCCCGAAAAAAAACAAACAAACAAACAATGAAAGACATTAAAAGTTCTTTTTTTTTTAATGAGTCAAATATTTAAGCTTTATGATAGTAAGAATTAGAAGTTGGACATATCTACTCATAAATAAACTTCAACAAACTTGCAACACTCACTCTCAGGCACTCATTCAGTCCTTTTCATCCATCCTTTAAACAAATTTAACTGCTATAATTTCCGGCGCAAAAAGTTACGAATTTATTGACATACTTTTCAAAAAATTTTGGTGGCCCGAGGCGGGCCACCAAATTTGCCCTTTTTTGAAATTTGGTGGCCCGACTTTCACTTTCACCGTTATTGTCGAGCCCTGCATATATATATATATATATATATATATATATATATATACGTGTATATTGTTTTCAACAAAGGGGACTCCAACTCTGCACGTCCCATAGCCACCTCTGATTGGCTGTCAGAAGAATTTGCTGGATGGTGATGCAGAGGAAATAGAACTCTCTTTTGAAGAGTAAGTAACACTTCAATCAACACTCATAAATACTTCAATTACAGTCAATCATAACTACTCCACTCCTCGATGAATCGAACTTCATTAACTTTATAGGACGACATATAGCAGCGTTGACGTCAGCTGAGATCACAGCTTTGTTGAAAAAGCATAGCTAACTCCTTGACATGGATGGATAAACACACACACACACACACACACACGCACACAAAGTACAGATCACACCCACCAGCAAACACAATAACTTTTGTTTATTATGAGGTGTTTCATCTGAAAATCTTCCACGCATGATAATCTAATTTTTAATAAACTCATTCTTGTGAATGTGTGATATTTTTGTAATAAAAGGCTTTGACCGATAACAGGAAGTCGAATTGTCAAAAGCAAATTAGTATTAATTCAAACTAGAAAACAACCCACGCCAAGTTTGTTTTTTAAACTATTTTCCCCCCGTACATCTTTCAGATAATTAATCTTCTTGGAAATGGCTTGTTTTGTGTACATTAGCCTAAGAATAACAAACTGAAGGATTTTAGGCTAACCACACCCTATCGACTGAGATGATCATATTGTAGCATTATATCATTACAGATTATCATAAAATTGAGCGATATGTCCATGCATTTTTGCCTTTCCTAAAAGATACAAAATTCTGCAGTTTCCCAAATTTTCCCATATTCCTCCTTTACCCCTGTGAAACAAGAAAGCAGTAGTTTAATTGTTTGGACAGTGAGCAATCCCCAGAGTCCATGCTCACAACTCTCTCATTACATCCCTTCATTTTAGACTACTCAATAACTCTTGACACCCACCTTATCATTGTGTTGGTAGACACAACTGAGGATGCCTAGTGGACATTCACAAAGTTTTGTGACCATTGATTATGGTCTTTGAACTTCCCTCTCCTAAATGTAGAATAAGCCACTGATTTAGTATGCACTATACATTATGTATTATGAATTAGAAGTTATGTATTCCTTTAATTAGATGTCAAGTAACTGAAACAATGATAGATTCACAGTGTTGGTATAAATGTCCATGCCAATATGTACTCTTTGTCCTTGTTCGACCAGTCATCTTGCCACCCGGCAGAAGCTGTAATAGTCCTCAACAATTTCAGCCCCGATTTGAAGTATACCAGTGGAGTGCCGAATATTCTGTTTCATCATTCAACAATGCTGCTGCCATTTTGTTATTAAACCAGACCAGTGAATACTGATTGAACTGTACTTCACGCCTACAACTTTGCATCATGGCCGACTGGAACCAGTGATTATATTTATTCTTCTCACTGTTTAACACTCGCCATGCCAAACTACCAAAGCACCTACCATAAGTAGACCTATACACCCAACTATGTACAAAAAGGCACAACAGCACACAACACACGCACACACAAACCAGCCAACAAAAACGAATCTTACACTCTAAATGATTGACCCAAATATAAGATTCAATTATGTCGCTTTATACCGTTCACTAGTGCGTAAACAGATTCATTACCTAAACAGGATTCGTGGTGTGTGAACAAATATTTGAGCGGCTCAAATCATGAAATGCTCCACTTTACAAAGCTTTGGGTTTATATGTAATGAAACCCTTCCGTTACATCAGATCGTCAATAAGCTGTGTGTTTCTTTTTGAATGATAGCATTTTTTCTTGCTTCTTTGTTTTTTTCAATGTAAATACTAAAAAGTCACTTACGAACAGGAGTAGAAATAGGATACAAACTAGCAGTCAGACAGACAAGTACACACTCACACCGAATTTAATGATGCATATGAGATTCCGTAAAAGATTATTTTGATAGGAACAAAGCGAACCCATGCAGCACACCTTTGAAATAGGACTGATTGGTATGAAATAGGATGCATCCATGCAGAGGGGGTGCATCGGGCAAAGAAATAAAAAGAAACAAATAAATGAAACCCCCAAAGTAGGACCAAAAACATTTGTTGAACCCCGCCTTTACGGAATTCCTGGATCCGCCCATGATAAATACATTTTTAGTGTACAAATATTGGGATATAGAATTATTTCCTGTTAGAGGTTGGGGCCGGCTGTGGTACTGATTCATAATGACAATAGTAATGAAGATAATGATGTACACAATAAGTGTTAAATAATCAGTTGAAGTGACAATTACGCAGAGTCCTTCCACCATGCCGGTAAATATACGTACTTAACCTCTAAGGATGCTGGAATCAAACCGGTGATCCCACAAAACACTCATTCAGCTTTAATACTGAGGAGTAGTCAGGGCAGCTATTTTTGCACAGGCCGGCACAAACGGATGAGGTCACGCTAGCGAAACCTTATAAAATATAACTGGAAAAAGCAGCGTAACATTTTAGGAATGCGTAATTCGGACACAAACACAACAGAGGTCATGATCAAAATTGCAACTGATTGACAAATTGCCCTACATCGACGTAAATAAGCACTGAATTGATCAGTGTTTTAGTAGTAGCCATGATAAAAAATCATGGGCGTACATACTCGAGCAGGATTCGAACCTACGACCTCCTGATCACCGGACAGGCGTCATCTCCACTAGACCACCGAGCTTTCGCCCGACAGCAAGTGTTGGTTCTAATCCTTATAGCATGCAGCGGGTACTGCTTTGTTATTCAAATTCATGAAATTCTTCCGTCGAGATGTTTTCATTGCAACTGATTGACAAATTGCCCTACATCGACGTAAATAAGCACTGAATTGATCAGTGTTTTAGTAGTAGCCATGATAAAAAATCATGGGCGTACATACTCGAGCAGGATTCGAACCTACGACCTCCTGATCACCGGACAGGCGTCATCTCCACTAGACCACCGAGCTTTCGCCCGACAGCAAGTGTTGGTTCTAATCCTTATAGCATGCAGCGGGTACTGCTTTGTTATTCAAATTCATGAAATTCTTCCGTCGAGATGTTTTCATTGCAACTGATTGACAAATTGCCCTACATCGACGTAAATAAGCACTGAATTGATCAGTGTTTTAGTAGTAGCCATGATAAAAAATCATGGGCGTACATACTCGAGCAGGATTCGAACCTACGACCTCCTGATCACCGGACAGGCGTCATCTCCACTAGACCACCGAGCTTTCGCCCGACAGCAAGTGTTGGTTCTAATCCTTATAGCATGCAGCGGGTACTGCTTTGTTATTCAAATTCATGAAATTCTTCCGTCGAGATGTTTTCATTGCAACTGATTGACAAATTGCCCTACATCGACGTAAATAAGCACTGAATTGATCAGTGTTTTAGTAGTAGCCATGATAAAAAATCATGGGCGTACATACTCGAGCAGGATTCGAACCTACGACCTCCTGATCACCGGACAGGCGTCATCTCCACTAGACCACCGAGCTTTCGCCCGACAGCAAGTGTTGGTTCTAATCCTTATAGCATGCAGCGGGTACTGCTTTGTTATTCAAATTCATGAAATTCTTCCGTCGAGATGTTTTCATTGCAACTGATTGACAAATTGCCCTACATCGACGTAAATAAGCACTGAATTGATCAGTGTTTTAGTAGTAGCCATGATAAAAAATCATGGGCGTACATACTCGAGCAGGATTCGAACCTACGACCTCCTGATCACCGGACAGGCGTCATCTCCACTAGACCACCGAGCTTTCGCCCGACAGCAAGTGTTGGTTCTAATCCTTATAGCATGCAGCGGGTACTGCTTTGTTATTCAAATTCATGAAATTCTTCCGTCGAGATGTTTTCATTGCAACTGATTGACAAATTGCCCTACATACGTCGATGTAGGGCAATTTGTCAATCAGTTGCAATGAAAACATCTCGACGGAAGAATTTCATGAATTTGAATGATCAAAATTGTTTACACATTCGCGAAATACACACTAATATGGTGTGATAAACACGTTATGGCCTTGAAAGGTATTCAAACAGCATGTTATTATGCCCTAGTTTAGTTAGCTGCAAGGTTGTGCTACGTATGCGACTGTAAGACCCCGCTTTCAGTGCAGGGCTGGGCCGAGCCCAGGCTGAGCAAGGCCTCTATTGCGGTACTCGGCCCCGCAATTCTGTCCGTTTACAGTGCAGGGCTCGGCCCGGGCTTTTAATTCACTGAACCTTTCAATATTTTGTGGTAGTGGAGCTTTGCTTGTAAACAAACGATTATTACTGGGAGTGCGCCGGTCGCATTATGGTACCGCATTTGGCCCAGTTTGGGTTTACAGTGAGAAAAGGCCGGGCCCAGCCTAGTTTGCAGGCACAAACCCTCGTTGGTCGTATAGGAGTCTGCATGCGCCAAGACTAATACACACACCACTACACTGCAGCCTTTACGAAGCTTCAACACAGGGCCTATGGGACAGTGCCAAACTGGTGCATGTAGTAGTCTTGGCGCAGACTCCTATCATACACGAGACCTCCATTTTATGTCCTATCCGAGGGATAGAGTGTTTTGCCTCTTGCTAGAGGGGACGGTATGTTTACACACAACATTGCTCAGTCCAGACTCGGGTTCGAACCCGGCCGCGTGATCGTGAGGCAGACGCGCTACCGACTGAGCCAACTCACCGCCCTGATTACAATTAACGTCCATTTTAAGTGAGACGAATACCAGCAGATGAACCTTGCCGTAATCGTTGGTAATCATGTGAATTATAGTAACACATAATAATTATCTGGTGGATTGGAGTTTACCTGTGATCCTGTTTTGCTCTTTTACTCTTCACAATGCAATCATGTATTTAGGCACACATGGGGGAGGGGGGGGGGGGAATGTAAAATGGGGTATTTTCGAGATGAGTCAGACATAAAAAAGTAATTTCTAAACGGGTTCATCGGCACAATATCATTCATAACCAGGCTTTCTCGGTCGTTTTAAACGCTATACTGGTATTCTCAGGCTAAAAGTCTCTGTGGGCTTAGACCTTTTAATGTATCAATTGAGTTAGTTTTAGTTGTTTGGCCTCTTTCCTCCTATTTCCGTTTCCTCTTTCTCGCGTTTGCTCTCTTTTTCTTCCCATTTGTCGCACATCTCGAGTTTTAAGCTATTCACCTATTTTTTCCTCTTCCTTGTGAGGTGCTCAAATAGTACAAGCACAGTCATTACAGTGGGTACCTCTGTTTTATGAACAATACCTCACTTTGGAATAACTACTAACATGTACTTGTTACTAATTGTTATACCTGTGTATCATTCCTTTAAATGAATGCCGAATTTACATTTTTGTACATTCTTTTGAAAGACGTGTAAATAAAAGTTTGAATTTGAATTTGAATTTGATGAAATAAATCGGAAGTAACACATAACGATTCATGCAGACAATGGAAGCACATTTCTGTTTCTGCAGTTACCATTATTATTGATTTTTATCAAGCCGTTCAGGTAAAGCGTAGAAAAAAACAGTATGCATGGGCCTAATTGTTCGCCTTTAATTTGAGCTTCTGTGCTCTCAGTAGCACGTAATTTTTCGTGGAATAAAAAAAAAAAAGAAATGAGGAGGCGTTGGGAGGGTTAACAAAGGAGAAAGACAGAAAATAACAACGTATTGTTTGTTTCGTTGATTGTTTGTTCTGTTGATCCATGTTCCCAACTGAAGAAAAACAAAATGTTCATTTGTTCAGATTCAAATGTCGTGAGTGAGCAGGACTATAGACAAGAAGAGGAGTTCTAAAGAGTTCATTTTCAGCGTTAATGTGTTGAATTGGAAAATTTAATTCGAAGGCAATCTTTATCTGCGTGTTCAAAGCTCACACGCAAAGATGATCAACAGATTATGACGTTATGTCACCAGCTTTGGTAAAACATGGATTTGTTTGGTGAAAGGTCATTGCAAAGTTAGCATTTACGTCATCAGGGATGAACTCTTTTAGCTCTGGATGCCAGAGGGAAAAAAATCGTTGTGGATTGACATGATCATTCGCATCTCTGCAAAGGTGGTCCCGGTTTAAAGACCTAAGTCAACCATACTAGGCTGTTTGTTTCTTTATCATGGAAGGGACTTTCTGTGGAAAAACAAACAAGCAACTAACGACTAAACAGAGACACGAGATAAAGACTGCAGTGCTGGACAGATAAACTTGGAGTGCCATTGTGGATCGAGAACACCACTCGAATTAAGCAAGTAAGCAATTCGAAGGCGTCATTTTCAGTTCGGCAGGAATTGAAAAACAAGTTTGTTTGTTTGTTTGTTTGTTTGTTTGTTTTTTCAAATGTTTCCAGCATCCCGAAAACCAGCGAAATCGATGTTATCATTGCTCGACTTGTCAGCAAACAGTTTGCCTATACGTCTTGGGACACTCTCGCGAACGCTTCGTGCATGTTTGAGGCAAATCCTCACCCACATGATATCCTATCTGAACTCAGCTAACGGCTGAGGGTTCTGACTTCGTACTGATGACTTCACTTCATTTGACTTTATTTCATTTCATTTAATTTCATGTACAAAAGTGTATTAAGTTTTCCACAAATTATATTCGTAACATTATATTAACAGATAACACATTATTCATGTAACTTGTATCGAGGCAGAAACTGATCAAGATCAGTTCATCTCTTCTTTGTTGGGACATATTCGGAAAATAAAGACCTCCGAATGTTGGACTTTGCCATTTTTGGGGCACTCGCATCCGACGCAAATGATTTGTCTGCTCAGAGAAAATGGATCTGCATTTACTAATTATCCGTAACGTTTGTCTCCATCAAGCTGCTGTTGTGACTAGGTGGCAGTGGAAGAATGAAAACTATTATAAACGAACACACTTCCAACCGTGCAAGTTATAAAGGGTAAGGAGGACCGTCAATAAACCGCAGAATAATTGACAAAGTATCAAAAATGCTAGCGAATTTTAGGAAAGTGTAACGCCAAAGGAAGAGTTAATCAAACCGGATCCTGGGAGCAATGAAGTGAAATGATGCGATATCATTAGTTTTCTACCTGTTCAAAGTTCACATGCAAAGATGATCAACAGATTATGACGTTATGTCACCAGCTTTGGTAAAATATGGATTTGTTTGGTGAAAGGTCATTGCAAAGTTAGCATTTCCGTCATCAACTCTTTAAGCTCTTGATGCAGTAATAATCTATGACTGCGTTATAGTACCCTTTTCACATTTGCCCTCCCCTAACCTTTATGATAAATACATTTTACGACCTTTTTCTTCGAGTTTCTAGCAATTCGAAATACATGAGTAAAGACCTCTGCTTGCATGGTATGAAGAGAGGCATGAACAATGAAGAATCATCTGAATGCCGAAAAAGAAGTGACGAACTGAAAACAGGTAAGAGAACTCTAGTAAGTTGTAAAGAACGAGCATTATTAAATACCATTGAGTTTTTAGTTGTGTAACATGTTTCTTACAGACTATATCAGAACACAACTTTTTTTGTACTTCTTTTCGGAGTTTTTCATTGTGTGGCTGTTTTTCAAGCCATGCCAAGGAATTGACAGGTAATACTGAGAAGATTCAGATTTGCACATCTTAATGATTGAAGGCGTAAAAATTTGCTGAAATTGTATCGCATTTTTTCATCGCATGATATTGGCTCATATGATAATTAACTACCATCGAGACAATCAAACGGAGATTTTAAAAAGGGTTGTTTTCATTATTGCGTTACATTTTAAAAATTTTCTTTAAAATCGAGATGTAACTGAACAGATTTGAAGTGTGGTATTGGTTTATATGACATGTGTAGAATGATAACAACAACAAATCGTGCGCTTACGCATTATTGAGCTTCCTCTTATGCGTAATTATTACCAATGTTTACAGTCGCGTGTAAAACACCCCCCACAAATAAACCACAAATGACACAAAGTAGACATTTCAGAATGAAAGAATCTACGCATCCCCACGTTTTAAACAGTAAGCTAATTAACATATCATTGGCATGACATCAAACATCTATGCAGTGTGTAATTCTTTCTAAACAATTTGCATTTTATCCTCATTTGAGAGCACATCATGTTGCCATATCAACTCGCATTACTTGTCACTTTTATCCTTGAAAGCTTAGTATCATAATTTTGAATTAATCTCTTAGTCACTTCTAAGTGGTTACCGTTAAAATGGCTGGGCAGTTCGTAACTCAATTCATTTTGAAACTAATCTGAGAAGGAAAGCGACATTTGCTTTAATTGCGGAGACTACACTCGTCTATACACTCCAGATTCAGTGGTCAGTTCCAGCGTAATAATTTTCATATTTTCACTTGTCATTGAAGGAATGCATAATGCAGCTGATCGTAACTATATGAGAGGGTGTCTGCTTAAATACGAAATCCACACAAGAGAGTACCTTTAACAAGATGTGAAACATGAAAGAACCGCAGAAGCAGAGCTCGTAATTGTTCTAAGAATGGCAGGGAGAAAATAATAATTGTATGTCTCGCAGTGGACTCCGGACCAAAAAAAAAAAATATACTAAGGACGAACCAAGAAGCAAACACAGAAAGCAAGATAGCAAGGTACAAAGGGCAAAAAAAGAAACAAAAGAAGAACGAGAAGAAAAAAGAATAGAATAGGAATTCAAATTATGAGAATGGAAGTACGAGGCGGAGACCAGAGGCAAAGCAAACGTCCACTCCAAGTAAATCTGTCACGCTCAATGAGAGGACAGATGACAGATCAATGCATTCTAATCAGACGTGAGAGTTACAATCTTTGAATAGCATTGATTTGAGTGTTTGTTTAAAAACGAACAAAAAATAGTATTTTCAGGAAAATTATTCCAAAATTTTGGTCCAGTAAAAGCAATTGTTTTCTGGATTAGAAGTGTGCGAGTACCTGGCAGGTGAAATTTGATATATATATATATATATATATATATATATATATATATATCATTCTTTTCACCGAGTAAGCATGGATCGCATATTTTTTCTTTGGAAAAATATGAAAATATCAGTGTACTTACATCTGACAGTGAGTGACATATCTGAAGGGCTGCCAGAAAGACGACTAAAGGTGTAAGGCCCCTTGCCATCACTTTTGGAGAAACTTCCAAACGCTTTCAATCAGTCTGTATATCAAGATCAGCACATCTGTTTGTCAACGAAGTCTTCCTCGTTGTGTCCAGTTTATATATTTCTTTTTAAACCAAGCAAGTGGCTACAAGTTTATAAGAGTTAACATGAAACGCGGAAAAAAAAAATTGACAGCGCTATAGCGCCATCCCAACATTCGGGAACAGAGCCGGTGGTAACTCTTTCAGTCAGGAATATGCAGTGATAATTCCTAGCCCTCTGCAGTAGGAGGTAGTAGCCTGTTAAGTCTGTATCCTTGGTTATTATCCTACCACAGTGACAACTGCACGTGTTATCGAGAGATATTTACCTTGACGGGAATGCCAGCCAAATAGAAAAAAAAAATAATTGTGCAACTTCACGATTTTCATCCAGGCATTCACAGATATAAAAGATTGTGCTCCTGTATGCATTGTTCCTTTCCGCTGCCGACTGCTTTGACATGAAATCATCCATGCTAAAGAGAACTATGGAAACTGAGGGCGTTTCCATTTGCACGCACGGTTGCTTTTTTGGGTGTTTCCACATGGAACCAAATTAAAAAAGTTTAAAGTTCATCACTGTTTACTGTGGTCCTTCATCTTTATCGTATTATTGACGAACGAAAACAAGACGAATTCAAGCTGCCGGATACAACCTGAATGTTCACAGATTGTTATTTTTTAATGAAAACGTTGTTATCCAATGCAGTAATAGCCAGGGCAGCTTCACAATAAATCATATTTTCTGAATCTGATAAGTGGTATTGTGTTTTCCACGTCAGTATGCTGCATTTGTATCCTTTCTAGGATGACATCAACAGCAAGCATTGTTCTGACATAAAGTCATTATAAGTCGCGAATATTAAGTAGAGCACGGCATATAGGGGTCTGTAAAAGTAAAACACCAAAGTTCGACCAAATTCTTTGGCAATTCATTGATGTCAGAGTGATGTCTTAAAATTGTCAGTAAAAAATACCGTTTTTTTTCTAAAATTAATCTTATATCATAATTTCAAGATTTCCTTGAATTTTGGCTTTCATTTTGATTTTTTTTTCTTCCTCGATGTATTAGCAACAGACGAAGGGGTTACTTCAACATTGCAAACACACAGCCACTTAATAATGGTCGAAACGAACTGATTATTAACCAATGGAATGAGAGTTTCATTATGGCTTGAGTAAGATTATTTCAAAATTGACTATCAACTCTAGTTCTTATTAGGATATGAATAACTTTCTCATCACTACTTCATGAATCAAGATATTCAAGGTATAAGAAAAGTACCAACTGCGATGCTGGTGTATAAGACTGATTTCAATATCTTTTATCTCTAGAAAAATCTTTCAGATCACCAATGCTACACGAATTCAGGTCTTATCTTGGATTGTGTCAGACAACATAAGTTGTCTTTAGTTTTCATTAAGGGGCCAAAACACATTACTTACTCTTTAAAATGTCACAATTAAGACATTGTGCATGGAGCCCATACAGCGTGTTCCTAAAAATAAAGTAACCAAAGCTCAAAGGTCAGCTGTGTCAAGAAAATTTGGTTTATTTTTGCGAAATAGTTTGATACAATGTGGTTCACCAGCTTTAATTTGCCACCTTGCTTGCGTCACCACTATCACGTATCAGAGTTAGGGTCCATCGAAGGTGAAGGGTACAAAACCTACTTTTTTCCAAGTGTTTTGGTTTGTAAGGTACAAAACCAATTTTTCTGTAAGTGCTTGGTTTCATATTTTGTTTTTCACACCAGGTTTTAATGAAATGCTATCCCCTCTGTTAACATTTTGGGAGTGATTGTGATTACAATATGTGGGGAGCACATCATTCAACCCTTAATCCCTTTTATCAAAGCAAATGTTTCTGTTATGAAAAATGACCCAATTATTTGGCCATTTCCACACACGCCAGCCCGCACAGTCCATGTTTGTCTGCTCATAGTGTTTACGCCGTATTGAACTCTGGTGGAAGTCCTGCATCCGCGTACTCCACGACATTGTGGATGTTCACTTTCCCGTCCACGCTAAATGCGTCTTCGTCGCCAACAAGGTTTCGCAGGAAATTAGCATCGCCCTCAGTTCTGCCCAGGAGCCACTTCGAAAAGCTGACCCTCCAATGGAAATCCCTCTCCAGCAGTTGATGACCCTCATGTACATTGTAAGGATACATGTTAAGATCCAATCGTGCAGTACAATGGAAAGTTGTTGGCCTTATCCCTAAACCATTACGGCGTGCAGTTGTGGTCCTTGGATGGGCGTCCAGTTATTTCCTGGGAGCCTCAGTGTTTTCTGGTCATCTCCTACTTATAAGTCTGCCACAATCACCCTTGTTTCTATAAGGCTTGTTCCGTATTCTTGATATTTGCGCACAGTCTTTCTGGATGGAGGATCTCTGTCTGGGAACTGCAAACGGAATGCTTCCAATGCTTCCAAACGGAATGCTTGAATCCATTATCCTACCGGTTCGGTGAAATGTTGTCACCCCAAATGTCCTTTGCTCAACGAACTGTAAGTTGCACCATGATGAGATATCATTTGCTGTCTCCGGTTACATTTCAGACTGCACTACTTGTCCCACTTGAGTACTTGCAACTAGATGTACTTACCTGACCTTGCTGCCAGAACAATAGGCTGTTACATGACAATGTATCGCTATTTCATTCTTTAAGAAGAATGTGGGTCTGTGTTCTCCTGACATTGCAGCTGGGAATTTGTGAAAGAAATTCAATCATACAGAAGAATGCGGCGTTATGTATACTTGACATTGCAGCAGGGTGAAAATGTAACAATCAGTGTCATTCATCTTTCATTCATATTCGATGAAATGAATGTAGGAAAGGATGAGCTCAACAGAGATTGCAGCGAGACACTAGTCATATAAGAGTCATTCACTTGCAAAAAAAAAAAAAAAAATAAGAGAGGGTATAGCATCTCATTAAAACTTGGTGTGAATAACAAACGATGAAACCAAAACAAAAAAAAAAACTTACAGAAAAGTTGGTTTCGTGCCTTACAAACCAAACCAAAAAAAAAAAAAAAAAAAATTTGGAAAAGTAGGTTTTGTAACCTTCAGCTTAGTACCCTAACTCTGTGATCCATAACAATGTTGTCGACGTAACGTGGGAAATTAAAGCTGATGAGTTACTTCGTATTGTCGTGAACATTTCAGAAGAAAGAAAAAATGTATTCTTGACACAGCTGACCTTTGAACTTTTTCTTCTTTTTTTAGGAACACACTGTAAATAGATAGACCTAGCACCTGACACTGGGCTTTCAGCAAATAATCTATTCATAATTACATCAATACTGTAGATAGACCTAGCACATGACACTGGGCTTTCAGCAAATAATCTATTCATAATTATATAAATACTGGGCAGAATGAATGGAAGATCTGCAAAGATGTCTTTGACAAAAGTAGGTCAATGAGAAAAGTAAATCAAACAACCAACTGAAATATCAATATATTGACACAGGAAGAGATGCAAAAATCAGTACCCACCTTCGTAGCAGAAGAACAAGAATATAATATAATAGGATATATATATATATATATATATATATATATATGAAGAGTTTGTTTGCAAAAACCGATAAGTCCATATTTGCCAAACGGAGATATTTGCGATTAAAGGTCAAGAAAAATAAAAAGAATAATAAGAAAAATTTTGCTTCTTTTGACCATATTTTCAAAAATATAGCTTTATATGTAGTGACCAATATATCATTTAAAAGGTATTATTTTGTACTTTATGACAGAGATCGTACTTCAAAATCTTCAAAAATGGACTTATCGGTTTTTGCAAACAAACCCTTCATATATATATATATATATATATACATGTAAAGAGAGAGTGAGAACGAGATAGAGAAAAAGAGAAGCAAGGAAAGAGGAGAAAATAACGGCGGTGTCGAAAGCTGTCGTTCGGTTGAGGTTTCATCTATTTTCGACGATTAAAGTCAAATAACGAATCTGGTCAATTCGTCGTGCGCATGGCAGATTGTCGTTACAGTGTGGGAGTGCGCATGGCAGATTGTCGTTAGGGTGTGGGAGTGCGCATGGCAGATTGTCGTTATGGTGTGGGAGTGCGCGTAGGGTTAACAACATTCTGCCATGCGCACGGAAGTGCTCTAACAACAATCTGCCATGCGCACGGAAGTGCTCTAAGAACAATCTGCCATGCGCACGACGAATTGTGTTCTACATAATATATTTAATGGAATATCATTGAACTACACTCTTGGGTAAGAGATCAAGAGATTATAAGACTGCTTATATTGTAATAAACTTGTTCTTGTATACGCAGAAGGCACTCATGGGCTTGGGCTGGTTATGTAAACTGTTGGTTTGAAGAAGCTGAATATTGAGAAAAATGGGCGGTTATTTGAATTAACAGTTATAACAGCTTGTTATATTGTTACACCAAAGTTTATAATGCAGTAGTTAGAAGATGTAGCCAAGGCCAATTGTGACCCTGCATCACAAAATCAACAAAAAGTCGCCAGACACAGATTTTTAGCTATGGAAAGATTTTGAAAGAGCACTCTAAGCTTTAAAATGACATATAGCTCAAATGAAGTGGACTTTCCTAACCTATCTAAACATCGGAAAGAAAGCACACACTCTAGAAAGCGTGAACCGAGAAGAGGCTCTGAAGCACAGGGTCTATTCAAGCGCTTAATCTTCACCAAACCGTGCTAGCTGTGCGCTGAATGGGACAAAAATGGTGTAAACCACAGGAGCAACAACTATAAAGAGATTATCAAATTAGGCTGAAATTAAACATGTTCTCTTAACATATTCTGTCCGTGATTAAAGGGAAGATAAACCCCAAGAGCAATGTGGATTGAGTGAAAGCAGCAACATTAGTAGAACACATCAGTGAAAGTTTGAGGAAAATCGGACCAATCGATGCAAAAGTTATGAATTTTTAAAGTTTTGATGTTGGAACCGCTGGGTGAGGACACTACTAGAGGTTATGACGTATGAGTGGACAACAATACCAAGAAAATATAAAGAAAATTCTGCAAAAATCCATTTTTCATGAAAATTACAAATTCCATCAACTTTATTATTGACATATGTTAAGGGTAGCAATTATTCCCCCTGCTTTCTGAAAGCGGTTGGTCCATTGCTCTTTCATGATTGTAGAAAAGTGAATATTTGTTGAATTTCCTTTATATTTTCTTTGTATTGTTGTCCACTCATACGTCATATCCTCTAGTAGTCTCCTCACCCAGCGGTTCCTACACCAAAACTTTAAAAATTCATAACTTTTACATCGATTGTCCGATTTTCCTCAAACTTTCACTGATGTGTTCTACTAATGTTGCTGCTTTCACTCAATCCACATTGTTCTTTGGGTTTACCTTCCCTTTAATGCAAACTTTCAAAGCAGTAGCATTTTTTCTTTAAAAGTTACTAGACTTGAAATTGAAGAGTGTGCAAAGGGTTATCAAGAAATGAAAAGGGGCCTCAAAGACATGCCTGATCTCACTACTCAGAATGGGTTTCTGTTCTATGTCTCTATGTTCAAGTGACATCATTATGAAAAAAAAATAAAGAACTTTCTCTTCAAAATAGGAATAAAGACTTACTAAACATTCAATACGTAACGAAACAGATATAGTGAAAGTTATACAAAAACGTAAATTTCATAGAATCTGGAGGTGCAGATGGTATAGATTGTCGTCAACTGAAAACACACGCGACATGACACAAGCCAAGTATTGTTTATCTAGAACTTAAAGACTATACGGTCATATAGAAACTATGATGCTGCTTCATTCTGTGAGGATTTGGGCAAAGAAGAATGGAGAAATGTTTATAGATGTAGAAATGTTAACATTGCTTACCTGCCATTTACCAATTTCTGAAAGACATATGTGACAAGCATGCGCCGATTCAAAATGTTTTTATAGGCAAAAAGAGAAACTCCCCTAGAAAACCATGGGTGACTTCAGCAATCTTAAAATCCATCAACAAAAAACATAAGTTATATAAGGTATTCAAGGCAGCAAACTTTGAAGGAATTCATGCCGCAAAGTATAAAAGATACAGAAATACTTTTGGAACTGTTTTGAAAAATGCAAAGACAATGTCTTACAGTAATTTATTTCATGACCATAAGAATGATACTAGCAAATCCTGGAAAACTGTCAATGAATTACTGAATGGCGGAAATAGAGGTAAAAAGAACACTGAAGTGCATAAATTGGTAACAAATACCGATGGTGTAGAAAGGATTGTCGCAACAGAAAAAGATATAGCTGAGACCTTCAATGACTTTTTCGTGAACATTTGCCCAAAATTAGCAGAAGTGATTCCAGCAGGAAGTGGCAATCATATGGAATATCTCTCATTGAGAAATGAAAAACCATTATTCTGGGCACCAGTTACACCTGGGGAAATCTGCAATTACTTCCAGGCATTGGACGAAAGGAAAGAATGCACATGGTTTTGACAATATACCAATACGTTTGCTGAAGGACTCAGCTCATCTAATTTCTGATCCACTGACTTATATCTTCAATTTGTCACTCGAAAATGGAGTTTTCCCAGATGCTCTGTAAATAGCAAAAGTTACTCCACTTTACAAGAAAGGTTCTAGGGAAGAACCAGGCAATTACAGACCAATTTCAGTATTGCCAGTAATTGCAAGGATCTTTGAAAAAATTGTCAACAAGCTGTTGGTGGATTTTTTTCCGACTCACACAGTATTTTATACAAACATCAATATGGTTTCCGTAAAAAATACAGTACTAAGCTCTCTGTAATCAACCTTGTCAATTCACTTCTAAAGTCTATCGATAAAAGTAAACACATTATTTGTGTATTTATTGATTTCCAAAAGGCTTCGACACAATAAACCACAAGATCTTGAGTTTTTATGGCATTCGTGGCAAACCTTTACAGTGGTTTCAGAGTTATCTTGCGAATCAATCACAAGTAATATGTTACAAGGAAACAGTCAGTAGTCCGAATACCTTAAAGTGTGGAGTACCACAAGGATCAGTTCATGGGCCAACGCTCTTCTTGATATATATAAACGACCTACCAAATTCAACTTCATTTTTTTAATTTTAGATTATTTGCTGACGATTCAAATATTTCATACATTCAATGTTGGCCAGAGGGAAGTTGACATGGAGATTATCAATCTGCATTTAGGGAAAATTCAAGACTGGTGCAATTCTAATAAAGTGACAATTAATTTTAAAAAGACAAATTATATGACTATAAAGAGTTAAAAAAAGGGAAGTTACTGTAAAAGGAACAATGAAGCTATCAGATGATGTCATAAGTAGAGTGAATGAGGCTTCTTTTGTTGGAATATGCATTGATAGTCATTTGACTTGGAAAAATCACATACAGGCTGTAAATAAATGTGTAAGACGGATGGTTGGTATTCTTTTTAAATTACGACACTGTGTCCCCCAACACACACTTATTCTCCTGTACAAATCCTTTATCCAGTCCAACATTACATATGGAATTGAAGTGTTAGGGAGTACATGCAAATCTTATTTAAACTGCCTTCGTCATAGTCAGAAAATGGCCATGCGAGCTATCACTTTCAGTCCACTCAGAACACCTTCTGATCCCCGTTTCAAAAACTGGGAGTAATGGATACAACCTCATTGTGTACAACATTGCCATATAGTAGCTATTTTTTGATAAATAGTTTTAGATTACATAATCATTTATCCATTATATATCATTATATTCCATATGTTTCTTAGATCGTTTAGACAGTTACATGTGCTATGTATTAATATTGATGTATAAACGTGTATTCAAACTTTCTTGTACATATGTTGTTGTTATAAATAAACTCAAACTCAAACACAGAAAGTCACACCTACTCAGATACTACACTTACATCAACTATCGAACAGCTTAGCTAATATGAATTGATATTAACAAGCAGTAATACCAATGCTATTCCTTTTTATTACTATGATCTCAATGATAAAACTAAAATGATTTTTTTTTTCCTTTACTAGTAATTGTCTATACATCTTCTGTTGTGAAAGTGGGTACGAAGGTCCTACTCACACTCACAGTGCACAATGGACAGGGCTGACTCGGATGAATTCAAAGTGCACCAAAGTTACAAAACGCCCTCTACCAGACATACAATGTAAACCGAAACAATATAATAATGATTATAACCGAAACAAAGTTGATCGTGTCTATAGTGTGTGCGTTTGCGTGTGCGCTTGTGAATGTGTTTGTATCGGGCTAGAGTGACATTGTTATCCATTGCTGGTGAGAATGTACACCCCACATTTTTTGTAGAATCGACTTGCAGAACTCCTCTTTTAGGGGAGCTCTCTACACAGCCGCCCTACACAAAGCTTCAACACCTCTGGAGACACTCTTTCTCACGTGCTGATATCTTGCTTAACTTTGTCCAAAATGTTAGTGGGTCCCGCCATCGCTCAGGACATGGTGTAGGAGGCACGATCATTCTGTATTTCGGGTGTCGGCCGTACCACTTTCTTCAGATTGGTATTTCAGCGACGTTCTGGGTCCGTATCAGTGCATTGTTTAGATTGCATTGCTCCAACGAAATATTTATCATTGAATAACATAATATGCACGAAACTAGATATAACACTCACACACAAACACACACACACACACACACACACACACCCCAATCGATACCACCTTCCTTCCTGATGAAACGACCAAATGTCGTAACGTAAAACATAATAGGCCTTATGCATAAAAGCAGCATCCACCCGCACGCAAGCACCGCTCCGAATTCAAATACAAATCAGTCAAACAAACTCATCAAATTCATCACACTCAAAGCTGCTGATAAAATCAATAATTATAACCTCTTTGCCAGCATTAGCTTACCCCTCCCCGCGCGCGGCTAATAACACATGATATTGCCTTCACCAATGATAAATACTATGAAAATTATATGGCCCGCAACACAACCATTCAACACACCTACTGCACTCATTCACATCTTATTTTCCCCTCTAAGGCATACTATTATGATTAGTAGAAAAAACAAACAAACAAATAAAATTACTTTTCATGAGAGGTAAATCTGACCTATATTTCCCAATGAGATCATCAGCCCAGTCAAGCTATGCTTATGTTGACTCTCTCCTGCTTTCTTATTGAATCAAATGTACTGCATTATCTGTATACTAAATGTTTTACATCTATACAATTTTTGTTATGCATGTAGTAAAAACTGCACTTTTGTTTTGATCCTTTTTCATTTGATTATGTTATGTTTTGTTTAAATTTGTCACACCTATGTACAATGTAATTCATTTTGATTTGATTTGGGAAAGCAAAATAGATACGAACTAATGTACATAATAATGTATATTATCACGTATATTATGTATATTATATTATATATATATATATATATATATATATATGTGTGTGTGTGTGTGTGTGTGTGTGTGTGTGTGTGTGTGTGTTTTTAGTGGATAGTTGGTAGCTAGCTTTTGTTCTCGATGTTTTTTTTTGGGGGGGATTTATTTTTTCAAATCATAACTTCAGGTTACAAGACAATGATAATAATGACAAATATGCCCTGTTGAACTCGTACTCAAATTTGTAAAGTGATACCTCAGTAGGCTAGGTGTTAAAAAATGCATTGCATATTCAGACTTCTTTTGTGTTAACTAATTTTTCACATCGAATGCTACAATAATACAGTAATAGTATTCATGTTTTGCTGTTTGCTGTATCTCTATCTGCAGTACATTATTTTCGTCTGCTTATTAATCAGTAATCCATTTAGTCATTGATGTTGTCACTCACTCAACCAGCAATCCAACTACGTATATCCATTTGCAATGCATGGCTAGGTAGGTGACGAAATCCTTGAAACATGTTACTCACGAAAGAAAGCTGGTAGCTGGTACTCTGACATTTAATAGCAATAATTTTAGCACACTGTAAAACAGTAATTGGAAGAAAATCACTAACACAATATCTGAAGTTGGTGATCATGGACAGAAACATGGCACCTAAAAAGCCCTGATTGTCTAGGTATTCTTTCGTAAAGTTCCACTTTCTGATAATACTGTGGATCCATGGATATTGAGACAAGATAACATATTGAGTGTGCAATAATATGAACACTTCATGCCACGCGGAGATTATGTACACCCAATGTTTGAGTCTGTATGAAATGTATAGCAATATGAAGGTAACTAAGCTTGCATTCCAGATAATGTTTATTTCTAATGAAGTAGGAGAAAATAGACGTGAAGTCATCCTCAGTCGAACGAATTGATGCCTCGACACCGTACACATGTATATACAGGGTGGCCCACAAAGAACGGAGCACCTTAGATCATTAATTTCAGCAATATTATTGCAAATATGACATTATATTGCATACTATTAGAAAGGTCATTTTTACCGACAGAATGTCACCAATTTTTTTTTAGGTGATCCGAGTATCCTCTCGGATTACCTATTGTATCTGTACGGATTCTTTCTTCTTCTTCTTCTTCTTTCTTTATTTCTCCCCAAAAGTTGTGCAGAGGTTAGCTCAGAAAGTGCTATGTCTATCAAATTCAAACTTATACCATGTATGTATCGTGTCCCAAAGACGGCAATCGAACTAAAATCAAAGTGATCAGTCGACCGTGACGTCACTATGACGTCATTATATGAAAACACATTCTCAATCATATATCATTTATGGAATGAAGTTTTTCAATGAAATTTACGTCACATATATTTCAAGTTATGCGCATTTTACTCATATTCTCAAAATTCAGATTTTCTCTTGATACGTGCGCGTACGCGCGCGTTGAAATATTTGTATGCTCAAATCGAGCTCAAATTTTTTTTGCACACGTTTCAGACCATTTGGAGCATTTTTTGAAAAATTGAAAAAATCGGACGGACGCGTACGCGCGCGCGCATATACGCACGCACAGCTCATATGCAATAGAAATTTTCAGTTTTTTCACACGGATCGGATGTCCAAAATGTCAAGGAATATTTCTATTAAGTTTCAAGTCGATCCGACTCAATATGACGTCATACGGGCCCGTCAAATTCAAAATTCCGCGCGTGCGTCAATGGGGATACACAGTGCAACTATGCCAAAAAACCGCCAATTTTAAATCGGATTTTACTCGTCAGGATGGACGGTGACCCCCCATTTTCTTGATATATTCTAAAAGCTGATGAGTTCTACATGTCATTTCATGAGTTGGCGATACTGAAAAAATGATTAAAAGATATCAAATTTCTTAATAAAGTAAACAAAGTAAATTTTCAAAATGACGTCATCAAATTTCAAATTCACTCGAGCGTATCGCACTTAAATTTCGCCAATTTTCACCCAGATTTCAGTATGTTGTAGCTTATGAAATGTTCTTTCATTAATGTAAAAACAACATTTTGATTGGATAACGTCATCACCTCGTAAAAATAGATTGAAAGTATCCTTGTAAAATTTGACCAGTTTACGTGTTATCTCTATGGGAGAGCAGTTTTTCTGGCAGTGAAAATTGACATGACTATCTTTTTCGAGCACTAGCTCACTTATGCTTCGGTGAATTTTTCCCAGATTTTAGTATGTTGTAGCTTAGACTTTGATCTATCGTAATAAGCCCTCCATTTTTTCATACGACGTCGGCATCACGTCGAAAAACTTGGTTGAAAATTGCATGTGGCTTCGATGCAGCGTCATTTTGCTTAATACACAGGGCCTATGGAGCATGAAATAGGTCATTGCATAGCGCATCCGACTCGTAATCCTAAGGTCCCTGGTTCGATGCTCTCCCCTGCCAGTTGTTTTTAAATTTTTTTTGAACACTATTTTTTCTTCTTTTTCTTTAGTTAGTCTTAATCTCCTTTCCTAACTTTATCTTTTTCTGATTTTTTTCATGCTTCTCCTTCAAATTTCTATAAAAATAACATAATTTTTTCTTTATTTTTCTTTCTTTCTACTACTTTCTGTGCAATAGATGAACAACAACAATTATTAATCCCATATTTTGCACATGTTTTGTTCATGTCACGTACATTATTTCATAAAATAACAATTACTTGATCGGACACCATCTTGGGTATGTAAATTAGGGTCAAAGGTCATAAATGTTTCATCCTGTATCTTGGTGAATACATGTCCTATCTCTCCCATATTTTGCACACGCAAAGACCATGTTACAAGAATCATTTTACAAAATAACCACTTTTTGCTCAGATGCCACCATGTCTGTGCAAAGTACGGTCTAAGGTCATATATTCTTCTTTCTGTATCTTCATTATGACGTGTTATCTCTATGGGAGTGCAGTTTTTCTGCAAATGAAATTTGACATGACTATCTTTTTCGAGCAATAGCTCACTTATGCTTCGGTGAATTTCTCCCAGATCTTAATATGTTGTAGCTGAGACTTTGGGATATCGTATTTTACCCTTCGTCTTTTTCATACGATGTCGGGATCACGTTAAAAAACGTGGTTGAATTTAAAACTTATCTTCAATGTATTGAGATGTTTCTTTTCTTTCTGCAACTTTCTTTGCAATAACTCAAGAAAAACAGCGTCTATCACCCTCAAATTTTGCACATGTTTAGTTCATGTCACGTACATTATTTCATAAAATAACAACTTCTTGATCAGACACCATCTTGGGTATGTAAATTAGGGTCAAAGGTCATAAATGTTTCATTCTGTATCTTAGTGAATACATGTCCTATCTCTTCCATATTTTGCACACGCAAAGACCATGTTACAAGAATCATTTTACGAAATAACCACTTTTTGCTTAGATGCCATCCTGGCTGTACAAAGTGGGGTCAATGGTCAAATATACTTCATTCTGTATCTTCGTTACAGTGTATACGGAATTTGGTACCAAAGATGGCAGGTCTGACTCGCTTTTCTAAATGAGATTCCAAATATCACACGGCGAATGTCCCTAAACACAGATGAAACCTGTATGGTCATGCCTAAATTATGTATTTGTTGCTGTATCTTCGTTATCTAGTGTATACAGAATTTGGTACCAAAGATGACAAATATGACTCCCTTTTCTAAATGAGAATCCAAACATCACACGGCCAATGTCTCTAAACACAGATGAAACCTGTATGGTCATGCCTATTGCGATCAGACCTCGAATCATTGATTAAAAAAAAATCGGATCACCTTAATTTGTCAGTAATGACAAATTACAATCTCTAGTTTCTTTTTTTTTTTTGGTTAATAAGTTATGATTTTAGGACCATTTTGTGAACCCTGGCAATTTTCAAAATGTGATCATTTTGCACTTTCAGAGATACCGAAACCAGCGAGAATTACGGCATATCCGGCTTGTCATAGAACCAGTAGTGTTCACAATATGTGAAAATGTGGACAACACCACCCAGCGCTGCGCTCCTAGCTCTTTACTGTGAAGTTAGACGGTGTGATTGTCATTGTCCATTATCATTGTGAATGAGAAATTGTGAAAACCTGTTGGGGTCCTTGAGATGCTAAATTGCTGGAAAATAGCAAGGTTTATTCAAAGACATGATTGGCAGTGACGTGAGTTCATGAGTGCTTTAGGAATAAAACCAGTACTTTTATTAAGTATACATTGACAATGTTCCTTGTTGGTTTATGAACGAATTGAGGGGTGTCTCACCGGGCTTGAAACCAGTTCGCGACTGCAGATTTTGCTAGTTGCAGAGATGTCTCCGCTAGCCTACGACTGTGAGACGTCTATTGTGAAATTATTGTGTCTCTAAAAGTACGGGTTTTATTCCTGAACCACTCATGAACCACGTCACTGCCAACGATGCCTTTGAATAAACCTCGCTATTTTCCAGCAGTCTCGGTATGTCTGAAAGTGAAAATGATAACATTTTGTAAATTGCAAGGGTTTACAAAAATGGTCCTAAAATCATGACGCATTAGCCAAAATTAAAGAAGTTGGTGTCATTCTATTGGAAAAAGAATGGCCTTTCCAAGAGTATGCAAAATAATGACATATTTGCAACAAGTTTGCTAAAAATAAAGATTTTAGGTGTTCCGTTCTTTCTGGGCCACCCTATATATATATATATATATATATATATATATATATATATATATATATATATAAATGGGGAGAGATTTTACTATGCAAAGAGCATGCATTGATCTCGAATAAAAGCAAATTTCACACCACACAAAATGAAACAAAATTCAGACAGCATGAACGCACAGCAAATGGAAACGTAAGTTACTCGTGTTAAACCTGGAAGTATGGTTTTCGCGCAACTTTGCTTTATGTCAAAACAAATCAAAGTAATATACAGGTAAATGACTCAGTTGTGATTTATAACTTATTTCTTTAAGTAAATAAAATACATTCATTGTCAATGTGAAAAACCACCAATATTTGAGAATTCATGATATGTAGCCTCGTGGATTTTGGACGGGCATGTTTCTTGTTTATCATTGTTCTTTCACGTTATATTCTACTAAACTTTTGATGGCGTCCATCGAGCATTGCATTGCATTAATATGAAGCATGTTGCATTTCAAAATCCGCTGAGCAAATTATGTATTTATATCTTAGAATAAAGTAAAATCCATCAAAAATAGAAGAAAAGAATGAAAAGATATTTGATAAGACGAATAAGCATTTCATATATTATTATTATTATTAGTATTATTATTATTATTATTATTATTATTATTATTATTATCATCATTGTTATTGTCATTGTTGTTATCATTATCACTGCTACTACTACTACTATACTATATTGAATGAACATACATTGTTCATGTCTTTATATAGTTTTATGAGGTATACCATGTATTCATAAGGTGAATAAAGATGGTATCCTGAAGGCATAGTAATAAATGATAATATGATAAAGAATTATACAAAGGATGAGCTCGTATTTAGCTCGCTATCTGTGTTTGTTGGTGTTGGTCTGTTGGCATGTGTGTTCTTGTGGATCTGCTCGGGTTTATGTATATCAATCAGTCTTATCATGTACTTTACGATACAAGGGTACAGAAGATAATAATCATAATGCAATGTCAGCAACACGAGCACCTATAAAATCTTGGAAAAATGTTTCAGGTATTGATATATTCGATGGACAGTAATTGGTGTACTCCCTGTCTACATTCACATATCGGCAAGAAGATCTGGTCTTAGATTATCAAGACTTTGGGATTGAAGTTGAAATAAGAAAACATGAATTTATTGTATTTATTTATTTATTCATATGTTTTATTTTCACAGGGTGGCTCCATCAGTGGGTTAAACACTGTTGTTCTTGGAGGCCCTGCATGAACACATGCATACAAATAGACACATGATAATTATACGATACCAACATCAAAATCAAGTTTGCATTACCAAATCTGTATTATATCTTAACATACTATACACTAATATATATTAAACTCAAAATTTAACAAATACTATGTAACGCATTACATCCTCATATTCTTGAATTTCTCCTACCTCAAAAAAAAAAAAAAAAAACAGGAAAAAAAAAACAGAACTATACTTGGGCAAAGTGGAGTGCCCTCCAAAATTGGGCTGAGAACGAATGTTTAGATGGGGCATGCCTTAAGTTTATTGGTAGACTGTTCCATTCGAGTGCTCCGGTGTATGAAAAAGACTGTTTCCCAGCATTAGTTCGAGCTCTAGTTACTATTAGCCCGTCAGAGACTGCTGATCTAGTCGGGTAGTTGTGCGTATTACAAACTTTCTGAAACAAGAGTGACAGGTACTCTGGAGCATCCCCATTTAGTGCCCTATAAACCAGTTTGCACCTTTGAAGCTTCCACCTATCCTCAATCGTGGTCCAGTTTAGTTGACTTAGTACGTAGTCAGTAGATGTACGTGTGTCTACCCCTAAGACTATTCTGGCCATTCGTTCGTGTTGTCTCACAATAATATCTTTCGTAGTAGAGGGACATTTTGACCAGGCGATGCTGCAATAGTCAAACAATGGGAGAACTAAAGAGTTTGCAAGAAGTTTTAGTGTATTTAGAGATAGGGATTTTTTTCAAACGACTCATTAAACTTAATCTGGAACTTATTTTCTTACTTGTATGATATACATATTCCTTCCAGTTAAGAACTGGGTCTAAGTGTACCCCAAGATATTTGTAAGACTTTACTTGCGAGAGTGTGTGGCTCTCCAGCTTTATGTTGACAAGATTTGGGTAGCAGCTAGTTTTTGAGGCGTTCCAAAAATCATGAATTGTGTCTTACTAGGGTTAAGTGTGAGGCCATTTTCTTGTACCCAGTTGTTAACAAGATCTAAATCCTTATTTAGATGAAATTCAAGTTCATCTACATTCTTAACACTGTGTATTAAAACAGTATCGTCTGCATACATTATGACCTTGCTCTTGAAGGTGACACTGGGTAAGTCATTTACCATTATGGTGAACAGTAGGGGTCCGAGGATTGAGCCCTGCGGTACCCCTGACAGTATTGTACCCCAAGTTGACGCAGTATCCCCAACTGTTGTTTTCTGCTGGCGGTTTGAGAGATAATTTGTAAACCATGTTAGTTCACCCCCTTTTATTCCATAGGATGTCATTTTCTGTAGGAGTATTTCATGGTTTACTGAGTCGAATGCTTTTCGGAGGGGTAAAAACACCCCTCCAGTAAGTAAACGTTTATCCATGTTCTTATACAGTAGATCAGTAAGAAAAGCTAAAACAGTGTCTGCACTATGATTTTTTCGAAAACCTGATTGTTCGGGTGCCAGCATTTCATGTGCCACAAGATACTCGGTCAACTGGAGGTGCACGGCTCTTTCAAAGACCTTCATTACAACAGGAATAACTGATATGGGTCTGTAGTTATTTGTGTCATCTGCGTTGCCCCCTTTGTGTATGGGGGTGACACAGGCTTTCTTCCATTCTTCAGGGATGAGCCCAGTACGCAGTGAATCATTAAACAGGTGAGCTAGATGGCTGGAAATGATAGAGGCAGCTGCCTTCGGCAGTTTTGGATGTATCCCTTCAGGACCGGTTGATTTAGACGTTTGTAAGTTTTGTAGTTCCTTTTGTACAAATGCTTCATCAATTTCATGAAAGGAAAAAACTGAATTCACTTGATTTCTTTCATAGGGCTTTTCACATGTTGCGGTGTTATTTTTGTCTTTACAACTTGACCTTGCACCGACAGATATGAAGAACTTATTAAATTCTTCAGCTATCTTTCCTTCATCTAGCTCAGATGCACCATCAATGATTAAAGAATTCACCTTCCTATTTAATTTCTTACAGGGTGTTACAGTTTTGAGAATTTTCCATAATTCTTTGGAGTTTCTACCGTTTTCAACAATACTTGCATGGTAGTATTCTTATCTTCCCTAAATTAATTTCACACTGTAATTGTAGATTAACATACATACTTTTTTATATTATTTACATTTTTGATCACGGCAAACACACACAAAAAAGGACCATTGTTGTATTCAAACAAGAATAGTGTTAATCATGATATAGTGTGATATTCTTCCGCTCTTTCTGTGAAATGCAATATTTGATTAAATACTGTATGTACTACGTACAATGATCACTCATAAAGCTACGAGAAAGCAATTGCGATAATAACGTGACGTGCATAATCATTTCCATCAGAAAAATATAATCTCTAAGGGAGTAGTACCCTCGTTGTTGAAAAGTAGAGTTTAAATCTTCCTCCTGTATGAAAACAAACATGTAAAAGTATTTTTTTTTCTCACAACGACAATCAGTGATATTGTGGATTTTCGTGAAAGCGAATGTGCATACATTTGTACATGCAATATGCTAATACGTATGTTTATCTCTATTTTGTTAGTTTTCGTTTCGCACATTCTAATGTATATATAATTGCTGATTATTTCTTTGTTATGTTTTGTTGGAAGAAAAGTGAGAATGAAAATAAATGAACTGAACTGAATTATGCTAATTAACATATTGTCAACAATGATGATCAAACAAGTAGTCCGTAACTTGTACAAGGTTTCCAATGTTTGCATTTACGATTTAATGAGGGAGTTCAAGTCGAATCGGAGCACATATCGATATTATCATAATGCCATCTTTTCTAGAAGGTTATTGAATTTCTATTCTAGCGATAAATCAAAGTGAAAAAGAAATGCTGCGTGTTAATTATGAAGATTTCCTATCATATTAGATAAAACCGCAGATGTAAGACCAACTGACTTTTCTTTCCACAGGAAAGCAAAGTTATTCAGAGCTTGGCGGTTTTTATCTTGTAAATGTTCTCTATTTTTCGGGGGCTAAAATAAGTGATGACTACATAATGCTGCCATCAGAATTAAAACGTATAACAATTATAGCGGGTAAAAATGATTACATAATTTCTCATGCGCTCTACAATAGATTAGAATCATATAATTGATTAGTAAAATCATAATGATCTCATCATTTTTACTCGATGTCATAGGCTCTTCCACAAAGTGTTGCAACTAATGCTAATATATAGGAGCTCTGTATCTCCATGTATTACGAAATATGACCATAGAGCATTAGTTGTTTCCATACACTGACTGTCAAAATTGATAGCAAATGAAGTCAGATTCTACTGTTGCTTAAACTGTGTAGTAATGACGTTTCCTACGTTTCCCGTGTTTTACCTAATGAGAACCAACTTTTTTTTTTTTTTTTGATTGGGCGAGTGTTCATTATTAAACTGTCTTGTTTTGTTATTTGAGATGCATACCTATAGTGTTCCACACAGTCATGCACATAAAACCATGGAAATTGTGTATATTACTATAGAATGTTGTAGAGCTTTTTCTTTGTTTTTCATTAGTGATCGGATCTACTCTAGGAACTATTCTGGAGTCAGGCTGCTTTAGGGTTCATTCAAGACATTGCCGGTATCGCCTCTGATTGACGTGCAGTGGGTTACGTTCAACGTGTGTCTGTGACATAAAAGAAACAAAAACAAAACAAAAATGAACACGCTGATTCGGCACTGCATCTGATTGTCCTTACAGACAACAACAAAAACAAACAAACAATTAGTTGGAATCAAATTGAACATTATTTTTTTGTGTCAAATGTTCTTATATTTATTACTTTTCCCCCTTACAGGAACTGCAAAAGTTACGAACTGTCGTCCAGTAACGGCGTTATACTTGTTATCGTAAATCATTCACTTGCACAGTGAAATAGCCCTTTATATCTTGATAAATATTAGAAATAAATGCCTTTTCAATCAATACTTAACGTCTTCCTTGTAGACATTTTCTTTGCTTCCTGATGCATTTCACATGTGAATCGGAAATCACCCGTCGCTATAAATCACAGGGCACGTTGTTAGCCCTCTTTAGTGCCAAAACTAGAAATATCACTGAAGGTGATTAATACCCCCGCCCCGTGACGACAGTCTTACCCAAGGAAATTACAGCACTTGGTGAAAACATGCATTGAAGACAGTATATGACATGGCATAACACACACTGAGATAACTTATTTCAAAAACAGAATACATGCAATAACAGAGGTTAATGTGTATTGGTAGCCTGCTATGCAAGATTTTTCCAAGATTTACTGCAATAATTTGATGTCACGATGGAAGTAGTTCAATCTGCAAGGGTTTTTCCAGATTTATTGCTATTAAAATGTTGTCACCATTGCAACAAAGTGTCTGACACGTCGAAAAATATGCGTTACACTTCTTCGTTCCAAGACCAATGTGTGTGCCACATTTCATGAGCTTCAGTTGAATACAGAGGAAGTAGTTCAATCCGCAAGATCTTTCCTTGATCTTCTGCCATTTAAATGCCGTTACCATGGCAACGCAGCTTCTGACACGTCCGAAAAATATGTCTTGCACATCTTCCCACCAAGACTATTGTGTGTGCCACATTTCATAAGCTTTTGTCAAAAACTGAGGAAGTAGTTCAATCCACAAGATCTTTCCTTGATCTTCCGCCATTTATATGCCGTTACCATGGCAACGCAGCTTCCGACACGTCCAAAAAATATGTCTTGCACATCTTCCCACCAAGACCACTGTGTGTGCCACATTTCATGAGCTTCAGTCGAATACAGAGGAAGTAGTTCAATCCACAAGATCTTTCCTTGATCTTCTGCCATTTATATGCCGTTACCATGACAACGCAGTTTCCGACACGTCCGAAAAATATGTCTTCCACATCTTCCCACCAAGATCAAGGTGTGTGCCACATTTCATAAGCTTTGGTCAAAAAACTGAGGAAGTAGTTAAATCCGCAAGATCTTCCCTTGATCTTCTGCCATTAATATGCCGTTACCATGGCAACGTACTTTCGGGTACTGTCGAAAAATGCGTCTTGCACATCTACAACCAAAGGCACACATCTGTACCAAGTTTCATGGAAATTGGGCAAAAACTGAGGAAGTAGTTTGCAACACAAAATTTTCCATCATTTTGGCTCATAATATGTGAGCTGTTACCATGGCAACATACTTTCTGTCACTGTTAAGAAATGTGTCATGCTGACCTATATCCTAAGACAAACACTCAATATGAATTCCATGAGAATTGGAAGAACACTGATGAAGCAGTTTTGCCATGAAGCATTTTGCCCTATATTTTACCAATAACATGCCGTCACCATGGCAACGCACTTTTTGCCACTGCGGAAATATGTGTCTTGCACATTAACATATTCAGATGAACATCTGTACCTAATTTCATAAAAATTGATCAAAAACTGTGGGAGGAGTTCGCGACGCAAGATTTGTACCCATTCTTGCCCATAATATGCCGTTACCATGGCAACGTACTTTTGGGTACTGTCAAAAAATACGTCTTGCACATCTACAACCCAAGGCACACATCTGTGCCAAGTTTTATGGGAATCGGTTGAAAACTGAGGAAGTAGTTCGCGACGCAAGATTTGCAACGGACCGACCGCCCGACCGACCGCCCGACCGTCCGCTGATTCCTATATACCCCCTTCAAACTTCGTTTGGCGGGGGTATGATTAATGGTCCTTAAAGGTCCAGTTTACCTTTGGGAGCAGTGATTTCAAAAATTTTCAAGATATCATATGTGATGCATATGTGTAGGTCTGTTGTATCATAAAACATCCTACCATATGAAATATTTGCAATAAAACCTAAAATATAAGGAGATATCAGGGTTTTTCTCAATAAACCGTAACTGTATACGGTTTAGTCTGGAAATTTTTTTATTATAACTATTGTTCACATTTTGTGTATTTAACAACACTTAACATCCATTATACGGATTCAAATTTTGACAGTGGTTGTTTCTATCCCTAACTCACATTTTAGAACTGTTTTATAGGACTAATGCTTTCATCTGCAAATGGTAAATTATGCCTTTAACAAGGGTGAGGTCTCTGGACTATTCAGACAAGGCCGAAAAAGTTAGTTTCTCTAGGATTTTTCGCCATTGCAACCCCCCCCCCCCCAAAAAAAAAAAAAAAAAATAGCAACAACATAAAGAAAAACACAAACCGCAAGCACTCTAGATGATTTAGAACTCTAACACAATAGCAATGGTACAAAGTGTCTAGAGCTATACAGGAACATCCTGCAGTAAAACAGATTCTGCAAAGACGAAATGGTTTAGAAACGTTCATCTCCTAATTTGACCTTGGCAAGAAAACTAAACCTTACAGCATACCTGGCTAGTTCCGCTGTAAGACGTCTCGCTTCCATCAGCAACGTAGGGAACCTTGAAGTTTGTCTGCATGTAGTCTGGTTCATGTCTCTGTCGGATCAGAAGGTTAATACTCATGTTGTTACAGCCTATTGTTTCGTGTGTGGTGTCTGTATGAAATCACAGTGTAGCTGTTCATATCCACATAAATGAGAATTTAAAGACATCTCCGGAGACATGCGGCATGACACATGAAAGCATGTGATAGGCTGGAGATGTAACCCGTCATACATAGATTCCACAGACTAGGTATTTTATGTCAGTCAGGTTGTCACATTTCTTTGCTACTGTAAAGGTTTTCATATAGTGCAACAAACGGAACCCATCCTTTTCACCTGTTTCAGCATGGCAAGACGGAAGAGAACAAATTTGACTTCAGCATACTTAAGAGAGCTACCAGCTCCCTTCGATTTTTTTTTTTTTACCTGTAATTATCAGAACATTCGCGTTGGTCACATTTCTGTCGTGCTGCTAACACAATCGCAATGGTACAATGTGTCTAAAGTTATACCGGAAAATCGTGCAGTAAAACAGATTCTACTAAGACTAAAAGTTCAGAAACGTTTATCTTCTAACTTGACCTTGGCAAGAAAACTAAACCTTACAGCATACCTGGCTAGTTCCGCTGTAAGACGTCTCGCTTCTAACAGCAACGTAGGGAACCCTGAAGTTTGTCTGCATGTAGCCTGGTTCATGTCTCTGTCGGATCAAAAAGTCAGTACTCATGTTGTTACATCATAGTGTTTCTTGTGTCATGTCTGTTTGAAATCACAGTGTAGCTGTTCACATAGATGAGCATATAAAGAAATCTCCGGAGACATGCGACATATCACATGACAGCATGTGATAGGCTGGAGATGTAACCCGTCATACATAGATTCCACAGACCAGGCATTTTCTCTCAGTCAGGTTGTCACATTTCTTTGCTACTGTGAAGGTTTTCATATAGTGCAACAAACGGATCCCATCATTTTCACCTGTTTCAGCATGGTATAACGGACGAAAGAGAACAAATTTGACTTCAACATACTCAAGAGAGCTATCAGCTCCCTTGGAATTTATCTACCTGTAATTATCAGAACATTCGCGTTGGTCACATTTCTGTCGTGCTTTCTGGTATTATCCGCCCACACTGTCCCAACATTGAGCAAAGATTGACACACGATAAACATGATAAAGGAAATGTTCAAATCTGGTTCTAATTGTATAAACATCGAGCCATTCATGAGGGCATATTTAATAGGAAACAGTATGACTTTCGGTAGAGTTTCTCTAGCTCCAGTAGAAAACCTCGTGAACGGTGACAAAATATTCGTGTAGCCCCTGTATTTTCTTTGTATGTCCTTCGGGGAAACTTTTTGATGAAGAATCGTATTTTCGTGTTGCCTTCCTGTGTGGTTCGGATGTCATCGTGTGAATTTCTGTTGACATCCTACTTGATTAGGCTGTTGATTAGCTTTTGAATAATTATGTTCGGGGTCAGCTTGGCACGAAATTAAAAATTCCATATTGCTATTGAAATCTTGTTTCAGATTTCGGGACAATGTTACGCCACTCTCATAAGCAATGGTACAGATGATATTCGCACATATATAGTGAGAACTATAGTATACTAACTGCGCAAAGATGGTTTACGATTCCGTTGCCTAGACTCATTCGGAGAATAATAGTTCTCCGAATTTTGGAGCTTGCCATTTTCTCGATATTCGCGACCCTTGTAAGTCATTCACTTGCACAGTGAAATAGCCCTTTATGTCTTGATAATATTAGAAATAAATCCATTTTCAATCAATACTTAACGTATTCCTCGTAGACATTTTCTTTGCTTCCTGGTGCATTTCACATGTCAATCAGAAATCACCCGTCGCTATAAATAACAGGGCACTTTGGTAGCCCTCTTTAGTACCCAATGGTCCTCAACACGGGTGAGGTGTCAGGACTATTCCAACACGGACGAAAAAGTTACGTTTTTACAAGTTTCGCCATTGCCAAAAAAAAAAAAAAAAAAACCAACAACCAAAACAAAACAACAAAATCCCCAAACACCAAGCATTCTACGACGATTTAGAACTTCTAACACAATCGCATTGGTACAATGTGTCTAAAATTATACCGGAACATCCTGCAGTATAACAGATTCTGCTAAGACTAAATGGTTCAGAAACGTTCATCTCCTAACTTGAACTTGGCAAGAAAACTGGAGCTTACAGCATACCTCGCTAGTTCCGCTGTAAGACGTCTCGCTTCCATCAGCAACGTAGGGAACCCTGAAGTTTGTCTGCATATAGCCTGGTTCATATCTCTGTCGGATCAAAAGGTCAATACTCATGTTGTCACATCATAGTGTTTCTGGTGTAGTCTCTGTATGAAATCACAGTGTAGCTGTTCACATTGATGAGAATTTAAAGAAATCTCCGGAGACATGTGGCATAACACATGAAAGCATGTGATAGGCTGGAAATGTAACCCGTCATACATAGATTCCACAGACCAGGCATTTTATGTCAGTCAGGTTGTCACTTTTCTTTGCGACTGTGAAGGTTTTCATATAGTGCAAAAAACGAAGCCCAACATTCTCAGCTGTTTCAGCATGGTATGACCGAAGAGAACAAATTTGACTTCAGCAAAGTTAAGAGAGGTATCAGCTCCCTTGGAAAGGTTGTTGCCTCTAATTATCAGAACATTCGTGTTTTTCATATTTAAGTCAGTCTTTCTTGCACTATCCGCACACACTGTCCCAACATTGAGCAAAGCAAAAACACGATAAAGGGAATGTTTAAATCTGGTTCTGATCTTATAAACATCGAACCATTCATGAGGGCATCTTCAAGAGGAAACAGTATGATTGTCGGTAGAGTTTCTCAAGCTCCAGCAGGAAACCTCGTGAGCGGTGCATCCAGTAATTTTGTCATCGGGTAACACTATAGAAAAATGGGTTTTTGGCAAGAAAATTACCCATTCTATAAATCAGATGACGCACATGTCTTCGTGCGTCAGTCCGAATATAGTGTACATGCGTCAACTATGGAATTTAGCCTAAACCCACTCGGCGGTTAAGCATTCCATAGTTACCTTATGCACACAATTCCGACTGACGCACTCAGACCTCTGCGTCATTTGTATATTGAACATGTTCGTGGTCAGCTTGGCACGAAAATAAAAATCCCATATTTCTATTGCCATCCTGTGTCGAATTTCCGGACAGTGTGACGCCACTCTGATAAGCAATGGTACAGACGACATTTGCACATACGTATCGAGAACTACGTACGAACTGCGCAATAATGGTTTGCGATTCCATTGTCGAGACGCATTCGGAGAAAAATAGTTCGTAAACCATTCACTTGCACAGTGAAATACCAATTTTTGTCTTGATAAATATTAGAAATAAATGCATTTTCAATCAATACTCAACGTCTTCCTTGCAGACATTTTCTTTGCTTCCTGATGCATTTTACATGAGAATCAGAAATTACCCGTCGCTATAATCACAGGGCACATTGTTAGCCCTCTGTAGTACCCAATGGTCCTCAACAAGGGTGAGGTCTCACGACTATGCCAACAAGGCCGAAAAAAAGTAACGATTCTACAGGACTTTTCGCCATTGCGAAAAAAAAAAACACCCAAAAACAATAAAAACCCCTAAAAAAACAAAAAACAAATATAAAAAACCCCAAACCGGAAGCATTCTACGACAATTTAGAACTTCTAAGAAAATCGCCATGGTAAAATGTGTCTAAAGGTATACCGGAACATCCAGCAGTAAAACAGATTCTGCCAAGATTAAATGGTTCAGAAGCGTTCATCCCCTTACTTGAACTTGGCAAGAAAACTAAAGCTTACAGCATACCTGGCTAGTTCCGCTGTAAGACGTCTTGCTTCCAACAGCAACGTAGGCAACCCTGAAGTTTGTATGCATGTAGTCTGGTTGTCTCTGTCGGATCAGAAGGTTAATACTCATGCTGTTACAGCCTAGTGTTTCATGTGTAGTGTCTGTATGAAATCACAGCGTAGCTGTTCACATTGATGAGAATAATTTTAAAGACATCTCCGGAGACATGTGGCATGATACATGAAAGCATGTGATAGGCTGGAGATGTAACCCTCATACATAGATTCCACAGACCAGACATTTTATGTCAGTCAGGTTGTCACTTTTCTTTGCGACTGTGAAGGTTTTCATATAGTGCAACAAACGGATCCCATCATTTTCACCTGTTTCAGCATGGTATAACGGACGAAAGAGAACAAATTTGACTTCAGAATCCTCAAGAGAGCTATCAGCTCCCTTGGAAATGTTTTACCTGTAATTATCGGAACATTCGCGTTGTTCATATTTAAGTCGTTCTTTCTTCTACTATCCGCCCACACTGTCCAAACATTGAGCAAAGATTGACACACGATAAACATGATAAAGGAAATGTTCAAATCTGGTTCTGATCTTATAAATATCGAGCCATTCATCAGGGCATTTTTAATAGGAAACAGTATGACTGTCGGTAGAGTTTCTCTAGCTCCAGTAGGAAACCTCGTGAACGGTGACAAAATATTCGTGTAGCCCCTGTATTTTCTTTGTATGTCTTTTTGGTAAACATCTTGATGAAGACTCGTATTATTTTTCGTGTTGCCTTCCTGTGTGGTTCGGATGTCATCGTGTGACTTTCTGTTGACATCCTACTTGATTAGGCTGTTGATTGGCTTTTGACCATGTTCGGGGTCAGCTTGGCACGTAATTAAAAATTCCATATTCCTATTGCCATCTTGTTTCAAATTTCGGGACAATGTGACGCCACTCTCATAAGCAATGGTACAGACGATATTCGCTCATATATAGTGAGAACTACGTACTAACTGCGCAATGGTGGTTTACGATTCCGTTGCCGAGACTCATTCGGAAAATAACAGTTCTCCGAATTTTGAAGCTTGCCATTTTCTCGACATTCGCGTCCTTCGTACATCATTCACTTGCACAGTGAAATAGCCCTTTATGTCTTGATAAATTTTAGAAATAAATGCATTTTCAATCGATACTTAACGTCTTCCTTGTAAACATTTTCTTTGTCTCTTAGTGCCTTTCACTTGTGAATCGCAAATCACCCGTCGCTATAAATCACAGGGCACTTTCTTAGCCCTCTTTAGTACCAAATGGTCTTCAACAAATGTGACGTCACAGGACTATAACAAGGCCGAAAAAGTTACGTTTATCCAGGACTTTTCGCCATTCCAAAAATAAAACAAAACAAAACAAAACAAAACAAAACAACAACACAATCTCCAAACAACAAGCATTCTACGACGATTTAGTACTTCTAACACAATCGCCTTGGTACAATGTGTCTACAATTATACCGGAACATTCTGCAGTAAAACAGTTTCTGCTAAGATTAATTGGGTCAGAAACGTTCATATCCTAACTTGAACTTGGCAGGAAAATTGAAGCTTACAGCATACCTGGCTAGTTCCGCTGTAAGATGACTCGCTTCCATCAGCAGGAACCCTGAAGTTTGTCTGCATGTAGCCTGGTTCATGTCTCTGTCGGATCAAAAAGTCAGTACTCATGTTGTTACATCATAGTGTTTCTTGTGTCATGTCTGTTTGAAATCACAGTGTAGCAGTTCACATTGATGAGAATTTAAAGAAATCTCCGGAGACATGCGACATATCACATGACAGCATGTGATAGGCTGGAGATGTAACCCGTCATACACAGATTCCACAGACCAGGCATTTTCTGTCAGTCAGGTAGTCACTTTTCTTTGCGACCTTCAAGGTTTTATCATGAAGAGAATGTGTGTTGATAGAGATTTCGGCTTAATCTGATAATCCCTTCATTGTTGCTGCTACGTCCCGTTTGTTTGTCTCATTTATCGCGCAGCTACCACGGCTAGGTAAAAATTAAGCGCTTGAATAGACCCTGTACTTCACAGCCTCTTTTTTTCAGCTGCAACTTTTTCCAGAGTGTGTGCCTTCTTTCCAATATTTAGATAGCTTGGGAGAAACGTTCATCTCCTGACTTGAACTTGGGAAGAAAACTGAAGCTTACAGCATACCTGGCTAGTTCCGCTGTAAGACGACTCGCTTCCATCAGCAACGTAGGGAACCATAAAGTTTGTCACAATGTAGCCTGGTTCATGTCTCTGTCGGATCAAAAGGTCAATACTCATGTTGTTACATCATAGTGTTTCTTGTGTCATGTCTGTTTGAAATCACAGTGTAGCTGTTCACATTGATGAGAATTTGAAGAAATCTCCGGAGACATGTGACATAACACGCGAAAGCATGTGATAGGCTGGAGATGTAACCCGTCATACATAGATTCCACAGACCACTGAGGCATTTTTTTCGGTCAGGTTGTCACTTTTCTTTGCGACTCTGAAGGTTTTCATATCGTGCATCAAACGGAACCCAACATTCTCAGCTGTTTCAGCATGGTATGACAGAAGAGAACAAATTTGACTTCAGTATAGTCAATAGAGCTATCAGCTACGTTGGATTTTTTTTTTAACCTATAATTATCCAGAACATTCGCGTTGTTCACATTTCAGTCGTTCTTTCTTGTACTATCTGCCCACACTGTCCCAACATTGAGCAAAGATTGACACACGATAAACATGATAAAGGAAATGTTCAAATCAGGACATGTTGTTAGCCCACTTTAGTACCCAATGATCCTCAACAAGGGTGAGGTCTCCGGATTATTCCAACAAGGACGAAAAGAGTAACTCTGCCCCCCCCCCCCCGTTACTTTTCCCAAGGACTTTTCGCCATTGAGAAAAAAACCAACAACAACAACCAAACGTCAACAGCAGCAACAACAACAGAAACCGTAAACCGCAAGCATTCTACGACGATTTAGAACTTCTAACACAATCGCAAATTGTACAATGTGGCTAAAGTTACCGAAACATCCTGCAGTAAAACAGATTCTGCTAAGTCTAAATGGTTCAGAAACATCCATCTCCTAACTTGACCTTGGCAATAAAACTGAAGCTTACAGCATACCTGGCTAGTTCCGCTGTAAGACGTCTCGCTTCCATCAGCAACGTAGGGAACCCTGAAGTTTGTATGCATGTAGTCTGGTTCATGTCTCTGTCGGATCAGAAGGTTAATACTCATGTTATTACATTATAGTGTTTCTTGTGTAGTGTCTGTATGAAATAACAGTGTAGCTGTTCACATAGAAGAGAATTTAAAGAAATATCCGGAGACATGTGGCATAACACATGAAAGCATGTGATAGGCTGGAGATGTAACCCGTCATACATAGATTCAGCAGACCAGGCATTTTCTGTCAGTCACCTTTCTTTGTGACAGTCAAGTTTTTCATTCGTGTAAAAAACGGAACCCCAACATTCTCATCTGTTTCAGCATGGTATGACAGAAGAGAACAAATTTGACTTCAGCAAAGTGAAGAGAGGTATCAGCTCCCTTGGAAACTTTTTGCCTGTGATTATCACAACATTTGCGCTGTTCATATGTAAGTGGTTCTTTCTTGTACTATTTGGACACACTGTCCCAACATTGAGCAAAGATTGACACACGATAAAAATGCTAAAGGGAATGTTCAAATCTGGTTCTGGTCTTACAAACATCGAGCCATTCATGAGAGCATCTTTAATAGGAAACTGTATGACGGTCGATAGAAACAGATTCTACTAAGACTAAATGGTTCAGAGATTTCGGCTTAATCTGATAATCCCTTCATTGTTGCTGCTACGTCCCGTTTGTTTGTCTCATTTATCGCGCAGCTACCACGGCTAGGTAAAAATTAAGCGCTTGAATAGACCCTGTACTTCACAGCCTCTTTTTTTCAGCTGCAACTTTTCCAGAGTGTGTGCCTTCTTTCCAATATTTAGATAGCTTGGGAGAAACGTTCATCTCCTGACTTGAACTTCGCAAGAAAACTAAAGCTTACAGCATACCTGGCTAGTTCCGCTGTAAGACGTCTCGCTTCCATCAGCAACGCAGGGAACCTTAAAGTTTGTCACAATGTAGCCTGGTTCATGTCTCTGTCGGATCAAAAGGTCAATACTCATGTTGTCACATCATAGTGTTTCTTGTGTAATGTCTGTTTGAAATCACAGTGTAGCAGTTCACATTGATGAGCATTTAAAGAAATCTCCGGAGACATGCGACATATCACATGACAGCATGTGATAGGCTGGAGATGTAACCCGTCATACATAGATTCCACAGACCAGACATTTTCTGTCAGTCAGGTTGTCACTTTTCTTTGCGACTGTGAAGGTTTTCATATCGTGCAACAAACGAAACCCAACATTCTCACCTGCTTCAGCATGGTATGACGGAAGAGAACAAATTTGACTTCAGAATACTCAAGAGAGCTATCAGTTCCCTTGGAATTTTTTACCTGTAATTATCAGAACATTCGCGTTTGTCAGATTTCAGTCGTGCTCTCTTGTACTATCCGCCCACACTGTCCCAACAGTGAGCAAAGATTGCCACACGATAAACATGATAAAGGGAATGTTCAAATCCGGTTCTGATCTTATACACAAAGAGCCATTCATGAGGGCATCTTTAATAGGAAACAGAATGACCGTCGGTAGAAATAGCCCTTTATGTCTTGATAAATATTACACATAAATGACTTTTTAATCAATACTTAACGGCTTCCTTGAAGAGATATTTTTAGTCCCAGATGCATTTTACACGTAAATCGGAAATCACACGTCGCTATAATCACAGGGCACATTGTTAGCCATCTTTATTGTCCAATGGTCCTCAACAAGGTGTGAGGTCTCAGAACTATTCCAGCAAGGCCGGAAAAGTTACGTTTCTACAGGACCTTTCCCATTGCTAAAAACAAAAACACCCCCCCCCCCCCAAAAAAAAGCCAAAAAAACAAAAAACAAAACCAAAACAACAGCCAACCAACCAAACAAACAAACAAACAAACAAACAAAAAAACAACAACAAAAACAACAAAACCCCAAACCGTAAGTATTCTACGATGATTTACTACTTCTAACACAATCGCAATGGTACAATGTGTCTTAAGTTTGACCGGAACATCCTGCAGTAAAACAGATTCTGCTAAGACGAAATGGTTCAGAAACGTTCATCTCCTGACTTGACCTTGGCGAGAAAACTAAACCTTACAGCATACCTGGCTAGTTCCGCTGTAAGACGTCTCGCTCCCATCAGCAACGTAGGGAACCCTAAAGTTTGTCTGCATGTAGTCTGGTTCATGTTTCTGTCGGATCAAAAGGTCAATACTCATGTTGTCACATCATAGTGTTTCTGGTGTAGTCTATATATGAAATCACAGTGTAGCTCTTCACATTGATGAGAATTTAAAGAAATCTCCGGAGACATGCGACATATCACATGACAGCATGTGATAGGCTGGAGATGTAACCCGTCATACCTAGATTCCACAGACCAGGCATTTTCTGTCAGTCAGGTTGTCACTTTTCTTTGCGACTGTGAAGGTTTTCATATCGTGCAACAAACGAAACCCAACATTCTAACCTGTTTCAGCATGGTATGACAGAAGAGAACAAATTTAACTTCAGAATACTCCAGAGAGCTATCAGCTCCCTTTGAAACTTTTTGCCTGCAATTATCACAACATTCGCGTTGTTCATATTTAAGTCGTTCGTTCTTGTACCATCCGCGCCCACACTGTCCCAACATTGAGCAAAGATTGACACATGATAAACAGATAAACATGATGAAGGGAATGTTCAAATCCGGTTCTGATCTTACACACAACGAGCCATTCATGAGGGCATCTTTAACAGGAAACAGTATGACCGTTGGTATGGTTCTCAAGCTCCAGCAGAACCTCGTGAGCGGTGACAAAATATTTGTGTAGCCACTGTATTTTCTTCGTTATCTTTCGGTAAGCTTCTAGATGAAGATTCGTATTTTCGTGTTGACTTCGTGTGTGGTTCGCTTGTCATCGTGTGACTTTCTGTTGACATCCTACTTGATTAGGCTGTTGATTGGCGTTTGACCCTGTTCGGGGTCAGCTTGACACGAAATTAGAAATTCCATATTCTTTTTGCCATCTTGTTTAAAAATTTCGGGACATTGTGACGCCAGTCTGATAAGCAATGGTACAGACGACATTCGCACATATAATTCATAGGGAGAACTACGTACTATCTGTGCAATGATGGTTTACGATTCCGTTGTCGAGAGACATTCGGAGAAAAATGGTTCTCCGAAATTTAGAGCTTGCCATTTTCTCGACATTCGCGTCCTTCGTAAGTCATTCACTTGGACAGTGAAACAGCCCTTTATGTCTTGATATATATTAGAAATAAGTGCCTTTTCAATCAATACTTAACATTTTCCTTGTAGAAATGTCTTTGGTTCCCTGATGCATTTCCCGCCGTTATAATCACAGGACACGTTGTTAGCCCTCTTTAGTACCCAATGGTCCTTAACAAGGTATGAGGTCTGAGGACTATTCCAACAAGGCCGGAAAAGGTATGTTTCTACAGGACTTTTCGGCATTGCCTAAAAAACACAATAAAAAACCCAGAAAACAACAACAAAAAACCCCAAACCGGAAGCATTCTACCACTATTTAGAACTTCTTACACAATGGCAATAGTACAATGGTACGCAAGTTATACCGGAACATCCTGCAGTAAAACAGGTTCTGCTATTAAAGACTAAATGGTTCGATCAGAAACGTTCGTCTCCTGACTTGACCTTGGCAAGAAAACTAAAGCTTACAACATACCTGGCTAGCTGTTCACATAGATGGAAATCTAAAGAAATCCCCGGAGACATGTTGCATAACACAAGAAAGCATGTGATAGTTTTTTTTCTGTAAGTCAGGTTGTCACTTTTCTTTGCGACTCTGAAGGTTTTCATATCGTGCAACAAATGGAACCCAACATTCTCACCTGTTTCAGCATGGTTTTGCCATAAGCCAACGGCGGATCAAAAATGTACGGGAGGTCCCAATGGAGGTTCATCCGCGTTTTGGACCGTTGGACCGCTTCATATTCCCTGTCGAGCGAAGATCCGCCATCGCCAAAACGTGTCCTAAATGGAGTGCTATTAGCACTACTTGAACGTTTTAATTCATCAATTTAGAAACATTGGTGAGTCACCTTTAAAGATAACGTATCACTCGCTTCAAAGTATACACTCCCTGAATTTGATAGGGAGCATTTGGGAATTGCATTACTTCGGAGTAAATCATATGATGAATTAATCAAGACCCCATCGTAAGTTTTTGGCAAGAAATTAATCTCATGAGCACCCAATCAGTTCTTCAAGTAATCTGTTTATAGTATTAACAAATTTAGATATTGCAGTTCAGATGCTGATTTGAAAAAAATCAAAAATACAAATGCTTAATGTGACAGTGGTACATACCTACAATTGAAACCTACCTAATTGAAGAAACACTGCAGAAGAATAAGCCGTGTGCGAATATAATGTGACATCTTTCAAACTTGTTCTATTTATGTAAACTTCTCTATCCAAAGTTTTACAAAATGTACGGAAACAAATCTTTTGATTTCGGCTGCAAGGAACTAAAACAATTAAAATTTTGCTGATAACTGCTTGTCAAAGTACTGCAGGCTGATTTTCTGCGACAAAGTTCTTTTCTTTATTTCATTTGAAAATTTTCATGATGTGAGGATAAAAAAAAAAAAAAATATTTCACCACTACCTCGGGAGAATCTTCCATAATTGCATCCTCCTGACGTGCGAAGTGTATATACAGCACAACGTGATGGCAACGAGAAGCAGGAGGAATGACACACATCCGAGAGCGATGCCAATGATAGCACCCGTGGAAATAGGTGTGGCTCCAGGACCTGATCACCAATTTTGTTAATTTATTTTTGTGTGGAGAGAAAGAAAAACAACGACAACAATCAAGACTACATTACCATGACAAATATATATCAAGGTACAATGTAGACATTAAGGCCAAAAGCATCTACTCTCAGGCTAGATGAACTGCTAGAGCCAAAACGTTAGATTCTGTATCACTAGCATTCAGTATACTTAAAAACATATACAAAGTTGGAGGCAGCAAGATACATCTTCAATTATTTGCTGACTCCGACAACATTCTCAATTTGCTGACAGGTTTGGAATAAAGGCTATACTTTAAAGTTAACTCTCGCACTATTATAATTTTGGGCGCTTCACTGATGTTACGCAAAACAACTTAGGCGTGATTAATGTTCTGTATAATTCTGTGACACGCACGAACAGTGGTACCGCAACAAATGGGGATAATTTGAAGAATTACCATTAATGACGAATGAGCCAATCTTGTAGGTTGAGCCACCACCGGTCAATGTGTCTGGATTCAAGGCCATCAGGCTAGCTGCCCTGGTGTCGACTTCACTCGCAGTATTCCCAAAAACGGCGACAAGAAAGCTTACAACGATACTTCCCGATGTATATTTATTTATGTTAGTTATGGTCACATCGACAGCGTTGCTTTCCAGGTTGGCTTGGGCGATGATCTGAGGATTAAAAAACAAAACAAACAGTCGACAGGTATACCTCTGCTTCTCTTGCTGTTGTATGTCCTCCGTATTTATTATGACAATTTATTCACATTATGATTAAAGTGATCAAGATCGAACACCGACCAAGGATTTACCTGTACACCTCAGTACACCGTGGTGATATTTCCTATTCATTTCTTTCCATAAAACACTGATTTTACGAATCACATTTATTTGATTTTTACATAGACGAGTGTTATGGTAATGAATGATATTTTGGTTAACTTTTAGTGGTCACTGGACTTGACCTTCATCCTTCCTTTCACCTATATCAATTTAGACATTTTTGTACGTTGAATATTATTATTTATATTCTTTTCCCATTGACGTTTTTAGCCGAGGATATGGGCCAACAATTACATATTTAACCAAGGTAAAGTTACTGTTGAGCACAACATCTCACCTGTTACCACCACCATGTTCATGAAAGTAATTCTAAACTTATTCCTTGTTTCATTGCTAACACATGCTCTAACATACATCAAACTGGACTTTTCTAGCTGAAGAAGTGACAGGAAGTGTTTATATATATAAATATATATATATATATATATATATATATATATATATAATTACAATGACCTTTCTCTTAACACTTTAGAATTTCACCACAATCACTCATAGATCATAGAAACAGTTGAGTATTTTCACATTTCCTACCAATAAGATTGACCATATTTCTTGATGAAGCTGCAGCTGAAGACGTCATTTTTTAGCCTAATATTTCAGAGACCTTCAGGGATTTACCCGAAAGCACAATAAGTGCACCTACTGTAGTTCGCCTGTGTCAGGTAACATGGAAGTCTACCTTGTGGAAGCTTACCAGTTTTCTTATCTTTTTGTGCCTGTGTGTGTGTGTGTGTGAGTAAAGCGTGTCAACTGTGTTGAACTCGGGAAATATCTGGAGCAGGAAATGCACTTACGCCTGATTCCAGATTCTCTTCAAATTCCTGGAACGGGATGCTGCTCGAGTTTTGCAAGTCATCATTTAATACTGCCTCCCTTCCATCAATCCGGTTGATTGTAACCTGGCCCATATAATGTCGGAAGACTTTAAGGGAGACACAAAGGCAGCAAAAAATAACTTCAAAACCTGAAAAAGTTAACATCTTACAGTTGCAGGTTTATTCGAAAAACATTCCCTCCCGAAAAACAACAACAGCAAATGTAATGGGACGTAGTTGTGTGTGGCTGATTTAATAGGACAAATCTTGACATCCCGATTATAGAATTCGTAACAAATATACTGGCCGAGTACGAACAGGTGAAAAAAAAAAATAATGTAAAGACGATAAGAAAAACTGTGTCATTCTATTACGGTTTCATTTTGTCTCTTTCAGACATCTACCATGTACGATCTGCCGTTTCAGTTTGAAGAAATTAATACACAACAATAAAAGCTAATTTTAAGGTGTAATGATTTTCCAGATACTGATGTGGTTATAGCGAAGAAGAATAATCATGGATAAGATGGAGGTTTTAATTGAAGAAAGGAACAGCTCTGTAACTTTAATAATAAAGTAAACTCTATAAATTGAAATGCAAAGATGGACTGACGAGACGCAGAATAGATTTTCCGTCCGAAGCTGCCAAAGCCATATTGCCATGGACAGAGAAGTGATTACGTTCGGAAAGCGTATATTTGTGTTCCATCATCCAAGGACCTGTCGTAAATAACAAATATTAGCCATATGCACAGAAAGTGCACCAAGGAGTTTTCTGTGAAACGTGGGGGACTAGCTATCTTACCGACGCACTCGCCGTTTATTTCCACTCTTTCACCATCGCACACCAATCCAGCCCCAGTGGGAACATCAGTGCTTGTCACTTTGTCGCGTGCTGACGTGGCGGCTCGGGTTGATCTCGACGGCGTGGTTAGATCCTCTGTTGTATTGGGGATCGTCTCATTAAGCACAGATGGAAGTGTCTTCGGTACGTCACTCTCGTTTGTTAGCATTTGTACGGCCGTTGAAGTAACAGTGTTTTCGTGACTCGACGACGATAGTGTTGACGGGTCTACTGGTCTTGTCGAAGCATCTGAGGCCAAGGAAGAGGTAATAGTTGGATATAAAATTATAATAATAATGTATAAAAGAATGGGCCGTGACGCGAGAAAAGGGCCCTCCTTTAGCGCTGCCGCGCACAAACGCCATAAAACTGCGATGAAGTTTGACAAACCAATACGCGCAATTAAGATCAGATAGCTAACTGCGTACACATGCACAGACGTATCAAAAAATGGCAGGATTTGGACAAAACATGCTTTTTAAATGTCATAATTGGGGCATTTTGGAGTGGAATTTCAGAAGACGGTTTCCATATCAAAGTACGTCAGAGTTCATTCTACAATGTAAAAATAATTTTCGGTATTTTATGCCTTAAGGGCCCTTTTCTCGCGTCACGGCCTAATGTATTGACCTTTTAGCCTTTATTCTTGTCGGACCTCACCTACATTCCAACTAGACTAACCTTTTTCTTTGTTAGGTTATTTCCCTGTGGCGGGATTTGGTGGTGTGGAAAGCTATTGAGAGAACACTTAATTGTTGATGTCGGCGTCGTCTGAAACACAGAGGAGCAAAACGCAGCTGACTGCAAATTGACGACTTAAAGAACCCAAATATTCCTTTTTCGGAGTCTCTTGAAGCGGTAATGCTGACGACTAATAATGTTTACATTATCTTGATAATAAAGACCCACAATTTAACAAATATTCACCCCGCAGTGTGATATTGTTGTACTGATCTGTGATCTAAAGTGATCTATGAAATTGTGTCATTCACCACAAATCCTGTCTAATGTTACATCTAATAGAGAGGGAGCCTTCACTCTGAAAAAAAAAAAGAGTTCTGAATTTTTTTTCAGAAACATATGTAAATTACAGATGAAACATGAAAATGTCCTACACTAACAAATGAGCCAAATTGGCACATTAAGAATGACGTGTGAAAATGCAATCAAGGTCTCACCACACAAACTCTAGAGAGACTCATTACCTGCGCACGTCCGGCCGTCGGCCTGAAGTTGGTAACCTCCGTCACAGAGACACACGTAACTGCCCTGTGTATTGTTGCAACTGTGGTCACATCCGTGTTCGATATCGCACTCGTCGATATCTGGGTGAACAATCATGAAGGGAAAATTGACGTCTCGAAGGAGTCCAAATATCTCAAAAAACACGATGGCTATCACGGTCACAATGTAATGACAACAGACGCTGATAATGGATGTCGAAAAAAAAAGTATCTGATAATTTATAATTGGTCTTTTTTAAACACGCTTTTTGTTAAAGTATACATCGCGATCCACCTACTGCCTTTTGTTTGTATGGGGCTAATGACATCACTAAAGTTCCCTATTCATTCCAGCTACAATCAGGGTTTACTTGTGTCTTGTCCAGTTCAAAATAACATCTGACAAAAATACTGAAAAGGTTGATACTAATTGTGACGTAAAGAAGTATTGAGAAGCATGCAGAATCAGCACTTCCCATCATAGCTACTTTAACAAACCATCGCTCAAAATTCAATTTGAAGAAAAATGACCTAATATGGATAGCATTTATTTTTTTGTTTATACTTGTATCATATCTTTTCATTCATTGTATACGACAAGGTTTGGTCGATAGTCATGTCCTTATCTTGAACGCCGCAGAGCGCAAGAAGAAAATTGAGATAAAAAACAATGAAACAGTCTCACCAATTCGAACAAATTTCCATATAATCTAAACCTTATGTTTAATCATGTTTCTGAGACGTCAGTGCCCGGTTATCGGGTACACCTGCACCGAAATCTGACATTTCATAGTCTGCACAGGTCTTTGCTCGTATCATTCTTAATCTGAGGCATCAGGCTCTGTGTACTAAAGTCGAATAAAAAACTCCACCTTTGCATGTGTCATTGCTCAGGGTAAATCCCGCGTGGCAGCCGCATGTGTACCCTCCTTCATTGTTGAAGCAAATCTGGGAGCAATTATTTTCCTCGGTCAAGCATTCATCGACATCTGAAAACAAATTTAATAAACATAGTATGTTGCGGCACAAATTGTCGCCCCTGTACAAATTCTCACCCCCGGCACGGGGCGACAATTTGTGCAGGGAGCGGCGGCACAAATCGTCGCCTACTCATGCAGTTCCCAGTTTTTGACTTCAATGGCGACAATTTGTGCAGGTAAAATAACGCGTAAACGTAGCTGCACAAATTATTGTCGTCGGTCGTTGTCTTCAAGCTGCAGAAGATAATGCTACATAAGATGCACTACGAATTGTGTAGTTGGGGCGATTGTTCCTGTGTTATGTTTGGGTGGGGTGGGTATGACTGGTAAATGTGATGTGTATGTGTGTGTGTGGGGGGGGGGGGGCTCAATGGTATGTGTCGTGTGTGTTGTCTAGGTGCGTATACTAGTATCCTGTATGTGGCGTGTGTATGCGTGTGTTCATAGCTGTGTTTGTGTGTGTGTGTGTGTGTGTGTGTGTGTGTGTGTAAATGTAAAATGTTTAGTTAGCTTCGGTTAGCTTTGGTTTTAATTTGGTGTGTGTTTAACTGTCAAAGAAACAGGTAACCAAGATACCACAAGTATGTACTGTGATTTGGCGTGCAAATGTTGGTGTTTGTGAGTGCGCACTGGTGGGTATGTTGTTGTTGTTTTGGTTGATGTCTAGCGGGCGCGCCGGAAGCAGTTTTGGATTGGGGGGGGGGGGGGGGCAAATATTGGAGGGGGCTCACTATAGACCATATATATGTTACACAATATACACATACACACACACACACACACACACACATCTATATATATATATATATATATATATATATATATATATATATATATATATATATATATACTTTCTATACACTTTTGTGTGTAAGTATATAGAGTGGCGTACGATGTGTCGAAACATTGGGGGTGGGCACCTTGTGGAAAAGTAATTTTGACGGTGTGTATGCTTGTGCGTGTGTGCATGCGCAATAATGGGACTACAATACATTACGGAATGTGATACATTCAACAACGCAGTCATTGAGGAACAGTTTTCCTTACATGGATTTATGGAATGACGGTGTGAAACCACAACTTACATACTGTCAGCAACACCAGGAGAGTGGCATAGCAATTTTCGACATTTTACAGTCTAAAAACTGCCGTTTGTAGCTATATTTTTCGCTTTGGAAATTAAGGGGGGGGGGGTATCGGACGCAACTGCTGGCTATTACTGGCGGCAACATTAGGAGAATGGCATAACCATTCAATGCGAGCGAGCGAAGCGAGCGAGCTTGAAAATTTTGACATTCTACAGTCCCAAAACTGGCGTTTGTAGCTATAACTTTCGCTTTAGCAATTAATGGAGGCGCATCGGGCGCAACTGCTGGCAATTACTGGCAGCAACATTAGGAGAATGGCATAACCGTTCAATGCGAGCGAGCGAAGCGAGCGAGCTTGAAAATTTTGACATTCTACAGTCCAAAAACTGTCGTTGTAGCTATGTTTTTCTCTTTGGAAATTAAGGGGGAGGCGCACCGGCCTCGACTGCTGGCAATTACTGGCTGCAACGTTAGGAAAATGGCGTTACGAATAAATTTGACGATTGATTTTGACATTTTACAGTCCCCTAACTGCCGTTTGTAGCTATATTTGTTTTTTCGCTTTGGAAATTAAGGGGGGGGGGGGGGCGGCCCAGGCGCAACTGCTGGCAATTACTGCCAGCAACATCAGGAGAATGGCATAGCGATTGAATGCGAGCGAGCGGAGCGAGCGAGCTTGGAAATTTTGACATTTTACAGTCCAAAAACTGCCGTTTGTAGCTATGTTTTTTCGCGTTTATTCATTTATATACATATCTTTCTTATTTTATCTATTTTTATTTATTTGTTTATTTATTCATTTTTTTTTTTTGGAGGGGGGCTTTTTTTTTTTTTTGGGGGGGGGGGGGCAAAAATTCGTTTTGCCCCCTCATTTTTTGGATGGGGGGGGGGGGGGCGGCCGCCCCCCGCCCCCCCCCCCCCCCCCACTTCCGGCGCCTATGATGTCTAGTGCATATATGGGTGTGTGTGTGTTGAGGGAAGGCTACGGGGGGTATGTTAGTGGGGAAATAGGTGGGGATGGTTAGGGTTATAGGTAGATGTAGTTAGGTTAGAGTAGAGTAATGGTTAGCGGGGAAATAGGTGGGGATGGTTAGGGTTAGGTAGATGTAGTTAGGCAATGGTAGAATAATGGTTAAGGGGTCAGGCAGGAATATGGTTTGTTTTGATGATATACATGTATGGTTATTTTGTGCTTGTACGGGGGGGGGGTGGTTGATAGGTTAGATAGAAAAAAAAATGATGAGTTTTGTTCGGTTAAGTAAAGAATGCTTTTTTTTATGTTTTAGGAACTGCTGTATTCTCAAGAGAGTTTTAAGAGAATTTATATAATGAAGTGGATATTGAGCAATCTGATCAAGTTGATCAAGATTTTTTTTCTCTTTTAAGAGTTATACTTTATCTGATATATTTATGTATATAGTGTGTGCTCTGCCAAAAAAAAGAAAGAAAAAAAAAGAAGGAAGTTAAGTGAAAAAGTGATTGAGTAGCACACATTTCTTAGTCGGTGTGTGAGTGATAAGGCACATTCGGATTGGCTTGATTAGGCTGATCAAAATAGCTTTTTCTGAGAATTATGCAGATTTTTATGTCATTTCTCTTATAAAAACAGGGTATGATTTGGTAAAAAGAATCGAATATATCGTACTGTATGTTTGAAAAATGATTTAGCAGCACAAGAAAGAAGAATACAGCTGCTTTCTTTTTTGTTGGTAGACGTATTAATTTTATTGTTAATATGGATTTCACATTGAATGAAACTCAAATAAAAGAATATTATTTAAAAAAAAGTGTTTGGAGTATAATACATGTAATATGTGTGGAATCTGTGTGCAAACGGCGTGGTGGTTGTATACTGGTGGTGGTTTGATTGTGTGTATACGTGTGCGTGTGTGTTTGTGTTTGAATGTGTGTGCGTATGTGTGTGTTTGTATGTGCTTAGTGTGCATGTGTTGATGGTGGTGGTGGTTCTCCCTCTCTCTTTCTGCGTGTGTGTGTGTGTGCGTGTATGTACGTATGTATGTGTGTATGTACGTGTGTAAGCATACATGTATGGATGTGTGTATGCATGTATGTATGTAGGCTATGTATGTGTGTGCGTCTTTTTGTTTGTGTTTTTTCGAGCCGTCCGTCGTCCGTCCGTCCGTCCGTCCCGTCGTCTGTTCGTATACGCTACAGAAAACTTGAATAACTATGTACCCAGGGCTTCAATTTCAATTAAACTTGGAGGGAAGGGTGGTTATACAAAGTTTCACATTTTATCAAACATGGAGGTCAACTCAAGGTCAAAGGTCACAAGCAAGGGTCAATATTATATTTTTACGGCACGTTTCTATTATGGCTCATAACTTTTGATCCGTAGGTCACGGTCACACACGCACACACACACACACACACACACGCACACACAGTCATTTTCCTTGCACTCCCCCATCATCCATCCACTCCACACACACACACACACGCGCACACACAAACATACACACACATACTCACACACAAACGGACATTCAATTATCATGTGCGCGAGCAAGTACACACTTCCTCGAAACTTTGATGAGAGTTTTACATGGCTTGTTTGCGTGGATCGCGGTGGATGTAGCCATGTAAGTTATGTGTTGGTATTCCAATGTCTATGTTAAGAATGATATTACCCCCAAAATGTGCATCGAGGGCGGGCGACAATTGTCCCGCAGCCCTCTGCACAAATTGTCGGCAGGCGACAAATTGTGCAGGGGCGACAATTTGAACCGTCATCTCCCTGCACAATTTGTCGCCCGTTTCAGAGCGCGACAATTTGTGCCGCAACAATGGTACATACATTTGTACTTCATGAATAAAGCCATTTTCAGGATCTTGGCCCACAACGCAACTCCGAGCTTGCAGTCGCATGAAAAAAAGGAATCAATATTGCGTCACGTGGTCATGTTTAGAGATAACTGAGCGCTCTTACCTGTACAGTCATCTCCATCACCCCCGTAGCCCGGGTCACATGTGCAGTTGTAGCTTTCAAGGGTGTCGGTGCAAACACCATTTCCACACACTTCGGGGAACTTCTCACACTCGTTGACTTCTACGTATGCAAATGATGTCATAAATATATAACAAAAGTTTTTATCAAGAAAGAAATTTGATTGTTTAATAAGTAGAAATTCCGTGTAAATGGAACCATTTCACCTGAAAATTTAGTCGCCAAAATATGATTAGCTTAGGTGACTATCTTTGTCTGTGAAGTGCCCCAAAAACATGTTCTCTGAGGTAACAAATCACTTGCCCAGTATGCAATACATATCATTTTTATTGTATCCTCACTAAGATGAATAGTCACTTTAGGAGCATCCATGTTTACAAGCGTAAGAACTGTGCAATGACCTCAATATTACTCGACGTATACATAATCATATCGATTATATCTATTCAGTCGAATCGCCCTTTCTTCCATTTATACATACATTATATTATCGTCACGTACATCTTCAATATTCTAAATGACCACTTTGGATGCCACTTTATTGTCGGCATGTTCTTTTTTATATTTCACAATTTGCAAATTCTACCATTGGCTGGTTCATTTTATGACTAGAAGAAACGAAAACATGATTAACGCTGCAAGGCATGTACTTGCAACTTGTCTTTCCCTCCGAACAAAACTGAAACTGAGGACGTCGGATTTTTTTTTTTTTTTTTTTTGCGGTAGATATGTCAGAAGTAATTTCAAAGAAAAAGTAAAGAAAAAGAAGTACACCAATAGCGTAATGACACACGTACTCGACTACAGCACTACCTTTGTGTTTGTCTACGTTTTGTTCCTTTCCCTTTATCTACATCCTAAACCATCATGACTTTCCTACCTTCAAAAACAATGTGATTCGGTTCCAAACGATTTGAAGGTGTTTCCAAGTCTTCCAAGAAAACGGCTTCCAAGAGTTGACTGGTTAGACTGTTGAGAAATGCCAGGTCAACCCGGAAGGCGACTTCCAATACCTGACTCCCGACCAACGTGGAATTAAAAACCGAAACCGCCAAAGTGTCATTGGCCTCTGATGTTCTTAGCAGGTGCTGCAAAACCTATCTCAGTTACAAAGAGTAAGAAAAAAAAAATAAGAAGAAAGGAGTGAGTAAGAGATAGATATATCTGTAGATAGAGAGAAAAAGAGAAAGGGAGGGGGGTCGGGAGAGCGAGAGTTGAGGTTGCAGGGTAGGAGGAGGGGGAAAGGGTTATTGCAGTTTGTTATAACAATCGATCAAAATGATGATCAGGTCAGTCTCTGCGTGATGTGACGTATTAAGAATACAAAGAGGAATTCTATCAAGGATATCACTTGATAATTAAAGTTTAAATAATTATTTTTGAAGCACATTTATTGCTGTCTAAACAATGATAAGGCAGAAAATGTCATTCTAGCTCTCGAACGTGCAAAAAAAAAGAAAAGAAGTCATAGTAAGTTCAAAGTGGCTCACTAAAACATTCTGGAATAAATCATTACAAAAGACATCGACGCAGATAGGTTACCACGGGTCCGTTTCATGAAGTCACCACATGAAGTCTTTACATAAATCTCAGAATAGCCAGAATGGCTCAGAATGGTCGCTCATACGTACCTATCAGAGACTTTCAAAGAGAAGTAAAATCCACCTCATGAAACGAAACCTAGGATTTCCAGGTTTCATATCGTCTAATTAGGCTGCGTGTTACAAGGCTTTAAATGCCACGGATTTTGCGAATGATTCAACAGTTGGGTCTTGGGCTTCAATGAGTTTTATGGAATATTTCGATGGGTTCATATCAATAATCGAATATCAAATCGAGTATCACTTGCTTAGCAGTTTATAGACATTTCGTGATGTTTAGTTTTAATTCCAAATGTTTTCTTTGTTTGTTTGATTTATGTCATAATGGACATAAGGGCTGCTTTCAGCTGGTTTTCAGCAAGGTCGTGGACATTTATAGAAGAAAAAATACAATAAATTTTAATATGTGATCAGAACGTGTGCAAATTAATAGTAACATGAAAAGTATAGACAATAAACAAAAGATATCAATTTGAGAACTGAAGAAGAAAATTACATTCAGAAAAATACAAAGGTATTAAATGTACAATCATGTGTCACAATGCAAAAAAAAGTTCAGAGGTTTCAAATGGTGAACGAACGTTAAACGGGACACGGGGCGGACAAATAGAAATGACTGACTTGTCTGCGAGCAAATAGCAAAAATCATGTTTTGATTTTCAATTATTGCGATTATGCAGCTCTTTTCTTAATTCTGTCATATATAACTTGATACCATTAATTGTCGCAAAAGGAAGATTAATGATTATAAAGCTTAGAAGCTGACTATAATGCGCTCTTTGAAAAGACGTATTATACCTGTGTTTTCGGGCTTTCTGCATTGAAATCAACAACATATTCCATACTGCGCTAATTAGCTGAACATGCTAATGAGACTATCAAAAATAAATAAATGTTTAAGGTTGCCAAGGTACCAACCAAGCACAGTAACTGTTTACTTTAATACCCCTCTAAAATATGAATCTACAACAACAGGAACAAAACCTGTGCTTAAAACATTTTGCAGGTCGTGTACATGGTATATAATTACCATGTACTTCACTAAATACTGTGCATTGTGCAAATCAGCTCATTATGCTAATTACAACAGTTGAGACACTTGCATCATTCGAAATTCAAAATTGTTGCTGTGAATAGATTCCTCATTACATAGCACCCTTAAAAAGTTGTATTTTCATTGTTTTCAGGCTTCCTGCATTAAAATTAGCAATATATATATATTTTGCGTATGCTAATTACGTAATTATGCTAATGAGGCTAATAAAACATTGCCCAAGTTTGCCAAGGTGGCAACCAAGCTGAATTTACTTCAATACCCTTCTAGAACACGAATCAACAAAAACACAAAAACTTGTACTTAAAAACTTTTCCAGGTCTTAAAAAATTCTACTCGACTACGAGTTGATGTATGGACAGAAATACTTACATGTTTGCTCAGCGTGTCGAGCATTTCTGGATATTGTAGGAAATCCGCATAGTAACTCACTTTCAGTCCGGCGATTGTCACGAATCGTACAACCAACGGTAAGGTGTTAGCAGCTGTGTATAAGATATATCGTTTCCACAGTCAAACGCAAAATCTTGACAGTCTAAATAGTTTGATAATCCATCGTTTTTCGATGGCTTACTGAGCTCGTGTCGTTTTCACAATATTCTGTACGCGGGCTATTGAAAAGCGCTGTTCAGGATAAGTAAAACCAATTAAAAATGAAATTACTAGGTAAAAGTGATTTTCCTGTGCAGTAATACAACTACGTTTACACCATGTTCCCGGCGGCTTTCGGGCAGCCCCATATGCTCGAAACGTAGTGCGCCGAGGGTAGACGGGACTTTTTTTTTCATTTTTTTTTCCATTTTAATTTTTCCATTTTAATCTTGTTAGTTCCAGTCCTAGCTCCCGTGACCATGTAGCTATCAGACGCCGTTCTCACGGCGTCTAAATGGACAGGCTTGACTACACAATATATTCCGTCGCGTCGCACTACGTGCCCTCTCGTTGTGTTGCGTTGACCCCTTTTTTATTCCGACCTACAAGGTTTTTCATTAGCATCGGGAATGCCATGGCATTTTTTAGAACCGGCGTCCACGGCAATCACGGCCTGTCACGTTTGCCTTTCCCGTCTCACCGCGTTGTTTTACGTCTATCCCGTTTTGTCCATGGTCGCCTGAAACTCGACTGCCGTGACCGCCGGGGACATTGTGTAAACGCAGCATAAGGAAACGATGCTGTCGGATTGACGACAGCTTTGTTTTGTTTCGGCATAAACCTGCGGGGTCATCCCACGAGACCGACACCCACGAGTCATACGGTCCACGAGACCGACATCAAAAATAGGTCCATGAGTCATACAGCCCATGAGTTATACGGCTCACCAGTCATACAGCCCATGAGTTATACGGCTCACCAGTCATACAGCCCATGAGTTCGACACTAAGCACAAAAGGCTCACGAGACCGACACTAAGCAAAGAAGGCCCACGAGACCGACAACTACACAATTAAGGCTCACGAGACCGACAGTATGCAAAAGAGGCTCACGAGACCGACACTAGGCAAAGAAAGCCCACGAGACCGACACTAGGCAAAGAACGCTCACGAGACCGAGATTAGGCAAAAAAGGCCACGAGACCGACACAAGGCAAAGAAGGCTCACAAGACAGACAGGATGAACAGCGCCATCTATATGTCAATTACAAATTAGTACCTCCTCAGGGTGTTCAATTAAGGGGACAATTACATACTGGCGGGTGCAATTTCGTTACGCTGTCGAGCGAGAGATTGTAACTAACTAATAACAGCACCGTCTGCATATCAACGACATTAAGTATGTATTTGTACACGTGTGGCTTTTAGAGGGCAGTTCTGTCTCGCTATGGGGAGCGACGTTGTTACCATGTTGTTGTTTTTTTTTAAATAAAATTGTCCTCTTCATGGGACCACCAGCCCCCCCCCCCAAAAAAAAAAAGAAAAGAAAAAGAAAAACATGTATGCAAAAATGATATAGGACAAGAACGATGAATGGTTTAATTTTAGATGCCATCGTGCTATAATAGCCGGTGGACAGGATCTAAGTTGTTTTTTTTTTCGCCCTTTTCTTTCTCGCTTCACAAGTTAAGTAGGCCTTATTAGATATCCTATCTGCCAGCTTATACCAGCCTGCTTAGTTTTATTTGCAGTGTTATCTTTAACTGTGATATATGAAATTCAACGGCTGAAAACGTTCTTTTTTTGTTTTGTTTTGTTTTTTATCGCAGCGATTCACCTCGATTTCAGTGGCTTGTGTTTGTAAAATTATTTTTCTCAAAACGGTACATTTTTCATGAAATAGAAAAGTTGTTTTCATGGATGCATCTTCGGTTTCCGAAATTTTAACGCTGCCTTAATTGACGATTACATTATTTTCTTTGAATTTATACCATTTCAACGCCTTTGCAGATGTCTAACCCCCCCCCCCATATCATGTAAAGCAGGTGCGCACTACAGCACTGACCATTTTGTGAATATTTTTTTTTTGTAGTGAACTTCGTTATACCTGGGTATTTTTCTAGTTGGTTGATCTGAATGTCCACATCATTTTATTATTATTTTTTTCTAAGTAGGTGTAAACCGGTACGGGCTTTTCAGAGAGGGAAACGAGGGTGTTTTGGTATTTTCGAAAGTAATGTTGAAACATCTTATGCACTTTTACTGAATTTTGTTTATTTTTCCACAAACACTCACATACGCAAACACAATTAAAGGTATTGAACCGTTCAGTGGGCGAGGGAGGGCAATTGACGAGGTGATACCCTAGCAACTTTACTTTTCCATCTCTTATACCTTCTTTATGCCATTATCTGGACACCCTATACAATTAATTGGTCTATAGATGACGCTGTTCATCCAGTCGGTCTCATGGGCCGTCTTTGCCTAGTGTCGGTCTCTTGAACCTCTTTTGCCTGGTGTCGGTCTCGTGGGCCTCTTTTGCCTAGTGTTGGTCTCGTGGGTTTTCTTTGCTTAGTGTTGGTCTCATGAGCCTTTTGTGCGTAGTGTCGCTCTCATGAGCCTTTTGTGCGTAGTGTCGAACTCATGGGCTTTATTTACTCAGTGTCGAACTCATGGGCTGAATAACTAGTGGACTGTATGACTTGTGAGCCGTATGACTCGTGGGCTGTATGACTTGTGAGCTGTATGACTTGTGGGCTGTATGACTCGTGGGTGTCGGTCTCGTGACGTGCACCCGAACCTGCATGACCTGACAGCTACAGAGCACTCTGCCATGATAGTCATAACTTATCTTGTGCAAATATCTACAACGTCATGTTGATCGACGTGACATACAGTAGGAGTAATTGTTAAAGGCCAAATGATTAGAGCTTAAACACTACACTTGTAGCCCTAAAAATCTATTATGATCAAAAGTTTGGTAGGGATTGAGAAAATGATAAGCACTTGGAATTAAATTGATAGCTTGTTCTCGACAATACAGACAATCAGGATTGATATCGAACAACGGGACTGATAAATGTCAAATTATCATTACATTACTACAGATGCGATGACCTTCAACAACAACATCACAAATTAGTGGATACTCTTTGCTCTTCCATACCTAGACTTGAGGTCTGATGCTTGATTTTCAGAGTCGATATGCATTTATTTAGATAGCACTACCCGTATGACAAACGTTTGATACTATTCATGTCATATTCATGCAAAGTTGGTATTGTTTTTCTTTGTTGTTTTCTGTACCTAATGTTTCAAGGAGTGTTCATATTTCTTACAAGTTGTACGGATTCACATGCCTGCAATCACTCACCTACGCAGACGTCATTTACTTCTGTGGCCCTTTCGGGACAATCGCATCGGTAGGCTCCAACCGTGTTGACGCACACATGACCTGAGGGACAGAAGTACTCACCTGTGGAACACTCATTCACATCTGAAGAAGATCACCGAATATAAACAAAGTGATGTATACATTGTTTAATTGTTAATAAGAGCCTCTATTTAAACACTAAACACCCATCATACACACACACGCACACACACACACGCACATACACATAATCATGGCATAATTTCACCCTGCGATTTTTTGTTTTGAAAGAATTAAAAAAAAAACAAAGGAAAAACCCTGCGGTTAGTAGAATACGCGATTGGCGCTCTACGATCAATCTCGTACATTGCAAAATCACATCCTTTTGCACAAACATTTGCAGAAAGACAGCATGGTGATACATACATCGCCATATCATCATTTCATAGATGATGTGACATTTATTCGTACCGAAATGCTGATAGTGAATAAGATTTCTTTGTAAAAGAAAAAAAAAGAAAGACTGCACGTGAATATTAAAGATGCCCGAGATTTTAGGCATTACTTAAATTGATGTCTAGGAGTACACCAATGGTTTGCCTTCATTATGATGGGAACCGTTCTGGACAAACGAAACTTACCCTCACAGGTCTTCGGAGACGAGTTCTTATAGCTTTTCGCGCAGTTACACTCGTAGTCTCCCGGTGTATTCACACAGGTGGAGATGTCATTTGGACAAGAATCGACTCCGGCGTCACACTCATCAAAATCTATTCATAAGAGCAACAGAGGATGTTTTTTTTTTTTCTTTCAGTAGGCCTTTTATCTAAAACGTGAAATAATTTTTGATCATGACTGGAAATGAAATGAATGATTATGGTAAAAACAAATGTGACCCTCCATCACAGAATCAACAAGGAAAAATAGAAATTACGCGGTGCGTAATATATGTCCCCGCCGGAAGTAGCTTTTTATAGCAAATGTACAATACAGGTCAATAATCAAGGTCAAAGAAGTCAAAGGTCAAAATTCTGTGTAGAAGTTCTGAAGCCCTTACCTAGTGCAATCACATAAAGCAAACGGAATTGAAATCGGGTTAGAAATGGTGAAGGAGTAGCATTTTGTAGCAAAATGTACAATACAGATGAAAAATCAAGGTCAAAGGTCAAAGAAGTCAAAGGTCAAAATTCTGTGTAGAAGTTTTAAAGCCCTCACCTAATGCCATCACATAAAGCAAACTGAATCGAAATCGGGTTAGAAATGGCGAAGGAGTAGCATTTTGTAGCAAAATGTACAATACAGGTCAAAAATCAAGGTCAAAGGTCAAAATTCTGTGAGGAAGTTTTGAAGCCCTCACCTAGTGCCATCACATAGAGCAAACGGAATTGAAATCGGGTTAGAAATGGCGAAGGAGTAGCATTTTGTAGCAAAATGTACAATACAGGTCAAAAATCAAGGTCAAATGTCAAAGAAGTCAAAGGTCAAAATTCTGTGTAGAAGTTTTGAAGCCCTCACCTAGTGTCATCACATAAATCAAACGGAATTGAAATCGGGTTAGAAATGGCGAAGGAGTAGCATTTTGTAGCAAAATGTACAATACAGGTCAAAAATCAAGGTCAAAGGTCAAAGAAGTCAAAGGTCAAAATTCTGTGTAGAAGTTTTGAAGCCCTCACCTAGCGCCATCACATAAAGCAAACGGAATCGAAATCGGGTTAGAAATGGCGAAGGAGTAGCATTTTGTAGCCAATGTACAATATAGGTCAAAAATCAAGGTCAAAGGTCAAAGAAGTCAAAGGTCAAAATTCTGTGTAGAAGTTTTGAAGCCCTCACCTAGTGCCATCACATAAAGCAAACGGAATCGAAATCGGGTTAGAAATGGCGAAGGAGTAGCATTTTGTAGTCAATGTACAATATAGGTCAAAGGTCAAGGTCAAAGGTCACAACTGAAATTCTGTGTAGAAGTTTCAAAGCTCCCATGTAGTGCCATCATATAAAGCAAACAGAATCAAAATCGGCTCATAAATGACAGAGAAGTAGCAAATTGAACATTTTGATCACACACGGACGCACAGACGGACAGACGGACGGACGGACACACGGACACACACACGTACGGAGCCCGTTTCATAGTCCCCTGCTCGAACTCGTTCGGCGGGGACAACAAAAGTCGCCAGACATGGATTTTTCGTCAGGGCAGATTCTAAAAGAGCAGACTCTAAGCTTTAAAATGATGTATAATTCAAATCAAATGGACTTCCCTAACCTATGTAAATACTGGAAAAAATGCACACACTCTGGAAAAGTGTGAACTGAGAAAAGAGGCTCTGAATTCAGTACAGGGTCTATTCAACCACTTAATCGTTACCAAGCCGTGCTAGCTGTGTGATGAGAGGGACAAAACCCAGGATGTAAACAACCGGAGCAACAACAATGAAGGAATTATTAGATTAAGTTGAAATTAAATATGCTCTATTAACACATTCTGTCCATAACTAATGTCAATTTTCAAAGCAGTAGCATTATCTTTTCAAAAGTTATTAGACTTGAAAGTGAAGAGTATGCAAAGGATTTCAAGAAATGAAAGGGGTCTCTAAGACATAGCTGATCATTCCACTCTCCCCCCAAAAAGGGTTGTCGAAAAGCTGCTCAAAACACACTTTCCGATTCATGTTATGATCTCAAACTTAAGAATAACGTAGAAGAGGAATAGCTCTTTCAGAAAATATGAAAAACTGAAGATTGACTCGGTTGACCCATTTCACCTTTTTTTTTTTTTTTTTTTTTTTTTTAGTCCTGATGTAAAATCATAGGGTGCGACTTTTTCTGATGCACGGTCACAAATTGTACTTTGTTGTTCATGATACTTGCAAACCTTAAATGTTTCATCAGTATGTGAGTAACAACATTCTGTTGAACAATTAATAGCATTAGGTGAGCATCAAGAGAGCCTTTTGATGATTGATAGACTAGACATGCATGCAAAGACGGAATGAAATGATGATATTCTTACCTATGCAGTTTCTGCTGTCTGATAGTTCATAACCGTCAAAACAGCTGCAGACGGCCGAGCCGATGGTATTATAGCAGTTTCCGAATTCATTACAATAAGCGTTGATGCATTCGTTTATGTCTGTCGGAAAGGATATGCAAAGTGAAATAAATTGATATACACTTAGCTGGCTGGAATGTAGGCCTAAATAACATGTTCACAGAACCTCGTCTTTTGTTTGTTCGTTTGTTTATTGGTTGACAATCCATTCATAATCATATCTCAAGTAGGGCTTACTGTGTTATTTTCTCTTTCCGGAAACAACTGGAGAAATATGAATGTTCCCCCAAGGCTACACTGATACGGTAATGTAAAGTAAACCACGAAATCAATTTCTATGACGACGATACAAAGTGCCGTTCTCTGGTAATTTTATCATGAGTCTTAATCCTATGTTTGCTCTGAGTGTCAACTGGCACAGAAAACTCCAAAGCGTTCAGCATTCTCGCTTTAACAGTCCCTGGCACCGAAAGGCCGGGTTAACGGAAAACGCTATTCCAATGTTATGGGAGAGAATCTGAACCACATGTCATTGATTCACTCGATTTCCTGTTTTAGAAGCGCTGATTCGTCGTTTCTATCACATTCTCACGGCGTACATTAGTGTGCCATGTGAGTGCTTGTGTGTATGCGTCGCTGTTTCGTTGCGCATGTGTGGAATAATTTATTCAATGGTAGAGACTTGCGTCCAGACACATTCGACGCGACCCCCTAATGACAGGCTATGACTATGTCAAACACAAGTCCTCACATGTTCCTGTTATTGTACGGTATTATACCTTTTACCTTTTATGTCCACTCTTCTGCATTCTTACTGATGTACACAATTCTTTGCAATATATTCAATCCAGGCTGCATTTGCATGGGACTACTCTTATATCACATCAGTTTGCTTGTGTCGACGATGGCACGTGTTGTAGTTTCATTTTTTCTTTTTGTTTTTACCTCATATTTGTCTTTCCTAATTTGATCTTACAGTTGATATTGATTCCTTTGATTATGTTTTATATCTGTTTTTAGTTTCATTGATTCATTATTCGTTCTCTTATGTATTTTCTGAGGGTCTCATATCTTACAAGCTTTGCTTTTTATTGGGACCCTCCATTTCCATTCCCCACCCATATCTAATTTGTACTATGCATATATATATATATATATATATATATATATATATATATATGTGTGTGTGTGTGTGTGTGTGTTTTCTTAATACTCATTATCACATGTTTTTTATTAGTTTACGAGGGTTTTTTTTTTTGCAATTATTACAACTATGTTCTACTTGTACATTGTACATTATTTTCTCTCATTTGATGGAAATTAAAATAAATTTGATCTTGAACTTGAAAATGTGTACCCTACATGACGTCTCCATGGAGGGATATCACGTACGTACCCTTATATGGTGCATTTTTTAATAATATCAAGTAAAATACCCTATGCAATGCTATATGCTGCATTTCTTTCTTGTACCACGCACCGCAATACCCTAAATGGGATTTTGAAAAGAAAAGAAAAAATATCGCATGATAGTTGAAAAATGACATAATGATAATAATAATGATAACAATAATAATAATAATAATAAATCATTTATTAAGCGCAGAAACTATGTCTATATATTCTGCTGCGCTTCAAGAGCTCTTAAATTCCTATGTTGCACAATGCTGCATGGGAAGTACAAAAAGAAATAGGCCCATGCTAAAACAAAACAGTTTTCACTTTTGATTTAAAACTGTCTAAAGTCTGACATTTCCGAATGTCTAATGGTAATCTATTCCACAACCTAGGGGCTGCACAAGAAAATGATCGGTCACCTAAGGTAACTTTTGTTTTGATTTGGGGTATCTGCAATATCAATCTATCATTTGTACTGCGGAGATTATGGCTATGAGTCTGAGATTTAAAGTTCAATAATTCACTGATATAACTAGGGGCCTGACCATTCAGAGCTTTATAAACCAGCATCAATATCTTGAAATCAATTCTTTGGCGAATGGGCAGCCAGTGCAATTCCTTTAAAAGTGGTGTAACATGAGCAAATCTTGGGAGATTACAAATCAATCTTGCACATGTGTTTTGAACATGCGTTTAATTATATAACATTAATTAATACTGAAATACAATAAATAATTTCGATCAGCACATTTCATTACTGAGTATATGTACGCTGGTAATGTCGAAATGTATTATGTGAAATAAAACCCATAAATTGCAATAGAAATAAAAACAAACAAACAAACAAACCGGAATTTGGAGAGAATATCGACAGCCCTCTCTGTCTACAAACATATCCTTTCTGCATTTCACTCGTCTGTTGTTGAGTTGTGTTTTGTTTTATTTATTTATTTATTTTTACTTATTTTTATTTATTCATTTATTTTTACTTATTTTTATTTATCCATTTATTTTTACTTATTTTCATTTATTCATTTATTGTTTTTATTGGGGGGGGGGGGGGGTTGAATGCGAGTGCTTATCGCGGCCAACGGAGCTGCCCCCGTGAACTTGTTAAGTACCGTAAGTGCAAATTATCATCACACTTGATCTGGTGGAGGCGTAAAAACTCTCAGAGATGCTGTGTAAGGAAAAGGTAAACATGAATTCTTACCTTCACAATATGATCCGTTTCCCCGGAAACCGTCATTACAGGAACAGTCGTAGCTGCCCTCAAGATTCGTACAGGTCGCCCGTCCATGACAGACATCGGGCTGTTCTGTGCACTCGTTAATGTCGTCACATTCCACGTAAGCATTTCCCCTAAATCCGTCTGCGCATGTGCAGACGAACGAGCCATTGGTGTTTCTGCACGTTCCATTAGCGGCACAAGATGACTGTTCATTGCATTCATTAATATCTATGAGGGGAGAGAGAGAAAAAAAAAATGCAGACACCCATACATAGTGCTAAGAATATTCAACCACGATAATTATACTCTATAACTATCCTTGACGATTATATTAGATAATAATTTATACTCCATTTCGTGTTCAATGTAATTTCAATGAGCGATGGAAAAACAAACATTTAAAACTTTACGGCCGAATTCATGAAGGTCGTACAATCTTCGTCCATGGTTTATATACCATGGACAAAGACCGTATTAGTTTTGTACGGGGCGCCAAGTGTCGCATGGCCTATTTCATTACGAAATCAGTCACTTCATGAATTTGGGCCAGTAGGTTCCATCAGTCGCCCCACCCCCTAAAAAAAAAATCACAATTTAGATGGCGAAATATAATTATTATGATGTTCTACATCTTTACTGATTTTTGGCTACTAATGGTTGATAAATACAATGTACGAACCGCTCACCCCTTTTCAAAAAAGCCATACATGTACACTGTTGCTATAATAGTACAACTAGGAATAATAAAACAATTTTTTTTTTACTTTGTTTTATCAACTGAATTCGTTTGATGATTAGTGATGCAATGAACATATCATGTTGTCTAATTTTCATACTACACTTTGCATATATTTGCGAATTGTGTGTGTGTGTGCATATGTTATTTCCCAGGCAGTCTTTTGTTTCATAATCTGCTCCTTTGTGATATGTGTCATCAAAGGACAGGTCTCGATACTCAGTAAAAGTTTGAGGATGAACAGACCGTGAGATTAAGAGTTATCAAACTTTACGTAAGTTTTATAACTTTCTTTTATTTCTAGGCGGGGATGCAAGTAATGATATGTTTTGATATTTTTTGACGTACAGTGTATCTCATTCACAGTTCCACTAATTGCGAATTATTGATAAGAAATGATGGTTTATAATTTACATGGGGCACGCACATATCAAAGTTTTGCAATTACTGCAAAGTGCAATAACTATGGGGCAGCCGAGGGAACCAATCAACTATGAATATTTACAGGGTCGACTGCTTTAAATATGGTTACTTTATCTTGCAATACCTCGCAAACGTCTTTGTGAAAGTATGCCCAAGGAGGTATTAACTGTACTTGCACTAGTGGAATTTGAAACGGATTTCTGCGCGCACGCCTCTTTGCCAGCAATGCGCGCGTACTTTCTGGACGGCAGCTGCGTACCTGTACAGTCAAAGCCGATACCAGTATATCCGCTTCGGCAGGTGCACGTAAAAGAGCTTTCCGTGTTTTTGCAATCGGCGTTTGCGTCGCATGCTCCTTCTGAACATTCGTTCCTATCTGAAATGAGAATCAATACATGGAGGGAATAGAAAGAGAAACAATATATAAGGGGATAACAAGAGATACAATAACAAGGAAAAATAAAGAGAAATTCAATATATCATAAGCGGACATGAAGAATGACACAGTACATAAGAGAGATCTAAAAAAAAAATGTATACCTAAGAACACTTTCTCGACCAAATTATATACTATAATGGGGAAAAGAGACGCGTACGTTGTAAGTATATCATAGGTCCTCTAATTGTCATAAATGAGTGGCTGGTATAAAACAGAGAATATATAAGTAAGGACCGAATTGATTTTGTTGAAAATGAGGACATAAGGAGAGTTTTCATTCAATATCGACCATGTTTACGGGATTGAAAAAAAAAAAACAATGAATAAAGTGTTTCTCCCCAAAAAATAACATTTTGTTAATCACAAAAAAAAAAAAAATCCCTTTGTAGTTCCGGTAATGTTTTATCCTGATCGTCACCATCTTTAAATTATGGTTTATTTACGACTGCCTTCTACCTTACCATACCCAGCGTCAAAATCCCGTTAAATGCAATGACAGCAATCCTTCTACGATGATAAACATGAATGGCTTATCTAATCTATGAAATGGCTTATGTTGTACCTGTCAAATTTGAATTTGAAAGTCTATCTGGACAAAAACAATAGAAACGTACACCAGATAATAACAACATTCATTATATGGCATTTTGACTCACCAACGCAAGTCATGCCGTCGCCCACGTAGCCATCGAGGCACGTACAGAAATACGACCCATCAGTGTCAGTGCACTGAGCGTTTACCCCACAACGGTCACTTTCATCACACTCGTTGATATCTGCGAAAGAGAGAGAGAGAGAGAGAACGGTTATGATATAGTTGCAGAGAGCTGGTGGTATTTTTTCTTAAATATTTTCCACATTTTTTTTCGATACTGACTCACTGATAAACTGATTCCATTATTGATTTCTCGTTTCCTTTTCTTAGTACTTCAGTCTGTTAGAAAACTCACATTGTAGACTCTGTCATGGCATCCAAATAATGTCCATATATCGTTTCTACCAATTTATATTATCACTGGACATATTTAGATGAATTAAGTAATGATTCATGACATTCTTGATCAAGTGCAGTGACAATATTGACCTTTTGCAAATATAAATGCATGGAAGTAAATGTCTTTATATTTCCATTGTTTCGACATCTGTAGACATCATAGCTGAACTCTGAGGTTTAAAATGTTTTAGCGCATCTACCTGTAACATAAGAGGGATTTCGGCCAATGATCCTAATGTAATAAAGGGTTAACAGAATTTAATGAATATCACACTATATCCATAAAATGGGAATAATGATCTTTTTGAACATTTCTCACCCCATAACTGTTTTCCCCTATTTAGGTTTATTTATTATGTATTTCACTTCTGTATTGATTGTTTGGTTTTATGTAGATTAATTTGATTTGCATTTTGAACGTACTACTATGTTTGAATATGAATATTGTGATTTTATGTACATTAAATGTGGTGTGGACTCTTATGAAAAAAGAGCCCCTGGCTGAATAGAGTCATCCAACCCAAGTATGTGGTGAATAAATAAATACAAAAATAAAAAGCAACTAAAAAGAATATCCATCTTACTGTTTTGTTTGCATGTCTGTTTGCGTGTATGTTTGTTTTTATTCGGTGTTGTATTAACTATTCTTGGGACGTACAGACGTCGAACAGACAAGTGGAAGGCATGAAATAACTTTCTCCGAAGGGTGTCCTGAGGACAAAAGTGACACCAATCCTTACTTATACACGATTCACTCTGATTTCCGGATGCCAGGTAACCTCGTTGACACCGACATGTAAAACTTCCATCAGAGTTGACACAGTCAGCATTTGGTGGACACACGTTAGAGTCAAGGCATTCGTCAATGTCTAGAAAAAATAACGAAAGGGAGTGTTTTGGAATCAAGGAGGAGGCGGTAGGCATTTTAGAACGGAAGGAGTGGGAGAATCACTGCCAACACGGCGTCTATTGTTGCAATAAGTTAAAATGTTCGTTTAACGTCTTGATTGTAACGTTTACATGATGAATTAACAATACACTGTATTTTATACCGTGTTCTACCCGAGGGAAAATAAAAACTGAAAACAAGTTAAGGGGTTTCTAGTAGCTGAACGGCTCTTCTGAAACGGAATCATATCTTCAGAATACGCTTCCAAGTGCACAAGAGAACAAAATGATAGGAAATTGTTCCCTTTTCACATACGTACATGAAATATTTATGCTCTATCTTATGATATATTATTCTTTTTTGTTTTAGTCCCATTTACTCCAGGAAAAGATTTTTATGGAGTCTTGTTCATGAGGAACAGAGATGAAGAAGATATTTCTAATAATATATCGTAAGTCCATGACCTGTCTATTTAAAGGCACTGCATAATTTTGCGCACGACAAGACTTAGTGTATGACGTGTAGAGGTCGGAGACAGCGATGCTATGACATTTAACACAGCGCATGACAAAGCATTCATTCTGGTTATACGGAAATACATAGGGGGGAAGTTCAATGAGACGAAATCATTCTACAACTATCTTTATTCCCCATAGTTTGTGATTTCCTGGAGAGTAATCCTTTACCTGTGCAATTTCTGTCATTCGTCTCCAGGTCATATCCTTCCGCGCATGAGCACGTGAAGCCACCCTCAGTGTTGTTGCAATACGTCTCGCACAGATTCTCTCCCTCACACTCGTTGATATCTAGTCGAATACAAACAGACAGACACACAAACACACACGACGCATACAAGAGCACACACACACACACACACACACACAGAAGCACATACACACACAAAAAAAGAGTAATAACTGGACTTCACAAAAGTTGCTTAGAATTACGTTATGGTTTACACATGTACATTTTGGAACATTCATTTCGTAGGGCATAGTTAAAGTGATAACATGAATTCGGTTTTCAAAATGCCCGCATCAGAACTGTTTTTGCCACTGGGTGAGGGGGTATAAACATGATGTTCACATTTTTTTTTTTCATGATCGAGAACAAAAGTGCAGGGCGTTTGTATTGATTTTCTCTTTCATTAACTCTCATTAAAACGTTCCAACTATAAACCCTGCTTTCATGGCCATAAGACGTAATTATGCAAACCATGCGAATGAACAGGAAAAACGGAAACATACCTTTTGCAAGTTGTATATGAGACGTAATTATGCAAAGCATGCGAATTAACAGGAAAACGGAAACAAACCTTTGCAAGTTGTATTTGACGACAGCTCGAATCCTTGGCGATTGCAACTGCATCTTTCTTTGCCATTGACACTTACACAGACGGCATTCCCTCCACAAGTTCCATTGTTTGTGCAAATTGAATTTGGCGACACTGACAAGTTCATAGCGAGGGAGAGAGAGAGAGAGAGAGAGAGATAGACTGAACAACAAACGAACAAACATAATATGAATACTTTGATGTTACAGTCCAGACAGTCATTTCTCTCTTTTACCAGTTCGTAAAATATAAGATGTAACTTTATCTCTGAACAATAAATGGGTGTGTAACCAAAGTTGTGTTTATCGCATTTTCCACTCCTCCGTTCCTCTCCGATTCCATTTGCATTTCCGTTTTTTTTTTCATGAATATTACGTTTTTCAAATATGACTTCTTCTTTTTCAGTGGACACTTTCGAAGAGCTGTTTGTCTGTAACGGGCCTATATACATCTTTTCTTGATTGTGTTAGACACGAGAATAGGATGGAATAACATGAAATGTTTGAATTATTCGCATAGATATAGGTCAATCAGAACCAGGAAAGCCATAATTTTGCACTGTGTTATATTCAAATTAATGCCTGATATTGTGTAACGATATTACCTGAAATAATTGATGAGTGTGTATTTAAGTCGACGGAGGGCAATATAATATCAATCTGTTACAATACATTGCATTTAGTTTTTCAAATGATTGTTGGAAAGATTAGATACCACTGCAAGTTGTGTTATTGTCATCCAGGATGAAACCCTTTTCACAGTCACAGGAGAATCTCATTTCTTCGTTGACGCAGATCTGAGAGCAGTCGTGAAGTTGCAAGGAACACTCATCAATGTCTACATCAAGAACAAACAAACAGAACATATCAAAAAACTTAAATCCTTTTCACATTTGTTTCCAATATTCTCGCATTGTGACATGTGACATGTGTATGGTGTGACGGCGTGCTTTGAAGGCACAGGAACCCGGGATTCTGCCGTCTGTTGAATAACTTAAAGATCAACACACGAAATGTTTCAAAAAGTCCAGTTAAAGCCGATTCTTACCGTATTCAGTAGGAAATAAAAATATCAATCTCGGGTCTTGATTTGGTCGACCCTCATGTAGGCCTGCAATACTTTCGCTACGTGCAGCGAATCGTATTTCCAGCTCTTGAGTAACGCTTTTTAATCAAAGAAATAGTGTTTGAAACAACGAGCAATTCATCATTATGCAAGTTGAATTAATCGTGACTAATTACAGACGGCCTGAACAACATCGTATAAGAGAGAATAAGCACAGATGTCACAAAGAAGTTTCTGGCAGGATATATCTTTTCATCCAATACACCATCCATTTATATTTGGGGGTTGTGTAATCACATTTTTAAATGTGTTGTTTTTGGTCATCATCAGTCATGTGAAATTGTAGTCTTATGTAAGACGTTTTGTAGTTTATTGGAGGAATAATGGGATATGGCGGAGGCAAACCAGTCGCCACAGTAATTTATGTAGTTCTGTTGGTTTTCAAAAGTGTGTAATACACCTTTACCATGTATGTTGTACTAAAAGTGACGAAAAAAAAGCATTTCCCACTTTTATGAGATAACGCTGTCATTGATATGAGTACTAGCTGAATAGGGTAAAAATTAGTTTTAGATCTAATTAAATTCATGATTAATTTTGAAGTTAAGTTCCGGATTTTGATCAAATTTAAATCTCTGAACAAAACTTGAACACTGCAAAGGAACGAATGATGTGTATGTGAGTGTGTGCTTACCTGAACAATGGACATGAATACCACCTTGGCGTTCTTGTATTTCTTCTCACATGGCTATGTCCGATCAAATCACCAACATTTCTAAATCAGTCCGTTATCAATTGCGCAATATTGGTTTTATTCGCAAGTATTTGACTCGCTCTGCCACGGAAAAACTTCTACATGCACTTATTTCTTCACGCCTTGATTTTGGTAATGGTTTGTTTTTCAATCTACCAAACTCGCAAATTGCCCAATTACAAAAGCTACAAAATGCCGCTGCACGTATTGTTTCTTTGTCAAGTAAACGCAGTCATATCACACCTATCCTGAAGAGTCTTCATTGGTTGCCTGTACAGGAGCGTATTCGGTTTAAGATACTTCTTTTGGTTTATCATGTTATTGAGGGAACAGCTCCTGATTACAATGTTTGTTTGTTTCGTCAATACCAACCTTCACGAACTCTTCGATCCTCAACTTCAGGTCTCTTACATATTCCGTTTTCTAGGAAATCTTGGGGGGAACGTGCTTTCGCTCACGCTGGACCAACACTGTGGAATTCACTTCCTCGTGAGCTGAAAGACTCAAGCTCTATAACATCTTTCAGGAGTAATTTAAAATCCTATCTGTTTAGCAGTGCATTTTGAAGACCAGTGTCTTTTGAAGACAGACTTTCATGTCTTTTTTTTTTCTGCTTCTTCATCTTCTTCTATTACTGTGATGTACTTGTATTTTCAATCTGTTTGCTTTGATGTACCTATTGTAAAGCGCCTTGAGCATTTAATCAAAGTGGAGAACGGCGCTATAGAAATTGTATATATTATTATTTAATGGAACATGATTTTGCGGTGCGCTGTATTCTGTAATTCGTTCATGACCATTCTTGTTAATCTTATTTGAACCTCTTATGCTTCTATTCTCGTGTCAGTGTCAGTGCCAGTGTCACTGTAAAGCTATCAACAGTTACTCAAACCCTCTAACGAGATGTCTAACATTATTTGGTCTACCAATAGTACCATAGCACTCGTCATAAAAAAGAAGAAGAAGAAACAAACAAAAATATTCTTCATTTCCATAATTTTTGTTCCTTTTCACCAATGTTAAAACTTTTAGCATCTATTCTGGCACGGCGTCAAGTTGTTTTTTTTTTTTTTCAAACATTAATGTTGTTGACAAGTCAACGGCCATAATATCGGTAATAACAGTCAAGTTGACGTCTCGCTTGGCGTAGCAGAGCCTAGTTCTTGAAAATTTATAAATTTTTCTCATCTCTCCGAATAATTATGTTGCTAGAATGATCCTAGATCCTGTACTCATCCCTGTGTTTCCACAATCCTCAGTTCTTTACAATCATACTGACCACAGAACTCGGCTCAGAGTTGCGTACACGTGAGCGCAGTGAGCTACTGTGCAAAGACGATTTGTACTCGCGTACACACACACACACACACACACCCTCACACATACACACACACACGCACACACACACACACACACACACCATCATCATCATCATCATCGTCATACACAATACATGTTCCAGAACTCGTTACATGCCATCGTAATGGAATAATTCATGGCTATCATTGCGCAATCCAATAGCGCCCTCTTGAATCCCTGGTCCCTGTGCCTTTAAAGGAAACCAAAACCCAAAGAGAAATGTGGATTGAGTGAAAGCAGCAACATTAATAGAACACATCAGTGAAACTTTGAGGAAAATCGGACAATCGATGCAAAGATTATGAATTTTTAAAGTGTGGTGTTGGAACCGCTGGATGAGGAGACAACCAGAGGTTATGACGTCATGTGTGGACAACAATTGATAAGGGAAATATAAAGACAATTTCACACGCTTTCACTTTTCTAGCATAATGAAAGAGCACTTGACTAACCGCTTCCAGAAAGCACGGGAAATAATCACAACCCTTAACATATGTCAGTATCAAGTTGATGGAATATGTAATTTTCATGAGAAATGGATTTTTGTGGAATTCCCTTTTTGTATATTTTCTTTATTGGAGTCGAAATGGTAATGCATTTTGATTTCTAATGCACACTAACCGCAAACGAATGACTTTTTATGTTCTTATGCATAATTCGAGCGAGTATCCACACTCAGCAAAAACAGAAAGTAAACACTTTTCGAGTTGATACTATTCATATAAGATTTAATTTAATTCAATTGGCTATCAGAATAGGTCAATATTAAGGAAAATGTACGCATGAGTGAAAACATTCGCTTTTGTCCTCCAAGGCACAAAAGTAAAAATTGCAAAAATTGACACATTGTATTTCATTTGCAAATGCCCTTCAACAATGAAAACAAAAGACCAGTTTTACACAATGAGAGACATGAATTGAATAACAAATGTAAATTTTCGTTCTCTTCATCTCTTTAACAGCTCAAACAAAATCGAAGTGGGAAACTAGCGGGGGAAAATAAGATTTTTTTTTTTGTCAACTCAAACTTCAAATGACTTCAAACTTCAAAATGGGAATAAGGGCACAAAGAAGGTTCCTCATATTCCGCCATCATTTTTAAGCCTTTATTGATCTTTTGGGCTTCAAGGGTATTATACACACCAAAAGTTCATTTTTGCAACTGAATTAATGTTTTTTATTGTCTTAAATTTGTTTTTTTTTTGTTCTTATTGTTACACGGAAGAACACTTACTCATCATAGACACGTTGTTCATTTTTGCAATCTTTACTTTTGTGCCTATGAAGAGAAAAACAAAGGTGTTTACCCATGGGTAAAGTTCCCCCTTTTATTCTCCAACCAGGTTGATATCCAATATTAGATTAACTTTCATTTGGTATATAATACATTAGCTTGATTTTAGCCAAATATTCTTTGAGAAATATAAACTTTAAAAAGTGTTTACTTTCTTTTTTGCCGAGTTTATATCCATTATGTGTATGTTTGCATATAGCTTACGCTACTCCCCCCCCCCCAAAAAAAAGAAATAATGCACACACACACACACACATACACACGCACAAGAAAAACAAAAGACCGAATGACAATGCAAAGGATTTGCCAGAAAAAGAACGTTTAAACATTTTTTTTTTCATGCTGATTTAGATGACAGAGTCACAAGCGCCCTCACTTTCATTGCTTTGGCAGTAACTTACCTGTGCAAAGTATTCCATCGCCCTGGTAGGATGACCGACATTCGCAGCTAAAAGATCCATTCAGGTTTGTACAATCCGCGTTTACAGAGCAGTGACCGAGGTTGCATTCATCGATATCTGTAAAGCGAAACGGAGTTTGTGTCAAGTTAACGCATGTATATTTCTTAATTGGCATTAAAAAAAAAAAAAAAATCTTGTGGTCTACAAACACAATGGCAAAAGTTGGGGGGGGGGGGGGGGTAATAAGTCGAGAATAACCTACCAAGGTTATGATTATGTCAAACTGCGCACTGTCTTACTGACGAGTTACTACCATAGACATTACTGACTACCTTTAACGCGTGAACCTATGATTCCAGACCCACAACCCCAGTCATTGAGGCAGGGAGATTAAAAAGTATTTGGCTAATGCGTGCTTCTGCGTGCCTGAGTTTAAAGTTGAAGATGTACCATCTTTGAATGATATTGTATTTGTTCACGGGTCCTGTTCTCTGTATGCTGAATATTTGCTGCCGAATACATTGAAAGGACCAGCTAACTGCTGTTTGCTAGGTTTGTTTTGATTGAGGAATGATGTTAACTTAAACAGAAGCACTGTCTTTTGTCAAACAAGATTCATTAACACCTGCTGCTCCGCGGCACGCAGCGTTATAAGGGAGTGATTCTTCTCTTTACTAACGCTTTCTTGCAGGGAGGGGGTGAAAGTCTGCTATTGCATTAGCTACATTCAGATGATGATCCTTAACTTCGAGGATAAGCTTGTAACTAGGTATGGGGCGCCAAGTGTCGCATATATCTCTTTCGTCAAGAAATGACCGATTTCGTGAGGAAATAGACCATGCGACACTTGGCGTCCCATACTTACCCATGAGCTTATCCTTTAAGTTAGGGATCACTGTCTTATTGTAGTTTTTATTGTCTAAATTGAAGGATATGTGCAGGAGTGCACTATATGCGCAGTCAAGTCGACTAAACTTACTCGAACATGTCAACTTCAAGAATATCGCCTCCTCCTGGAAACATTATGTGGCGTCTTATGACAACAGCATGATTAACTGGGCGGATTTAATATCGCACGAGTCTGTTCTTGAACATGAATTACTCCATCGGATACCACATGTTTCTTTGAATCAAACCCCCCCCCCCAATTTTGATTCATTTAACTATGTAAATCACCTTCGCATCGACCGTGTAGACTCCTGCTGAACCCAGGGAGACACAGACACTCGAAAGCTCCATCCGTGTTCAGACAGCTTGACCCGAACGTACAGTTGTTCGTCGTGTCACTTGCGCACTCGTCAATGTCTACATTAGATTTCAAAAAAAAAAAAGAGAAAAAAACCCAAAGACAAACAAAGAAACATGTTTACTGACCAACCAATAATCTACACTCAACTTAACATATCAACTGAGTAAAAACAAAATAAACTCGATGTGATCTCGTCACTATCAGGTGATAGGCAAGTGATAGGCGAGGGGGAGGGGGTCGACATCGGTCGTCCATTACAGCCGCAGCCATCTGTGAAGCTCGGGGTTCCCAAATCAAAAAAAAAAAATCTATTGAATGTTATAATGTATTGTGGTACAGCTAAAACGATTACTGACCAAGTAGGAAACTAGACTCCTTAATTAATTACTGAATAAAAGCAAAGGAAATCGAAACAGGAACATCAGCCTCGTCTCATGTTGGTCTCAAAATATTACGTATTGATTTGCTACTTTTTATTTTAGGGATCTCAAACGGAAGGATAAAAAATATGATATTTTTCATGATAAGGGAAATCAAACAAAATGTGTCAGGGACTGAAGAACGTTCGGACAATAATCGTGTTGCACACCATCCATCCATCCAATGGCTATATCAAATGCATTATATCAATAAAATGCAAATAACGCGGATTTCCTATTTAAACCACCTTCCTGTTTTTAACTTACCGAAGCATATAACGCCATTTCCTGTGTAACCTTGATTGCAGTCACACCTAAAGCTCCCGGGAGTATCCATGCAAGTGGCGACTGAACTGCACACGTCGGTGGCGTTCTCGCACTCATCGACGTTGCTGCATTCGAACCCGTCCCCGATCCAGCCGGCGTCGCAAGCACAAGTGTAGAACCCAAACCTGTTCGTACACGTGGCTTGCTCGTGACACTCGTTTACTTCCGGATCGCGACATTCGTCTTCGTCTGCAAGAGAATAATGCCACAGACGATAATCATTGCAAGCACGTTCAAATACTTCGCGTGTAAATACTGTGAATACATTGTAACCATAATTTCATCAATTAGGCAAGCACAGATAGACCCAAGCATACAAATGAGTACCTGACAGTCAGTGTGTTTGTTTGTACTGCTATAAGTTCGAGAACTTTTACACTACTATAGTGCTACACTACTTCTACCACTACATACTGACAATATAATTATCATTACCTTCTACCATAATATCTGATAAGAGTGGCGAGTCTTGTCAATTACACTGAAATTACATTATGATTTTTTAAAGTATCGCCAGTTTCATCCCTGTATTCTTCATATTTAAGACTCTAGTTCTTGGTGTTGTGTTACGACTTATTATGTTTAGTAATTACAAGATACTATAGCAGCTATAACTTGACGTCATCTTCGAGGATCTAACCTGCACATTTCAGAAGTCCGTCGCCCACGAAACCCGCCATGCACTTGCACGTGAAAGAACCGGCAGTGTTGTTGCATACAGCGTACTGGTTACAATGTTGGACATTCGTGCATTCATTGATGTCTAGAGAGGGTAAAAAACAGAAACGACAAATCTTCGACCAAAAATCACAAATATTTTCATCATCTACACGGTGATGCTAATAGTAATAGTATATGTCCTCTTTGAAAAGAGAAAGAAGTGAAAATGAGATAACTAAAACAATTATCATTTTCTGGCTATTTGTTTTATTTTAGCTTCATGACACCTGAAAGACGTAGGGTTCCAAGAGAAGAGGAGGAATAATTGCCTCTTGTTACGAAATGTAAGAAGTGAAAAGAGGAAGAAATAGGCGTAGCTTGCCAACCGCACTTTATTTGCAGGCTTCCGGCCATATAGGCATTGTTCACGGCTGTAAATTGACATGTCATAATATCACATTTACAGCCGTATAAACAAGTCCCAAGGCCGAAAGCTTGGAAATAAAGTGCTTTTGGTAAGCTACGTCACTATATGAAATCTACTTAATTCATTCGTACATATACATACATAATGATATACATAATATATATATATATATACATTATATACAAATTTATATGAGCAATAAAACGCAGTTCAAAGAAAAAAAATCTTTTAATGTGTTTGAAATATCGAAATTACAGAGGCTTACTTTACAGAGTTTGGTCACAAAATTGAGCCTACTGCAGTTTACAGTTACCTTCGCATGAGACCTGGTTTCCCACTATTCCCTGGTATCCAGGCGTGCAGGAGCAGTTAAAGGACCCGGCTGTATTAACACACACACTGTTGTTTCCACAGTTGTGCATACCCAATACACATTCATCGATATCTGTTTGCACACAAAAATAGCAACAATACTCTTGTTTATGAGTGAAAATTCGTCAAAAAAAAAAAAATGTGGTTCATCACATAAACCTGCGATTGTGTAGACACACCTGTTATTATACAAATGATGCACAGGATAGAGTGCGTTAGTGGAGGCGTATAGTGCACTCGAGGGTATTTACAATTGTGAAACATGCACGAGGCGAAGCCGAGTGCATGTTGCACTACATTGTAAATACCCGAGAGTGAGCTACGCCTCCACTAACGCCACGAAATAATCCTGTGCATCATTTGTTTTATAAAATGGGTCGAAAATTCGAAAATTAACAGCATTTTCCAGCGTTTTTCACGTACCTTTGTGGGTCAAGACGTCCGAAGATGTTCGTCCCAAACATTTACGCACGTCGCACTCGGAAATCCCGCACATACAGTATAAGTATGATGGGGGGTTGGGTTTCCGGACACTTAAGTTACCGCATGAAAACTTACTTATTTTACATAGAATATGCACCCTTTACCTTAAAGACTTGATATAGACTCCTCATATAGGCCTACTAGACAACATACTCTGAAAACGGCGTGAGAATTAACCTGCTAAATCGTTGGATTTGCCCTTCAAAGTGACTCCATGTAAGCGTCCGGTCCCACAACGCTTGGTCTACTGTACTGTACAAAGTGTACGTATAATAAGAGTATACGTACGCCACACAATGCACAAGGGAAGAAAGGCCGGCCGGCCGGTAGCCCGAACTAGAAGTTGTTTACAGGATTGACAGCGCGTACTGTATGTATGCATGCAATTCAAAGGAGCCGGCCGCCGCGCGCACAGACGATCGGCAATAGGATTTAACCACGGTGGATTTAACACGCATTGCGATGGGACTAGAATAAACAACGCCCACGTGACTCATTTCAGCGCTTCCTATTGGCTACATTCTTGAACCCATTTTATAAAATATTATATAGAATTATTCTGTTTTAGATGTCAAGAATGAAAATCTAGGAGTCGAATAGAAACATCGCAGGAGCCACACCGACACACCGACGCAGAACTTTCATATTTTGATTACTGTACACATACACACACACACACACACACACATACTAAACATATACTGGACATTGGACATTCTTGGTGTATGAGAACATGACTGTGTACTTGTGGGGATAGTTTGGATCTCATCTGTTGACTCTATAATTAGATGACACCTAAAGTACATGTCACTTGTATAAAACTTATGAAATCTTTAGCAAAATAGCTAAGCTGATCAAGGAAACAAGAAATTATGATAAATTACCATAAAAGACGATTTCAATCATTTACACTATGCACCATAGGTGACATATATTAAGAAAACCATTGTGAATTACAAACTAAAAGACGGTTGTCGCTATCTCCTGAAGGAACATACCTCTGCACGTCCGTCTATCCAGATTCAATGTATACCCTTCATAACACAGACATTGATATGAACCCAATGTATTCATGCAGATCTGTTCGCAGTCATGGAGTGTTCTATTGGAGCATTCGTTCAGATCTGTTGGAAACAAGTACAAACAAGAAATATTTCATTAGGGTTAGACGAAATATATCTTGACTGGTTAGGGGAATGGTTATTATTCATGATGTACCTCAGTATTATTCAATAAAGTAATTATACATAGGTCTTTTCAAAGTATTTCTACGCATTATTTCCTTTTCCTGTTCACAGGATGGCACAGACACTCACAAAGATGCTGAAGGCATGTCTGTTTATAGACCATTCTTTGCAGAGTAGTGATCTCAAAAGAACACTGGTAAACGGCAGAGACAAGGAATAAGCGTTTCTGTATTCTCTTCGCATAAAAATCATTTGCATGTATTTCCTGTGCTATTAATGTGTATGCGTGGTATTACCGTAGCAGGTGAATCCATCACCGAATAGATTGGGCGGACAATTCCCGCACTTCGGCTCCGTGCTTGGGGGGCTTTCGTCGATGCAGAGCACGCCTTCGAAGCAGGGGTCTCCCGCACACGAGTCAATATCGAGTTGGCAGTGGTCTCCAGACCAGCCGGCAGTGCAATTGCACGTAACGACCTAAAGCAAGACATCAGAAGGTCACAGTGGAAATCGTCTACTTCTTCTCCTACCGAGGACCGGGGAACTGGGGAATAACTCGAAAAAAAAAAAAAAAAAAGAAATTACAACACCCATGAATTTCCAAAGATTCCGTCCTGAGATTCTTCCCGTCACGCGTAAGTGTGCGGGGGGGGGGGGGGGAGTCAAGGTCAATGGTACCCTCGTCTCACACCCCTCCCCCCCCCCCTCCCGAAAAACGTGTCGGTCCTGCTACTAATTTCACTACTTTTACTACTACTTTTACTACCACTACCACTACTACTACTACCACCACCACTGGTACTACTACCGGACATATTATATCATTTTCAGCACCAATAATTTTGGGGTTGTGCCATCTCCCCACCCCTCGCCTTCTCTAGAAAAGAAAGAAATCAAAATTATAATGCAGGCAGACTGATAAGACATACATTGAAATCGTTAACTAACTTTGCATTTAAAACTATCAACCTTATTTTATGTTTCATAATTTTTCGGATATTTCACCAATAAAAGTGCACCAGATCGTGTAACTTCAGTTGTAGAAAATTATTGCAAAATCTCCTTCATCACCCTCGTCCATACCCCCTTCATACACCTTGTGCACAGGTAAAGCGCATGCACACAGGTGACAGATACCATGATTTGGTGATTAACATGTATCCCGAATATCTACTTTCCTGCCTTTTTTATTGTAAATGACAATTTTTAAACATCCCCCCCCAAAAAAAAAAAAAAAAGAGAGAGAGAATTCTACAATTCGTAGGTTTTCAAATACAAAGGCTTCCTCCCTCGGGAAGGAGAAAAATACAAAATCAAGTACAGAGCTTTGAACTCAGTGTAGGTGCAAACGTTGGACAAGAGGTATTTAACAGGTAGGGCCTACGTTGATTTTCTATTTTTCCAGGAATATTCATTTTCCTTTTGATTGAAATTTTCCAAATATTTAACTACAAGTGTGCAACGGATCACTGCAATTCAATCATGAAAGCATGAAACGAGGAATGATATCGTTCATCATTTTCATAGTTATTTAATTTTCTTTTTCTTTTCATTTAGACTTACCGCAAATCTGTTCTCGATGAGGTCTTCTCCCTCAGCTTCCGTTTCAAAGTCACAAATGCCACTGTTTTCACACAGGCAGACCTTGACAAGGATTGAGACTGAGGATTGGACCAAACCGTCACTGGCCACCACGTCCAGAGTAATCCTGTCCGTGTTTGCTGGAGTCCAGACAAGGCGACCATCTAAGGGGACAATACAGGATTGACATGACGAGTATATCAATCAATCCATCATTAATACTAGTAATTTGTTTGAACTTTTCACCGAGCATACGAGCATAGTTTATTGATTCTCTTCCATTGTGCAAAGATTACATGAACATTAGTAAATTTATCTAATTTGTATGAAATCAAAAAATGAAATTGCAGCCATTTGTCAATTAGCAACAAAAATACAAACTCAATTCTTTTAAAAGTTAATTAAGATAATTGAAAATAATCTTAACTGATTGTCAATTGCCTATGATGGTCAGATGCTCAGTATTCAGCGAGGAGGTTATTAGACTGCCAAAACACGTAACTTAAGCTGTATCTCGGCCCATTATTTTACCCTATTCTTACCAGATGATAAAATCATGAACGTCAGTATTTGACAAGACAGAAAAGCAATCCTATTATAACCACGGTGACGCACATAGGTAATACAGTCATATGTTTTCTCGACAGAGCAGCGAGTTTAGATGAAAATAATCCGATTACAACTCATCTTATACACTAATTAGACCAAGTTTATTTGTTTGTAAGATTCCAGAAAAACTACACAAAACAATCCTAAACAAATTCGTTGACTGCGTAGTGTTCATAAAGAACCTGACCATCATCAATGGACGAATTTTGTGGAGTAGTGCCGCTCAGTGAAAACGTGATGATGTCATTGTTTGGATCGAAGGCTGTGATCAGAAGGACGTAGGTTTCTCCTACTACAACGTGTAGAGTGTTGTTGGCCATCAATGCCCCCGTAGCGCTTAGCTCTTGGATGTCCGTGATTTCCGGGGGGAAATTATCTGAATCGGTGAACAAAATAATGACATAATGACAAAATAAATGAATTATTTAATTGTAAATTAAAATTTAAAAATACAGTTATAAATACGAATACAATTATTTAATTCAATGCAATTATTTAATTGTAAAGTTATATATATATATATATATATATATATAAAAGAAGAGCTTGCAACCAAAAGGCGCTAAAACCATTAAAAAATGATGGATTTAGCGCCATTTGGAAGCAAGCTCTTCATATATATATATATATATATATATATATGAAGGGTTTGTTTGCAAAAACCGATAAGTCCATTTTTGAAGATTTTGAAGTACGGTCTCTGTCAGAAAGTACAAAATAATACCTTTTCAATGATATATTGGTCACTACACATACTGGTATATTTTTGAAGTTATGGTCAAAAGAAGCAAAAATTTTCTTATTATTCTCTTTATTTTTCTTGACCTTTAATCGCAAATATCTCCATTTGGCAAATATGGACTTATCGGTTTTTGCAAACAAACTCTTCATATATACATACATACATACATACAAAAACATTAATTCAATTTCAGCTGTTGGGGCAAACAGAGAAGTGTGGTCAAGAGTAACATAAAACGGAAGTGGAACAGTGGTGTTATCATTTTTAATTTGATGGGTATTTCAATGTAATTGTCTTTTTAATTACAAGTCAACTTGACAGCAAGGTGCATTTTTGTCACAAATAGCTTTACGAAGATATTTTACATCAGAAGTGCCCCTTTGAAAAAAAAAAAGCCAAACTCGATATTAATATCCCATCGTCTCAATTAAGAACTGAATCAATAAAGAAGCTGTTTTTTTTTTATGAGCCTGACTTGTAATTTAAGGTAAATCATTTGGTGACGAATCCACTTTGTCCCTTACTAAGTGTTTGCTCGACTGCCACGCGTCTGGCACCAATAGCCAACGAGTTTGCTCCAAGCTCCGGTCCCACCGCCAAGTAATCAAAGAGACACGGCCTGTCGTCTTCACACAACTCAAGGGCAGCACTCTTTTCCTCTGTGGACGCGTCAGCCAGGAGTTCATCCAAAAACAGTGGCACGAAGTCAGGATCGTTGTAATCGTCCCACGAGTTGTTTCCGTGATCAAACAACGACTCGTTCACTCTGACTGCCCCTACATTGACAAGAATCAAAAGTTCAGAAAAATTCGGTGCAGAAACTAATCAATTTTAAAGGACAGTTTGAATGTACTGACAGAGAGATTACTGTGAATAAGAGAGAAATTGCTCATTAATTGTGTATTGCTTAATCTAGGTCGTATCCATTTTGCCATAATATTCATATTTCTCTCTTGCATACTGAATTTGTTATGAATAGATGATATCACACAAATTGCACATTCCCGTTTCTGTCAACCATTCTTAAAACGTTGCTTAACAGAAAAAAATAAACTCTGCTCTCAAAACAGTAAGCAAAAGTGTAAAAATCAATTTACATTGTTTAATACACACACACACACACACGCACACACACACAAAAAAAAAACACCAAAAAAAAAAAAAAAACAAAACCCATCAACAACAAGAAGCAAACTGGGAACTCATTTACCAAGCAACCAGAAAGTACCATTAAACAAGTTTTGGCTAACTTTTTCACTAAAGAAGCTTTCTTGGATCAAAGTTTTTAAGTTGAGTACGTTTATAGGAGACAATATTGTTTCGACTCACATGATTTTCCAAACTCAGAGATTTCCGCCTCTGAAAGGTTCTTCCCTTCCTCCGGTTGCAAAATGGTTCCATTCCTAAGCAGAAAGTCATCCGATGGATCGCCGTTCCACAAACCTATGAAAATCAATAATACGTTAATCATTATTTTGGGCACTAGTTACATCTGGGGAAATCTGCAATTACTTCCAGGCATTGGATAAAAGGCAAAGCATATGTTTTTTTTTTTTTTTTGTTTTTTGTTTTTTTTTTTTTACAATATACCAATACGTTTGTTCAAGGACTCGGCGCATCTAATTTCTGAGACACTGACTTATATCTTCAATTTGCCACTGGAAACTGGAGTTTTCCCAGATGCTCTGAAAATAGAAAAAGTTGCTCCAATTTACAAGGTTCTAGGGAAGAACTAGGCAATTACAGACCAATTTCAGTATTGCCAATAATTGCAAATATTTTTGAAAAAAAAATTGTCAACAAGCGGTTTGTGGATTTTTTAGACTCGCACTGTATTCTGTGCAAACAACAGTATGGTTTCCGTAAAAAGTACAGAGCTAAGCTCTCTGTAATCAACCTTGTGAAGTCACTTCTAAAGTCAATCGATGAAGGTAAACACATTATTGGTGTTTTCATTTATTTTCAAAGGGCTTTCGACACAATAAGCCACAAGATCTTCAGCAAATTGAGTTTTTATAGCATTCACGGCAAACCCGTATAATGGTTTGAGAGTTATCTTGCGAATAGATCACAAGTAATATGTTACAAGGAAACAGTCAGTAGTCACAATACTTGTGGTGTACCACAAGGATCAGATCTCGGGGCCAACGCTCCTTTTATTATAATCATAAACGACCTACCAAACGCAACTTCTTTTTTTATTTTTATTTTAGACTATTTGCTGACGATTCAAATATATTTCATACATCAACGTTGGCCAGAGGAAAGTTGACATGGAGATCATCAATCTGCATTGAAGGAAAATTCAAGTGGTGCAATTCTAATCAAGTGACAATTGATTTCAAAAAGACAATGGAACTATCAGATAATGTCATTTGTAGAGTGAATGAGGCATCTTTTGTTGGAATATTCATTGACGGTCATCTGCCTTGGAACAGTCACATACAAGCTGTGGAATGTGTAAGAAGGAAGGTTGGTATTCTTTTTAAATAGCGACACTGTGTCCCCCATCATACACTTATTCTCCTGTACAATTCTTTTATCCAGTCCAGCATTACGTGTGGAATTGAAGTGTGGGGGAATACATGAAAATCTTATTTAAACTGCCTTCGTCTTAGTCAGAAGATGACCATGATAGCTATCACCTTCAGTCCACTCAGAACAAATTCTGATCCCCTGACATACCAAGTAAACCCCTTCCAACACTCAGTTCTGCATACTCCGAAGGCCCGTACATGATTAAATCCAGGATTCCACTCTGAAATGTGACTTGAAGTGAAGATGGGATCTGCGCTGGACTCAAGAAGACAGCTGTGACGGTCGTATCGTTTGTCGCCCCATCTTCCGTGGTGTTATCACTGCTCACTGTCAGCGCGAAATAGTCATCAGCCGAATCGTACCCTTCTGTGAGAAAGGCAGGAAAGAAATTCATGTTTAGGGCTATAGTGTCTATATATAGTTACATTTCTAGGAAGTGTAATAAGACTGGTGATGATGGTGATTGTGATGTTTATGATAACGATTTTGATAATAACAAGGAGAAGAAGAAGATGAAGAAGAGCCGTGACCAGGGAAGCTTCTCCAGTGGTAACGCTGCTCTTCCGGAGATCCTTCCAATTACCATAGTTGCTAACTATCTTGTGGCTAATATCATATCCGTCCATTGCTAATGCACAAGGTATTGTTCATTTGGGCATTACAGCTTTGAAGGACCAGCACGTTTTGTTAAACTGCTACAATGTGACTCCAATACACAGGTGGGAAGAGGGATAAGGCATGTTAAATTTACCTTTATATTGTAATACATTTTCTCGAGAAAGTTCCTGAAAAGCGCGTGATATAACTGCCATTATAGGAAATATGAAATATGATACGGAGAATCTACACGGAATTTCTTAATCTACGCACGTCAGTCATGTGTCAAACTTTCTAATACACACACATTTCATTGATACGACTTTTATGGTTTAAATGATTTTTCACACACTGTATTCAGGTCTGCATTTCTGTCTCATGCTGTCGTATAAGTATTATACGTGTTACAAAAACATTTCCCACTTTTGATCCTCAATAGTTTAAAAACTATACATCAGATAAAACTGACATTGCTATGAGCAATAGCTGAATAATGTACAATTTTGTTGGAGGCAATTTTAAAATTAAAGCATGATTCAGTTTCATCAAATTAAACATTGGTTTTCAGTTAGGTTTCAGATTTTGCTCTATTTTCAACCCTCTGTACTAAACTTTAACTTTGCACAGAAGTCAATTGGTGTGTATGGGAGTGTGTAGTTGACACCCAGACAATGATCCTGGACAATGGCCAGGATTTGAATGTCCATTACTTATTCATGAGGAATTCCTCCTTCCCAGCTGGTCTTTATTTATTCTGAAATGTGGTGCATGCAAGCACATAGGCGTTTTCACATCAGCCCGATGTTTCGAAATAGCGCGCTATTTTCTGACTTGGGAAATTAACCCGATCACGGGTTTGAAAATTTGAAAATGTGAATACAGATTAGCGCGCTAGTTGTATCGCTCTGATCGAGAAAATTTCTCGAGTACAACTCGGAAATTTTCGAAATAGCAGGATAATTAATGCGAATTAACGCGCTGTTTGATAATGTTCGGGCTGATGGGAATAGGAAATGAAACAGCGCGCCAAGTTGCGATCGCGAAAAATATCTCTCGAGCTTTTTTTTTTTTTTTTTTTTTTTTTTTTATCGGGGTGATGTGAAACGCCTATTGAAACATGTGCTTACTTTTTTATGTGAATGGATTTCACCCTTTGTCATGAATTCAGACTAGCAGTGCCCAGGGCAATCCATCATGAATAATAGTGATAAAGCATTCATGTGCCTTGCAGCAGAGCTCTGAATAGGTGGCATCCATGTCCATTGTTCAGGGTCATTGTAAGTACACACTCACATACACATCATTAGTTCCTGTGTAAAGTTCAGGTTTTGTACAGAGGGTTAAAATTTGACCAAAATCTGGAAACTAACATTGGAATTAATCATGGATTTCATGAAAGTGATATAGGTTTCAAATTCAAAACACTTCCAACTAATTTGTACACTATAGCTATTACTCATATCAATGACCTGTATGTAGTTTTCGAAACATCAAAAGTGGGAAATGTTTTTGTAACACCTAGTATAAAGAAGATTCAATTCAGGACACTGCAATTCAAGTCTGTATTTTCTCTAGCTTTACCTGTAAGCACAGTTTCAAGATCTACGTTTGAGTCGTTCACTTTGACTTGCATCTCCGTCCGATTACCGTTGAGGGTTATTTGAAGCTGTCAAAAATTCGACGGTAAAGCATGATTAAGATGACGTGAAAAACACAATAAAATGTCAATATCAGTAAACAGCCACTAGAACTTTGGTGATTTATCTTTATGTAAAGAAAAAGACAGAATGCTTGGCATTAAAGTTGCCATAATTTAGGAAACCAGTATTCTTGTAGTAGGTGCGTTTTTTGCCACAAATTTTAAATACCAAAAAAAAAAACAAAAAAAAAAAAAACACTACACCATTGTTGACTACAGACAGTGACGCATTAGTTTCCGTTTATGGAAGATATAGTATGTATAATTCGTGAGGGTTTAGAATTGAGATAAAAAGTGAAATGAATTAGTGTAGCTTTGAAGAAGTGGCAAGGACAGACATATGGCGATTTTATAATTACAGTTGTAATTCCTTGTGTGGCGGCAAAGCCCAGGAAGACGGTCCCAGTATTATCCCTTTCTCCAACCGCTTTCCCGGTCCTCGCTTGAACCTGAAACGGATCGCCATTGGTGTACTCCAGCATAACATATTCTCCCAGGCTGTTGAATGTGTATGATTCCCCGTCGAATGTCTTAACGTGAGGATTACCGAAGAACCAACCTGAAAGGAAGCAATAGATAAACAGAATGACATTTCATTTGTATACATGTGGAAAAAAAAATAAAACAAAATCACGTCGTTGTTTTCTCATGACAAATCTTTTCATTGGACAGAATTAATGTATCTATATTTACTCATAGTAACCCCTTCTGCAGGTAAAGAACATAACGACAAATGAAAAAAGAGCAAAAGCTCTAGCATATGGATCCTGAAATGAAGAAGACAAAATAGTTCGTCTTTGCATTTTGCTGCTCCCAAGCGGAATAAAGACAAAAATCTGGGTAATGTAGTTGTTGGTTAGAGATTACCCAGAGAAAGGTTTATGTAAGAACAAAGCTCATGTAACAAGTCCTCTTTCCATCACAGGAGATTTGAACAGATTTCCATGGGAATACATACCTAAGAATGGAACTCTGTAGTTACGACAGTGAGATGGTGGCCTCTTTCTTTCATAGAGATTGCAGAATGAGGTGCTGCGTGAACGACTGCAGCAGAAATATCTTGGGAATACGTCGGCATCTGTAAAAGGGAAAATATGACAAAATGACGGACTCCCTTGAAAGTTGTATAACATAGGTACCACAGAGCTTATCGATTGTGTGGACGTGGCCGCCAGACTCGTACTAGAGCGGCTCTAAATGGCTGCGGTCCACTCGTCACGTCCCGGTGTTATCACCCATTTCGATTTTCAGTGCACGCCGTTCGCGACCTACTGCTATGTCTATGGTGCGCTATTTGCCTAATAATTCCGATAAACTCAGTTTAGCGCCGATAAACTTAGTTTTTCGACCGATAGACTTAGTTTATCAGTCAATAAACTCAGTTTTTTGAGAGAAACTCTGCTTATCGACTGAAAAACTAAGTTTATCGCGATAAAGCTAGTTTTTCACTCGATAAACAGAATCTATCGATAAACCGAGTTTTTCGCTCGATAAACAGAGTTTTTCGATAAACTAAGTTTATCGAAAAACTAAGTTTAACGATAAACATGGTTATTTCAGCTCTGGCGAAAGGGGGCGCTAGTACGGTCTAAAGGACGGTTCTACTCTGGCAACACTATTCAAAGCTCAAAGCGCCCTCTACTGACAAATCTTGAATAACTCTGATTATCGATAAACTTAGTTTTTCGGCGATAAACTGAGTTTTGACGGCCACGTCCACGAGGTGAAATCGAAAAGTCTGTAATAATTCACTGGCTAGTACCTGAACGCTAGTATACCTATTTACGAGCACCAAGCACGGTGCTGGAGAGTTCAGCTGTCTGTATTGCTTGCAGCATAAATCATCTATTGGACTTTAATTGCGTTAAAGAAACATAGAGAAACTGTGATCACAAGAGCAAAACCGTTTTGACAAGATACATCAAAGAAACATAGATATTTATAGTAGACAAAATGTCAATCATTTCCTTCTACCCACTCCTCTTCTGGAGAAAGAAAGAGGGAGTGAGAGAGAGAGAGAGCAAAAAAAAAAAAAGAGGGGCGGATTGACTTACAAATCCAGCTGAGCCTCTCATCTTGTCTCAAAAACCCATTTCTTGGCATTTCCGATTGGTAGTGACTGGACAGCCAGAAACTGTAGTATCCCCGGAATAGCCCCGAGTGTGAATACGTGCATCGGAATGCCCCACTTCCTATGGGAGGAAAAACCGGCTGCACGCATCTCGTGGCGAAAGGGGAAGACAGGGGGTAGTAAAACGAGACTGTCATGGAAACAAAGAGGAGAAAAGATCAGTTGCATAAATATATTGTTTACGATCTCAGCTGTAATGCCTGCTGGTTTTCTTAGGTAAGCAATGCGGTTTACCTATTAAAAATGCGACACTTTGTGTGTGTTTGTGTGTGTGTGTGTGTGTGACGACACTTTTTGTGTGTCTGTTTGTGTGTGTGTATTCTAATTCTAAGATAGTATTATCTCAACACATGTCACGCAATAAGATACGATTGGTGATGTTGTTTGACAGCACTTTGATGTTCAAGAAATGTCATATTGGTGGACCGTGCTTGTGAACTTGTGATCTTGTGGCCTTCAAAGAATTTTTTTTTTTTTTTTTTTATGTCTATTACCCTGAGCAGGTTACGGAAGACAAACTACATGGTTACGAGGTAGAATTTCGATACGAGACGCGGTAAGGTTAGAGAGGTAGAAAATCCCCACTTACTTTAATACATATTAAACAATATCCTGAACTTATTATCACTAAACCCAACCCATGAGACATGTCCTGATGAAGCAGCACAATCTCAACTCGTCACACACGACATTAACTCAGCTCAGTAGACAAAAATAACATTATAATTATTATATCATACCGTCTCGGCGCAAACTATACAACGTTGATTGTACAGAGAGAGAGAGAGAGAGAGAGAGAGAGAGAGAGAGATCTACGACATACAAGGTCCGTTGAAGCCTGACAACAGGTCTGGCGGGACGTTCTCTTGGTGTGAAAAATGCGCAAACTTGCATCCAGTGAACCGGACGTCCAATATGGCTTGTAACAATGAACATGGACACGGCTGCATTCCATCGAGGGAAGGTGTTGGCTCCGAATTATACCAATTTAAGCAGTACGCCCTCGGATTGATGTAGTACGGAGGATTTGAATCCAGTTGGTATATGTATCTTCCCAGTAAACCAGTTGTTCCATTAAGCTGGTCAGGTCTGTAGCTCCTCAACAAGTCGTCAATACTTGGAAACTCATTACGCCAGTTGCCACCGATGCTATAACCTATCCGAGCGGGCGTTTCCTTCGAATTGGGGTCCCACATCATACTGCCCTCTTGAAAATTCAGTAGTATTACAGTGTGGACACCATTAGTCAGGATAATCGCTTGGTATGTATTAGTCTGGAACCAGTACACAAAAATAAAAGAAACCAACATCAAATTTAAAAGTGATGGAAATAGAGTACAAACGCGGGTCAGATTCTCAAACAATACTACAGAAACAAGTTCATCGGCATGATCGAAATACTTTACGGCCAGTTGCGCATGTCACTCTCGTTATTGTGGCAGGTGCATGCGGCTGTCCTTTGTTGGTCAGAAAGTAATGTGTTATATCATGATCATAATTTAGGGTAAATTGCAATACCACTGCCAGTTCTGATAAGTATGGTGACACACAAGTGAGTTACAAGGGAGGAAAAAGAACAAAAAAAAACCTCTTTCCACAACATCTAAAAGCCATAAAGCACACCACAGCCCAAGAGTGCGTAACTTTAGTTGTGCCTTCGAAGTGAATCTGTTGCAATACCGACATTTTTTTTTTCTCGTCTATTTTTTTTCCGTTCTGCTCAAGGCATGCTCTGGTATCTAGGCGAGATTACTCCAATTAAGTCTTATATCGACAAACGGTTTGCGTGTGTGTGTATGTGTTTGTGTGTGAATCTACTCCGATATAAATGTAGTGATTACAAATTCAACTCAAAATCTTCGGTGTCACTTTCAAAAAGGAATACGAGTCACATTAAATATACCGGGTGCCCCCCCCCCCCTCCAAAAAAAAAAAAAAAAAAAAAAAGCGGAACGGTGGATTTTCAGTACCTTGCGTTCTAAAAGTGGTATATTTTTTGACATCATTAGAAAGAGCATCTTCTGCAAAAGACAATGATACCAAAATCATTAAATTTGGTTCAGTACTTTTTATTCTACGCCAATTTCTGAAAATGTAGTCATTTTCAAATTTTGCCGGATTTTTGCGACTTATGAGATAATAATTTGAGTGCGCGAAACGCGATCCATACGGTGAATATTGTGTAAGCTCCGTGATCCATGTCAACAAAAAATACAGCTTTCACATTGGGCACGGGCCAGGAAAAAAACAGTGTGTGTGTGTCTGTGTGTGTTTGCGCGCCCAATATGAAAGCGTTATCTTTTGTTGACATGGATCAAGGAGCTTACACAATTCACCGTATGGAACGCGTGTCGCACCCAAATTATTATCTCATAAGTCGCACAAAAAAATTGAAAATGACTGCATTTACAGAAATTGGCGTAGAATAAAAAGTACTGAACCAAATTTAATGATTCTGGTATCATGGTCTTCTGCGGAAGATGCTCTTTCTAGTGATGTCAAAAAATATATCACTTTTAGAACGAAAGGTACTGAAAATCCACCGTTCCGCTTTTTTGGGGACACCCGGTATAGTACATCAGCCTAAGCTTACGTATCCTTTATGTTCTTCCTTTTTATCTATACCTTACACAAACTGTGATCTGGGTATAGTACTTCACTGTACTTACTCACTCTACTTACTGTACGACGTAATTGACAGGTAGAATATGTCATGCATGTGGTGATAATATTCTGTATGGAAATGAACTAAAACTACCATAGGTTGCACTCTTCCGCATTCTATTTGCGATAACATTACTGTTATATTTATTTGTTCTTTCCTTGTTTGTTGTATTTAAAGAAGACGTCAAGTGCACAATGCAATATAGGCCGATCATTATAGTATTGTCAGGATGCAGTCATTAGGAGTAACAACTGTCTGACAGGTTGTAATGGCGCCAATTAAGATAATAATAATTGTATGGAAGACCAACCTCATCACCACCAGAGCCCGGAGGCTGCACGTTCTCCCACGTGATTACGAGGAGGTAATAGATTCCGTCGAAGAATGTTTGAGACGACAAATCGGCGGAGGGTAAACGGAGCGTTTTGCGAATTTGCGATACCACCTTATCTCGCACAGTGAAGAAGGTGGATGATGGTGAGCTGCGTCCATCATACTCCTACCAACAGCAGGAAAATCAAAAGAAGAGGAGAAAGGGAAGAGACCGACAAATGGAGTGAGAGATAAAGAAGCGGGTCGGAGGGAAAGAGGGTTGAGTGGTAGAAAAATTAAGAGGGAGAGTGAAAGGAACTCTTGAAGCATGATTTGTGAAAATCACTGAAATTATCATAACCTTACATACAAGAGACAATGCAAGGGTGACTTGTTTAATTCACTGTGACAGTACGATCTTGTTTGTGATGACTGCCTATAAGTGGCTTATTTGATCATAATCTATGAACACTCTCGAGGTTCTTGAGATATTGTTGGGAACGAAGCTTTAAAGGGTCTGTACAGTTCTGGTCGTGGTGTAGATCTAGCTTTTAACGTTTTGCGAGATATCCAGAAACCACTCTATGAGATGTCAAAGAGCAGCAGTTCTAAGGGGTATCAAAAGTTTATCGATGAAAATCGGTTTTGAAATGGTTGAGATATCCAAAAACAAGATGAAACAAAGAGATCCTAATAAAGTTGTGGCATATCGCCTTTTATTATTAGCACTTTTTTGGATATCTCAGCCATTTGAAAACCAATTTTCATCAAATAAACGTTGAATCCTTCTTAAAATTACATGCTCTTTCATATTTCATAAGAGGCTTTTCATTATCTCACTTAGGAATGTTCAAAACATGAATTCCTACCTAAACCAGTACTGTACAGTCCCTTTTAAAGCGTCATTTGAAGCATCCAAAGTTTGCAGTGGAGATCCTCAGAAATAGTAATTATGCATCGACAGCTATTTTGAATCGTGTACCGGTATTACCACAACTCAATCCGCACATGATGCTATTTACCTCCGCCAGTAGGCGGAGGTTATGCTTTCACTTAAATACATGTTTGTCTGTGTGTCTGTCTGTTTGTGTATAAGATAGCCTGAGAACGGATGAATAGATTTTCACTAAACTAGCAGGGTTTGTGAGGTAAGGAAAGAAAAAAAAAATCCGATAAGACTTGCGGGCCATGAGGTCACCTCCTAATAATTTAAGAACGGATGACCGGATTTTCACCAAACTTGCAGGGGGTGTGTTCATGATGAAGTGAGAGCGGAAATATTAAGTTTGGGGGTCGTGACTTCAAAGATAAAAGGCCATAGGGTCATAAAGGACATAAAATAAGCTCAAACTCCCAATATGGCAAGAACGGATGATCATATTTTCGAAACTTGCAGGGGGGTGTGTTTATTATGAAGACAGACACAATTTAATCTGGGGATTATGAGGACAAATGTCATAAGGTCACATTGGGTCACAAAGGACATAAAATAAGTTTTAACTCCAAATAACTCAAGAACGGATGATCAGATTTTAACCAAACTTGTAGGATGTCTTCATGATAAAGTAAGAGACGATTGAATTTGTGGTCATGCGCTCAAAGGCTAAATGTCACAGAACCATAAAGGAAATGGTAACCAAATAACACAACAATGGACGATCAGACTTACACCAAAATAAATGTATTGTTTAGATGTCCCTATACCTCTATGTCTGTGTTGGAAATACTACCTACGAAATGGAGATATTTTTATCACGGCTGCTTGGCGGAGTTCATCTCTCTCGGAGTGTTCTTGTTTTAAGCTGTGGACGACGAAATGAAGATGTACAATGATAGAAACGTGACATACTGACAAATCGTACGATTCTTAATAAAATGAAGCTAAATCAAGTACCTGGTAATATATCCTTGGACTTCCGATGGAAATATCAACAGGAGCCCCGAAGACCGACACTGTCGGATTTTGATAAGCGTTATATATGGTGTAGAGTGAAGGAGTGACGTACTGGAGTAGGTAATTTGGCCTTACGTCCGAAAATTCAATGACTCCAGTTGACGTAAACTGCAGAAGTATAATGTGATAATTGAGATGAATAAAAAAGAAGAAGATATGGGTAGACGAGAACGCTTGTTAGAAAATTGATATTTGCCACTGTGTTTAAAGGCATTAGAAGTATGCAAAACATAGTTGAAGTTGTTTAATAATAGGTTTTTCCTACGATATGCCCTCTGGGCAGCACTGAATCCAATATCTCCTACACACACACAAACACACACACACACACATACAGTCTATGTAAAATATAAGCTACTAGTTTTTGTTGTTATCTACAATTTATATTTCTTTGTTTCAATATACAATCTAATATCCCTTTTACTCTGACATTGTCTGAAAAAAAAATGAACTGTTTTAAATTTTAAGATTTCAGAATTGCCCGAGATGTTTCGATTCCATTTCTTTCGAAACCACACACGCACTAACAAAGCACCTTGCAATAATCATTTTGTTTATATCTTTATGATTACTTGAGTAGCCAATCTCTCACATTCATGTTGTGTATAACAATGCTGTTCCCTCTAGTAAGAGGCAAAATACTCATTCTCCCGCAAAGTGACATAAAATGGATGTTCACAACATACACACGTGAATAAAGATTCTTATTTATCGCAAACCTATGGGGAAATGGTTACTACACATATCAACATCAGAAAATGGACAAATATTGTCGACCTCTCCCGGTTCGCCCCAGGTTAATTGCATATGGTATCAACCGGGCACAATTTTTGCCATACGAAGAAGACTCAAATAATTTACCATTCTAACATTCTGGTAATCAAGTAGGCCTACTCTTTTCTGAGCTTCTGTGTTTGTTACGGGTTACATCTGCTATCTGGTTAGCCATTGCTAAAATGACTGCTTCTAAATTGATATGCAAAGCGCACGTACAGTGATATCAGTATAAAGGCCATTGTTTCCAATGGGGAATCCTGTGTCCAAGTACACAGTCCGCCAGACTAAGCTGCAGTCTATTGAGAAGCATGTGAAGGGCACAATATTGACATCACCGACTTCCGGTCCGTATGGTAGATATATGTCCTCTGTTGGAAAGAATAAAATCATAAATCGTCATCAATACTGTTACCGGCATCAGGTTGTGTGCAGGTACGGATATCGGTATGCAGTTTGTCGTCTTTTTGAAAAATGAATATACAAGGCCAGTCGACAGTCAGAAGATCGGTCGCTTGGTTATGTTGACGATAGTATGGGTGCAGATCAAATGTCATAACATTTAATATTAGTCTCATACGATTATAACATTCTGTTTAAAACGGAAGGGCCTTTTGATCAAGTAATATTATCCGAAGTGGACCCTCAGGTACAGATTAATCTTCCTTCGAAAAATAGATGTCTTCTTTTTCTTTCAAATCTATTTCTCGCTTTATATTGCATTTGTTTTTTCGCAAAATGGCGTGAAAATGGGTTTAGTTTTAAACACATTTTCTGATACAAGGTAAATGATGCATCAAACAAAAGAATACTAGCACGAGGCAAAAATTCATTAGATTTTACGTATCATTATATCAAATCAATCAAGTGTATTGAGCGTTGAACAGTTTATAACTGTAAATAAAGTCGAAGGATTTGCATGAACTGAACAACGCTACGGCACCATGTTGAATCCCATCCCCTCATGTCTCGTTAACATTGGATGAACGTTCGTTTTATCACATTCGGTAGAAATTACCTTTGCTTGATAAGACTTTCGCCTGCTGGATCTGCAGGCTTCTTCAGATCGAGCGCTGTGAGAAGGACTTCCCACGAGCCGACGTAGGTGGCGCACGCCGATATGAGAGAATGAGGTCGTATATTGAGGAAAGTGAGTATTGCCCCAGGTCTCGGTTGAAGGTTTTCCCTTGTTGTTTTCGAATGTGAATGGCTTCCCTTATCCAGCGTGAGGTTTTCCCAGAGTCTCTGGCTAGGATGGAACACTTTTTCCAGTTGATGTGGTGATTTTCACTGGCCACATGATCGCTGATGGCCGACTTGTGCATGTGGGAGGTGGTTTCTTTTCCTTTTTCTTTTGTGAAATAGGATGCACTATACTGTGTCCACCTCTTGTTTGTGTTCATTTTTCCTGGTACCAAATTTCCTGGCTGTTTCTCCAATGTAGCTTCTCTCGCAGTTCCCACAATCATGGAATCTGGTGCACTACCCCCGATTGGTCATCGATCGATCTTTTGTCTTTCGGGTGTACTAAGATGTTCTTAAGTTTCTTGCGTGGCCTGAATGCTGTGGAGATGTCGTATTTCTGGTAAATCCTTTGCAAGGCTTCAGAGATACCCTTTACACATGGGATGGTTACCAACTTTCTCCTGTGATTGGTTGGTTTGGTCTGTGATTTCGGTTTGGTCTGATTTTCCCTCCTTTTTCTGTTGGTTTTCTTGAAAGACCAGCCAGGGTATCCACATTTCCTGAGGGAGGACTGGATGTACTCTTCCTCTACCTTCAGGTCTGCCTCCTCGTTGACAATGCAGTGTTCTCTGTCCATGAGTGTGCGGATAACCCCTAATCTTTGGCGGAGTGAATGGTGTGATTGGAAGTTCAGGTACTGTCCCGTGTGTGTCTTTTTTCTGTAGACGACCATCTTAGTTGTGCCATCCGGTCTTTTGGTAATCTTGGTGTCCAGAAAAGGGATGGAGTTATCAACCTCTAGCTCATGAGTGAATTTGATGCTGCCTGTGTCATCAACTTGGTCCAAGTGTGCCTTAAGTGTGTCGACTGTGTCCGCTTTTACGATGGCAAGGATGTCATCCACATACCATTTCCAAACTCTAGGTTTGGTGTCGACATGAGCGGAGGCGATGGCTTCATCTTCCAGGTATTCCATGTAGATGTTTGCGATCTCTCAGATCGGCGTGCGCCAGCTACGTGGGAAGTCCTTCTCACAGCGCTCGATCTGAAGAAGCCTGCAGTACAGAATCGCTGATCCAGCTGGCGAAATTCTCATCAAGCAAAGGTAATTTCTACTGACTGTGATAAAACGAACGCTCATCCAGTTGATTTTCCAATCAGATGATTTTTTTTTTTCAGCATCTCGTTAACATTATTTTCTTCATCCTGAGTGCTACTTGTACGTTCTTACACGTGTCTTTCTACCTTTGTTATACCAATCCGCCAAAGGAATATGCGGATCCGGAAAACACACCCAAGGGGTGACCCTCTACCCCTCCTCAAAAAAGCAAAACAAAACAAAACAAAACAAAACAAAACAAAACAAAGACATAAAAGAAAAGATGAAGTGACTTCCCGCACACGTACCTATGCAATCAACACCGTCTCCAATAAAACCGTTATCACAGAAACATTGAAAGCTGCCGGGATTATTAACGCATGTCGCATCTTCGTCACAGTTATGCAGACCTCTGCTGCATTCATCAATGTCTTTAAAAAAATCAAATGGTTGAGACACATGTCACATATAACAGCGAATGCAAAATTATCTAAATATATCATATCTATTCATGCCATGAAATGGTGTACAATTGAAGATACAAAAAAAAAAAACATTTATGGCAACATAAAAACATAGGGGATATACATACGCCATTATACATCCAGAAAATAAACTTCGCATGACTATTATAATGGAATCAAATCAGTTGTTGGTTAATACATGTCGCTATGTAAAGATGTATAGCGCTTTGATCGCAAATTTGAAAGAAATTCCTCGTCTGGGACATCTGGAGAAGCAGAAATTACCGTAGCCCAAAACATTGAGAATAACATTGGATTTTGTCCTTTATTGTGGTCATTATATCAGGTATACTAACTTGTACATCTAACCATCTAATTATACGTGTTTGTTAGGTTGCTCGCAATGTTTCACGAGGGACGAGAGAGAAGGGGAAAATTTGGATTTTTGTTCTTTTCTAATATGTTTTTTCTCTCTATACAAACAAACATTAAACTTTTAAAGGCAGGAGAGCAAGTCTTCGAGCATCTCACAATGTTTCATGCCTTCATTGATGCATTTCTATGAGTGCATTTAGTGGAAGAGGGAACAAAAAATGCTGAAAACGTACGCCATCGTCCACTGCGTTTGTACATTGCATATTGTGCACCCTCTGTACTATATCCCATTCATTAATATACATATTACGAAAATGCATGCAAGAATCAGATGCACTAAAATTCAGTGTATAAATTTGTACACATATGACGGCACAGACAAAAGGAAAAGGACATAGTTCACCAGCGATCGCAAAGGACACTGACATGCTACAACTCTTTGTGTACAACATGAGTGCCGATTGGCGCAAAAAACCCCACAGCGTTGTAAACACTGCCCAAAGCCTCTAGCATAGAAAGAGTTACGCTTCGATGACGGGATAATTGTTAGACAGTAAATGTAAGAAGGAAACTAGAAGGTCACCTGTGCAATTCCATCCATCGTCGTACAGTTCGTATCCACTAACACATCCGCATTCGAAACTACCTGGCAGGTTAGTGCACGTTCCCTCATCAGGGTCGCAACCTGCACTGTTTCCGCTGCATTCATCGATATCTGGAAAAAAAAAAAGGCGACGATATCTTGTCAGGACCTGTTGGTGATTCGTTTTATTGAAAATAATGCGAAAAACAATCCATCTGCATGGCTTCTGACATTCCACTTGATATAGATTCTGCGGCATTGGTTTGAAATTGAAAGTTATTTATTTATCTTTTTGTGTGGAAACGAGCATAACGTTCTATCCTAATCAGATCACTTGCCTGGTGTTCTTCTTTTTTACACTTACATTTTGCTTCATAGAAATTACCCCAAACTGAGAAATTTGAAAGATCATTCAGTGTTTCGTATTATGTGTTTGTTTGTTTGTTTGTTTGTTTGTTTGTTTGTTTTATTTCCATGTGACGAGATGGCTGGATAGCCCATATTCAGCTACGTTAAGCTGGTCTTCCATGGGGTCCAGGTGGATGTGAGGTGGGACCACTTCACCGGGTTAAACACCCTGCTCTTTGCGATGAATGAATGAAGCGGGATCTTTTACGTGCATGAGTTGTTAGTCTCTCATACACGGGACCTCCGTTTTATGTCCTATCCGAGGGACAGAGTGTTTTGCCTCTTGAGGGGACGGTATGCTTACACACAACATTGCTGAGTCCAGACTCGGGTTCGAACCCGGGCCGCGTGATCGTGAGGCAGACGCGCTATCGACTGAGCCAACTCACTGCCCTCTGTTCGATTTTGCAAAAACTTTTGCGGTTGTTTCATTTCATCATATTGTTTAAAATTAACCAGTACATGCAAGGTTCTTTCAAATAACTTTCACTTTCCCAATCTCGAGCTTTCCAAGACTATTGTCGAAGATCACCATAAGCAACCCGAGAGTTTTATCGGTAAAGCACGGTAATACAGATTTAAGAATAGGTTCAGCAGGGCTTAGCATGTCATAATAGGTCCTGTGATTATGTTGTTGTTGGGTTTTTTTCGAAATAGGATAAGGCGTATTCGTTCCCATTTGCTACAGAGGGAGAGTGGGTATCAGCATTCTTCTCCAACAACTGTCTTATTGCTGATAGGGCAAAAGTGAGTCCAAATGATACAGAGACTCTGACATTCTACAAAGTAAACGAGTTGCCTACTTGGATGGTCATGTTTTAAGTGCTGACACCTAATGATAAATGGCGCCAAAACGGCGAAGTTCTGTATAGCTTAGAATTCTGTGCGTAATTTAGTGCAGACTGGAAAATCAAACGTTCATAGCGTTGGAACTTCACTGTACGCAAATCAAACTATATCAAACAAACCGCATATAAGGGAATATTAAATTTCGTATCTTATCATTAAAATAATAATAAGAAAATAACAGGGGCGGATCCAGGAATTCCGTAAAGAGGGGGCGTGTTTACAAAATTAAAGGGGGGCGCACGCACCCCTCCCCCATTTTTTTCTTTTTATTTCTTTTGTTTCAACAAAAAATAAAGGGGGGGGGGGGTGCGCCGGTTGCGGTCCTCCCTGGATCCGCACCTGAATAAGAATACAGTCTTATGAAGGAGAGTGCATATCAGGTAACGTGACGATGTAATTGCTTAATTTTTTAAAGTTAAATTACAAAATCGATTTTATTTTCTGTCAGTTTATAGTCTACAACTAGTGTATTAAGTGGATTTCTACATCTATTCCTATTGTACATGCGTGTGACTTGTCTGATCTTATAAACGCGACAGCGATGAGATATCATTGTGGTGGGCCTACCTTCACACACGGGTGCTGCTGCCACTTGTAAGCCTTGACGTTCGTAAATATTACCATCGACGAAATCCCCATCGTTGCAGACAACCGACGCAGGCTGATATCCTATCGGACAGTAGCAGAGCTGAATTACATTTTGCCCATCACGGAACTGGGAAGTTTGGCACGTTATAGCTGCAGCTGACGTGTCCCGGGGAAAGAACGGGCATGCAGATCGTGGTGTGGAAATACTATCTATAAGGAATTGATAAGGAAGTAAGAAGCTTGAGCAGCATTTGCTGAAGATTTTGAGAATGACAACAAAGCATATTAGTTCACATATTCCATAAATTTTGTTTTTACACTTGAATATTTTATAGTCACACATTTCTGTATGTAATCATATTCATTGACATGTTCCTTGAAGATCTACAGTGAAAAAAAAATAAAGCACCTGATGTGAGTCGTATGTTTTGATACTTCCAATCATCTTTGAACAACCGTTGTTATAAAGGCATGGACACAGTTTGATTATGATGATGAATTGGTTAGCTGTTTGTCTTTGATCACCAAAGAAAAGAACACTTTTTAGAGGCAATTGGGTTTTCACTTGGGCCTTCGTACAGGCAAAAACGTTGCCTTTCTTTGCTGTTATCAGACCTGGTGCCAATTTGCAACATACAGTATCTCCAACTGCATGGTCAAAATGTCATCGCATGGAAAGGGGAAAAAAGGTAATCGGGACTTATTTAGACAGTCCTACAAGGTAAATTGCAAAGGGGAAAATGAAACAGAAATGAACATTGGAAGGCAAAGGCTATCGCGACTAGGCAGGCTTGACTCTAAACGAAGTCATGAGCGGAAATGGCAAAACGGATTGCAATTACTATGCTTTCCGCAGCGTCTCACATTCCTTGTCTTTACTGGACAGAAGACCGAACGACTTTGATTTTACACTGCAGTTATGCCATATTTGCCCTTGTTCTTGCTTGATAACTGAAAATTGTGATAAAAGAATACCTGTAACCTTACCTGTTACATCTGACTCTTCAGTCGTTCTGTCGGTGGTCCCTAAATATGCTGTGGCCATTGTAGTGACACGGTTCGCTGTAGCAACGATTTTTGGCTCTGTTGCTGTTTCAGCTGTGGTCACCTTTCCAGTTGTGGCCGTTGTAGTGGCAGGGTTCGCTGTAGTATCGATTTTAGGCGTTTCTGTTGTTTCGGCAATTGTCACCTTTTCTGTTTTGACAGTGGTTGTAACACGATTTGTTGTTACATCGATTACTGGCATGGTCGTTTCAACTGTAGTCGCCTTTTCTGCTGTGGCCATTGCTGTGACATAGTTTGTCGCAGTATCAATCAATGGCACCATTGTTGTTTCAGCTGGTGTTTCTCTTTTATTTGTGACCATGTTTGTGACACGGGTCGTTGTAGTATCGATTTCTGCTTCTGTTGCTATTTCAGTTTCTGTCGCCTTGTCTGTTGTGATCATTGTTGTATTAAGGTTCAATGAAGTACCAATTTCTGATTGGGCTTCAGTTGTTTCAGCTGTTGTAACCTCCTCTGTTGTAATCATTCTTGTTACACGGGTCGTTCTGGTATCGAATTCTGTCCCTGTTGTGATTTCAGTTTCTGTCGCCTTTTCTGTTGTGATCAATGTTGTATCAAGGTTCGTTGTAGTATCAATTTCTGGGCTTTCTGTAGTTTCAGCTGATGTAACCATATCTGTTGTGACCATTGTTGTGACACGGGTCACTGTTGTATCGATTTCTGTCTCTGTTGCTATATCAGTTTCTGTCGAGTTGTCTGTTGTGACCATTCTTGTATCAAGGTTCGTTGTTGTTTCAATTTCTAGGCTTTCTGTTGTTTCGGCTGTTGTAACCTTATCTTTTGTGATCATTATTGTTACACGGGTCGTTGTAGTATCCATTTCTGTCTCAGTTGCTATTTCAGCTTCTGTCGCTTTTTCTGTTGTGCTAATTGTTGTGTAAAGGTTCGTTGTAGTATCAATTTCTGGGCTTTCTGTTGTTTCAGCTATTGTAACCTTATCTATTTTAGCCATTGTTGTTAGACGGGTCATTCTGGTATCGAGTTCTGTCTGTGATGTTATTTCAGTTAATGTCGTCTTGTCTGTTGTAATCATTGCTGTATCAAGGTTCGTTGTAGTATCAATTTTTGAGCTTTCTGTAGTTTCAGCTGATGTAACCCTATCTGTTGTGACCATTGTTGTTTCACGGGTCGTTGCAGTATCGAGTTCTGTCTCTGTTGTTCTTTCAGTTTCTGTCGCTTTGTCTGTTATCATTAATGTTGTATCAAGGTTCGTTGTAGTATCAATTTGTAGGGTCTCTGTTATTTCAGCTGTTGTAACCTTATCTGTTGTGGCCATTGTTGTTACATGAGTCGTTCTTGTGTCGGGTTCTGTCTGTGATGTTATTTCAGTTTCTGTCGCCTTGTCTGTTGTGCTCATAGTTGTACCAAGGTTCGTTGTAGTATCATTTTTTGAGATTTCTGTTGTTTCAGCTGTTGTAACCTTATCTGTTGTGGCCATTGTTGTTACACGGGTCGTTGTAGTATCGATTTCTGTCTCAGTTGTCCTTTCAGTTTCTGTCACCTTGTCTGTTGGAATCAATGTTGTATCAAGGTTCGTTGTAGTATCAATTTCTGAGCTTTCTGTTGTTTCAGCTATAGGAACCTTACGTGTTGTGGCCATTGTTGTTACACGGGTCGTTGTAGTATCGATTTCTGTGTCTGTTGTTCTTTCAGTTTCTGTCGCCTTGTCTGTTATCATTAATGTCGTATCACGGTTCGTTGTAGTATCAATTTTAGAGCTTTCTGTTGTTTCAGCTGTAGTATCAATTTTAGAGCTTTCTGTTGTTTCAGCTGTAGTAATTTTATCTGTTAAGACCATTGTTGTTACATGGATCGTTGTCGAATCTATTTTTGTCTCTGTTGTTCTTTCAGTTCCTGTCGCCTTGACTGTTGTGATCATTGTTGTATCAAGGTTCTTTGTAGTATCGATTTCAGTGCTTTCTGTTGTTTCAGATGTTGTAACCTTATCTAGTGTAGCCATTGATGTTACACGGGTCGTTGTAGTATCGATTTCTGTCTCTGTTGTTCTTTCCGTTTCTGTCGCCTTGTCTGTTGTAATCAATGTTGTATCAAATTTCTTTGTAGTATGAATTTCTGGGCTTTGCGCTGTTTCAGCCGTTGTAACCTCATCTATTGCAGCCATTGTTGTTACATGGGTCGTTCTGCTATCGATTTCTGTCTCTGTTGTTCTTTCAGTTTCTGTCGCCTTGTCTGTTATCATTAATGTCGTATCACGGTTCGTTGTAGTATCAATTTTAGAGCTTTCTGTTGTTTCAGCTGTTGTAACCTTATCTGTTGTGGCCATTGATGTTACACGGGTCGTTGTAGTATCGATTTCTGTCTCAGTTGTTCTTTCATATTCTGTCGCCTTTTCTGTTTTAATCATTGTTGTATCAAGGTTTGTTGTAGTATCAATTTCTGAGTTTTCTGTTGTTTCAGCTGTTGTAACCTTACCTGCTGTGGCCATTGTTGTTACAAGGGTCGTTGTGCTATCAATTTCTGTCTCAAATGTTCTTTCAGTTTCTGTCGCCTTGTCTGTTGTAATCAATGTTGTATCAAAGTTCTTTGTAGTATGAATTTCTGCGCTTTGCGTTGTTTCAGCCGTTGTAACCTTACCTATTGCAGCCATTGTTGTTACATGGGTCGTTCTGCTATCGATTTCTGTCTCTGTTGTTCTTTCAGTTTCTGTCGCCTTGTCTGTTATCATTAATGTCGTATCACGGTTCGTTGTAGTATCAATTTTAGAGCTTTCTGTTGTTTCAGCTGTTGTAACCTTATCTGTTGTGGCCATTGATGTTACACGGGTCGTTGTAGTATCGATTTCTGTCTCACTTGTTCTTTCATATTCTGTCGCCTTGTCTGTTGTAATCAATGTTGTATCAAGGTTCGTTGTAGTATCAATTTTTGGGCTCTCTGTAGTTTCAGTTGTTGTAACCTTATCTATTGTAGCCATTGTTGTTACACGGGTCGTTCTGCTATCGAGTTCTGTCTCAGTTGTTGTTTTAGATTCTGTCGCCTTGTCTGTTTCAATCATTGTTGTATCAAGGTTTGTTGTAGTATCAATTTCTGAGCTTTTTGCTGTTTCAGCTGTTGTAACCTTATCTGTTGTGGCCATTGATGTTAAAAGGGTCGTTGTAGTATCGGTTTCTGTCTCTGTTGTTCTTTCAGTTTCTGTCGCCTTGTCTGTTGTAATCAATGTTGTATCAGGGTTCGTTGTAGTATCAATTTTAGAGCTTTCTGTTGTTTCAGCTGTTGTAACTTTATATGTTGTGGCCATTGTTGTTAAACGGGTCGTTGTAGTATCGATTTCTGTCTCTGTTGTTCTTTCAGTTTCTGTCGACTTGTCTGTTGTAATTAATGTTGTATCAAGGTCCGTTGTAGTATCAAGTTTTGGGCCTTCTGTTGTTTCAGCTGTTGTAGCCTCATCTGTTGTTGCCGCTGTTGTTAGATGGGTCGTTGTAGTATCGATTTCTGTCCCTGTTGTTCTTTCAGTTTCTGTATCCTTGTCTGTTGTAATCATTGTTGTATCAAGGTTCATTGTAGTATCAATTTTTGGGCTCTCTGTTGTTTCAGTTGTTGTAACCTTATCTATTGTAGCCATTGTTGTTACACGGGTCGTTCTGCTATCGAGTTCTGTCTCAGTTGTTGTTTCAGATTCTGTCGCCTTGTCTGTTTCAATCATTGTTGTATCAAGGTTTGTTGTAGTATCAATTTCTGAGCTTTTTGCTGTTTCAGCTGTTGTAACCTTATCTGTTGTGGCCATTGATGTTAAAAGGGTCGTTGTAGTATCGGTTTCTGTCTCTGTTGTTCTTTCAGTTTCTGTCGCCTTGTCTGTTGTAATCAATGTTGTATCAGGGTTCGTTGTAGTATCAATTTTAGAGCTTTCTGTTGTTTCAGCTGTTGTAACTTTATATGTTGTGGCCATTGTTGTTAAACGGGTCGTTGTAGTATCGATTTCTGTCTCTGTTGTTCTTTCAGTTTCTGTCGACTTGTCTGTTGTAATTAATGTTGTATCAAGGTACGTTGTAGTATCAATTTTAGGGCTCTCTGTTGTTTCAGCTGTTGAAACCTTATCTGTTGTGGCCATTGTTGTTAGACGGGTCGCTCTGCTATCGAGTTCTGTCTGTGATGGTATTTCAGTTTCTGTCGCCTTGTCTGTTGTAATCATTATTGTATCAAGGTTCGTTGTGGTATCAATTTTTGGGCTCTCTGTTGTTTCAGCTGTTGAAACCTTATCTGTTGTGGCCATTGTTGTTACACGGGTCGTTCTGCTATCGAGTTCTGTTTCTGTTGTTCTTTTAGATTCTGTCGCCTTGTCCGTTATAATCAATGTTGTATCAAGGTTTGTTGTAGTATCAATTTTAGGACTCTCTGTTGTTTCAGCTGTTGTAACCTTATCTGATGTGGCCATTGTTGTTACACGGGTCGTTGTAGTATCGATTTTGGTCTCAGTTGTTCTTTCAGTTTTTGTCGCCTTGTCTGTTGTAATTAATGTTGTATCAAGGTCCGTTGTAGTATCAAGTTTTGGGCCTTCTGTTGTTTCAGCTGTTGTAGCCTCATCTGTTGTTGCCGCTGTTGTTAGATGGGTCGTTGTAGTATCGATTTCTGTCCCTGTTGTTCTTTCAGTTTCTGTATCCTTGTCTGTTGTAATCATTGTTGTATCAAGGTTCATTGTAGTATCAATTTTTGGGCTCTCTGTTGTTTCAGTTGTTGTAACCTTATCTATTGTAGCCATTGTTGTTACACGGGTCGTTCTGCTATCGAGTTCTGTCTCTGTCATGCTTTCAGATTCTGTCGCCTTGTCTGCTTTAATCATTGTTGTATCAAGGTTTGTTGTAGTATCAATTTCTGAGCTTTCTGTTTCAGCTGTTGAAACCTTATCTGTCGTGGCCATTGTTGTTACACGGGTCGTTGTAGTATCGATTTCTGTCTCAGTTGTTCTTTCAATTTCTGTCGCCTTGTCTGTTGTAATCAATGTTGTATCAAGGTTCGTTGTAGTATCAATTTTAGAGCTTTCTGTTGTTTCAACTGTTGTATCCTTATCTGTTGTGACCATTGTTGTTAAACGGGTCGTTCTGCTATCGATTTCTGTCTCTGTTGTTCTTTCAGATTCTGTCGCCTTGTCTGTTTTAATCAATGTTGTATCAAGGTTTGTTGTAGTATCAATTTCTGAGCTTTTGCTTGTTTCTGCTGTTGAAACCTTGTATGTTGTGGCCATTGTTGTTACACGGGTCGTTGTAGTATCGATTTCTGTCTCTGCTGTTCTTTTAGTTTTTGTCGCCTTGTCAGTTGTAATTAATGTTGTATCAAGGTTCGTTGTAGTATCAATTCTTGGGCTCTCTGTTGTTTCAGCTGTTGTAACCTTATCTGTTGTGCCCGTTGTGGTTAGATGGGTCGTTGTAGTATCGATTTCTGTCCCTGTTGTTTTTTCAGGTTCTGTCGCCTTGTGTGTTGTAATTAATGTTGGATCAAGGTTCGTAGTGGTATCAATGTTTGGGCTCTCTGTTGTTTCAGCTGTTGTAACCTTATCTGTTGTGGCCATCGTTGTTACACGGGTCGTTGTAGTATCGATTTCTGTCTCAGTTGTTCTTGCAGTTTCTGCCGCCTTATCTGTTGTAATCAATGTTGTATCAAGGTTCGTTGTAGTATTAATTTTGGGGCCTCCTGTTGTGTCAGCTGTTGTAACCTTATCTATTGTGACCATTGTTGTTACACGGGTCGTTCTGCTGTCGGGTTTTGTCTCAGTTTTCGTTTCAGTTTCTGTCGCCTTGTCTGTTGTAAACATTGTTGTATCTAGGTTCGTTGTAGTATCAATTTCAAAGCTTTCTGTTGTTTCATCTATAGGAACCTTACGTGTTGTGGCCATTGTTGTTACACGGGTCGTTCTGCTATCGAGTTCTGTCTCTGTTGTTCTTTCAGATTCTGTCGCCTTGTCTGTTTTAATCATTGTTGTATCAAGGTTTGTTGTAGTATCAATTTCTGAGCTTTCTGTTGTTTCAGCTGTTGTAACCTTATCTGTTGTGGCCATTGTTGTTACACGGGTCGTTGTAGTATCGATTTCTGTCTCAGTTGTTCTTTCAGTTTTTGTCGCCTTGTCTGTTTTAATTAATGTTGGATCAAGGTTCGTTGTAGTATCAATGTTTGGGCTCTCTGTTGTTTCAGCTGTTGAAACCTTATCTGTTGTGGCCATTGTTGTTACACGGGTCGTTGTAGTATCGATTTCTGTCTCTGTTGTTCTTTCAGGTTCTGTCGCCTTGTCTGTTGTAATCAATGTTGTATCAAGGGTCGTTGTGGTATCAATTTCTGGGCTTTCTGTCGTTTTATCCGTTGTAACCTTATCTGTTGTGGCCATTGTTGTTACACGGGTCGTTGTAGTATCGATTTCTGTCTCAGTTGTCCTTTCAGTTTCTGTCGCCTTGTCTCTTGTAATCAATGTTGTATGAAGGTTCGTTGTAGTATCAATTTTAGGGCTCTCTGTTGTCTCAGCTGTTGAAACCTTATCTGTTGTGGCCATTGTTGTTACACGGGTCATTGTAGTATCGATTTCCGTCTCTGTTGTTCTTTTAGTTTTTGTCGCCTTGTCTGTTGTAATTAATGTTGTATCAAGGTTCGTTGCAGTATCAATTCTTGGGCTGTCTGTTGTTTCAGCTGTTGTAACCTTATATGTTGTGCCCGTTGTGGTTAGATGGGTCGTTGTAGTATCGATTTGTATCCCTGTTGTTATTTCAGGTTCTGTCGCCTTGTCTGTTGTAATTAATGTTGGATCAAGGTTCGTTGTAGTATCAATTTTTGGGCTCTCTGTTGTTTCAGCTGTTGTAACCTTATCCGTTGTGGCCATCGTTGTTACACGGGTCGTTGTAGTATCGATTTCTGTCTCAGTTGTTCTTTCAGTTTCTGTCGCCTTGTCTGTTGTAATTAATGTTGTATCAAGGTTCGTTGGAGTATCAATGTTTGGGCTCTCTGTTGTTTCAGCTATTGTAACCTTATCTGTTGTGGCCATCGTTGTTACATGGGTCGTTGTAGTATCGATTTCTGTCTTTGTTGTTCTTTCAGTTTCTGTCGCCTTGTCTGTTGTAATCAATGTTGTATCAATCTCCGTTGTAGCATCAATGTTTGGGCTCTCTGTTGTTTCGTCTGTCGTAACCTCATCTATTGTAGCCATTGTTGTTACACGGGTCGTTCTGCTATGGAGTTCTGTCTCTGTTCTTTCAGATTTTGTCGCCTTGTCTGTTTTAATCATTGTTGTATCAAGGTTTGTTGTAGTATCAATTTCTGAGCTTTTTGTTGTTTCAGCTGTTGTAACCTTATCTGTTGTGGCCATTGTTGATACACGGGTCGTTGTAGTATCGATTTCTGTCTCAGTTGTTCTTTCAGATTTTGTCGCCTTGTCTGTTGTAATTAATGTTGGATCAAGGTTCGTTGTAGTATCAATTTTGGGGCCTTCTGTTGTGTCAGCTGTTGTAACCGTATCTATTGTGGCCATTGTTGTTACACGGGTCGTTCTGCTGTAGGGTTCTGTCTCAGTTTTCCTTTCAGCGTCTGTCGCCTTGTCTGTTGTAAACATTGTTGTATCAAGGTTCGTTGTATCAATTTCTGAGCTTTCTGTTCTTTCAGCTATAGGAACCTTACGTGTTGTGGCCATTGTTGTTACACGGGTCGTTCTGCTATCGAGTTCTGTCTGTGATGTTATTTTAGTTTCTGTCGCCTTGTCTGTTGTGATCATTGTTGTATCAAGATTCGTTGATGCATCAATTTCTGGGCTCTCTGTTGTTTCAGCTGTTGTAACCTTATCTGTTGTGCCCGTTGTGGTTAGATGGGTCATTGTAGTATCGATTTCTGTCCCTGTTGTTATTTTAGTTTCTGTCGCCTTGTCTGTTGTGATCAATGTTGTATCAAGGTTCGTTGTAGTATCAATTTCTGGGCTTTCTGTTGTTTCAGCTGTTGTCACCTTATCTGTTGTGGCCATTTTTGTTACACGGGTCGTTGTAGTATCGATTTCTGTTTCTGTTGTTCTTTCAGTTTCTGTCGCCTTGCCTGTTGTAATCAATGTTGTATCAAGGTTCATTGTAGTATCAATTTCTGGGCTTAGCGTTGTTTCAACTGCTGTAACCCTATCTATTGTAGCCATTGTTGTTACACGGATCGTTCTGCTATCGAGTTCTGTCTCTGTTGTTCTTTCAGATTCTGTCGCCTTTTTTATCGTAATTTTTGTTGTGACACTGTTCGTTGTGGCATCAGTTAACGGCTTTGTTGTTGTTTCAACTGTTGTTGCCTGTTCTGTAGTGGCCATAGTTGTGGCACGATTTGTTGTTGTATCAACAGGGTTAGGGTTAGGATTCGGATTAGGCCCGGGATTAGGGTTAGGGTTAGCGTTAGAATTAGTATTTATTACTGGGTCTGTTGTTTTTTGAGCTGTTGTCACCTTTTCTGTTGTTGCCATCGTCGTAACACTGCTCGTTGTCGTAATATCTGCGTCGAAAAATAAACATTGGTCAACACCTTGGGTCACTCATAAATGAAAAGTATGATCAAGAATCCTACGTGTGGGGAAGGTGGTGATGGCAGGATTGCTTAGAATCTTCAGTAACCATCGTAATAGTATTTTGTCGGATGGAGCAATCCACATTATTTGGATCAGAAGAGCGGTATTACGACGAAAAAAGAATTAAAACAAAAAAGAACACATTGCATCCTACCGAATTAATCTAGGCCTAGAGGAACCTTTTTTCATCGCGACCAATTCTTTACTTTTACTTTGTGGGGATAGCGATTGGTATTAAATGTGACCCTGCACCACAAAACAAACAAAAAGTCGCCAGACATGGATTTTTAGTTAAGGACAAATTTTAAAAGAGCAGACTCTAAGCTTTAAAATAATGTATAACTCCATTCAAATGGACTCTCCTAACCCATGTAAATGTTGGAAAGAAAGCACACACTCTGGAAAAGTGTGAACTGAGAAAAGAGGCTCTGAAGTAAAGAGACCATTCAAGCACTTAATCTTTTCCAAGCTACGCTAGCTGTGCCATAAATGGAACAAAAAACATGGTGTTAACCACCGGAGCAATTATAATGAAGAAATTATTATATTAAGCTGAAATTAGGCATGCTTTATCAACACATTTTGTCCATGATTAATGCCAACTTTCAAAGCAGTAGCATTATCTTTTCAAAAGTTATTAGAGCTGAAAGTGAAGATTGTTTACAGGGTTTTTTAGAAATGAAAAGGGGACTCTTCAACAATAAAATGTTTGAGAAAAACTCCGAAAAACACAGTTTCTGTTTGTTTTATGATCCCAAACTTTAACATAACGTAGAAGAAGACTTGCTCTTTCAGAAAATATGAAAAACTTAAGATTGGCTAGGTTGACCCATTTCACCTATTTTCAGTCCTCACACAAAATCACTGCGTGGGACTTTTTGTTCGTTTTGTGATTCACGGTCACAAATAAACATAATTATGTTTTTCCGTCATTTTCCTACAATTAGGCGCCAGGTCCCTTGAAAATAAGAAAGAAAACCATTTGGAGAGAAGATCATTAGTCTGTCTATACCGCCTACCCGACCGTAAAATTTTCTGCTGTCGCACAAGAGCAATATACGATGTAGACTGCTGTGCGCACACTTCTTGCAATATTCAGAGATAGTTATGCCTTTTTCATCTAGAGTTATCACAAATATCGACTCCAGAGAGCATTTTCCAATCCTCTGCCTACATGGTATTTGGAAGCTTGTGTAATCAGTTCGAATTGGCTTAACAATAGATGTCTCTAATAGTGTATAAAAAGGGCGTACGATAAGTTCGAAAACATCGGTAGACCTTGGAGTATCATACGTATTTACCAGTACTGGTGTAAATATTGTACTGAACTTGTGTTAACCTGTGTCTGATACATTCAAGACTGAAGTGTACCTTTTGCTACGGGTGCTGACGTAATAGAAGCAGCTTCGCAGTAACTGTATACGACATCTACATTCGAGACCTTGTAGAGCAAAATGTCGAGAACCTCAGTTGTAGGTTCAGTCAGTAGGTGTATGGAATAGTCATTATTGACGAGGCTGAAACGTACTGCCATATTACCGACGATGTATGTGCCACGACGTGTAACCGCAGGCCGCGTAACATTTACTCCAAAGATAAACGAGCCTCGATATTGAAGTCCTGACGAAAAGAAAGTAATAAGAGCTGATGTATCAAAAACATGACGCCTGTGTATCTGCCAAGAAATATCGTGGATTTTGTAATTCTCGTAGGTATATACATTCCATTTCATCCATTTTTTTTTTTTTTGGTCTCATATTCACTTTGTAATCTGTTATGTTTTCAACCTGAAATCATCTCTGTATTTACTTTTAATACTTATCACCAGCAGCAGAACAGTCCGGGAGTCCGTTTCATGAAAGCCTTATGAAAGACTTTCAGCTCATAAGACACACTTATGACAGACTCAATTAAATTAAAATTGTTTATGCGATGATTTTATGAACGGGACCCCAGGTGAAATGGTCAAGCGACACATGTATATTGACTCTCCTATTTATTTTTCGTAAAGACTTACTTTTCTGCTCTTACGTGAGGGGCTTCGTAAGGCACTTTCTCGTTCTGAATGCATTTTATGTTTGTATTTTCCTAAACATGTTAAATTTCCTGTTATCAAGTTTTATTAAGAAAAAATAATTATTGGAAAATAATCAGTAACATCATAAGAAGACACACATACACACACAGTGTAATTATCAGTATAAAAAAAGAATATTGGATGTGATATCGATTAATGTTGCCGATAGCTGGATTATTCTAGTTGAAAATAAATATTCACACAAGCATAAATCACGCATGAAATAAAAATGTCTTTGCATTCTTATCAATGTTACGATTACCAATAGAAAAGGGAGTAGTATATAGTGACTAGAGGTACCCCAAGAAAGAATGCGATAAATTAATGTATTCAAGATTACCTATAATGTAAATATACTTACTATCTCGTGACATCTTGTATAATTCTTTATCACCACTTTGCACACACACACACACACACACACACACACACACACACAATAATCTGATTCAGTTTCATCGCAATCAAAGTGGGATAGAGGTCGGAACCCACATTTCACTCTGTAGAATTCCTGCAGTTTGCTTCATCTGACATCTTGCAAGTCTTGTAACTCATTGGGAAACATCTGATTTGTAGGTTTACAACGGAAAACAATAGGCATGTGTACTGTCCCTGCTATAATCAAGCATCTTTATGAAATTATTCAAAATAAATATTCAATATCATTATCCAATATGTCTCAAATGATGGAAATAGGTGAAATAAAATCAGAATGAGGGCATGCTAAGTGTACATATCAGTGAAAGGGGAAGGCTTAGCATCATACTGGATGTCCAAAATTGATTTTTGCTGGATAAGCCACGATCAGAGTGTTGCTGGATAAGCCACGGTCGGAGTGTTACTTGATTTTGAAGAAAACAAATATTCGTCAACTAAGAGCAGCATAGTTAAAAACTCACCAACATAAGAGTTGTCATATCCTGTCACAGAAACATTTGATGATCCTGCTGGTATCGACAAAATGATGCTCTCTGGAATTCAAACGGAAAATGAATACTTCCTTTGAGTTAAATTGTAAATTAAATTAATATACTATTTATAAGTATCATAATTAACATGTCTACAATCAATTGCGTTTGTATGTCCTAGTGACTTTTCTTCTGCTTATTAAACCATTCCAAATTTATTTAGGTTTTTAGATTTAAAGTTTTATGTGAGGAAAAGTATTGGGGTTAGGGTTATGTTTGAGGAAAAGGATTGGGGTTAGGGTTATGTTTGAGGATAAATTTTTGTTTAGCTTAGCGTGCAGATATTTCATGGGAGCAATTGCCGCAGGGATAAATGTCATGGAACAGTTAAAAACATTTTTTTTTTTTTCAGACGGAATTCCAAGCGTCCACTCAGTTCACGTCAAGAATATTGCCGTGGAAAGGGTACGTATGTTGTGACTTTCATCATGAATACACCGACACAAAGTTGTTGAAAACAGAGTGGACTGCTGAAAAGCGGGGCTTGTAATTTTCAGTATCATCATGAGCACTGACTTATTACAGAATTAGGAAAACAAAGGCAGATTGAAAAAAAACCGCACAAACACCCAAATGCAGACAAACACACACACACACACACACAAATAAACACAAAAACAGAAGTTCGTAAGTGAATTCCGAATTGCCTCTAAAATCGATTCTTTAAAATTAGATAGATAAATCTGTCTTAGAATATCACCAGAGTTCTTCAAATATTTTAGAAGTGCAACTGAAAATATCTTTATCGCTTTTCTACTGTAATTTTCTACTCGATCTAAATTTTTGGTCAGAAGATTGATTGATTGATTTCTGAATTTCTTTTTTTCATACATAAATATAATAGAAAGTCAATTGAACGAACTGATCGAGTACAATATTATTTGAATCTACACGTAACAGTAAAATTGAAATATGCGACATTATAACGTAATAATGTAAAGTGAAAACGAGCAGGCGTTATCGTATGCATATATACCAATAATCCAAGAGCATTTGGTCCGAAAGTAGGCTTGAACCTAAATATTTCTGGTAACAAGCTGATTTTTACAGGATAGGTCCAGAGATATGTCTAGAATAACATTTTAAAAGTCCTCATAAATCCTCAGAGTTTTCCGCTATCCTAGATGGCGTCCAAAATGACCGCCATTTCCTGAAATTCTGGTAATTTTTCAACCAAGTAACCCAAATTCAAAATTTTAATGTCTAAATATAATATGTTTTTAAGGATGAAGAACTAAATTCAAAATTTTAATGTCTAGATATAATATGTTTTTAAGGATGAAGAACTCAATAGTATAAATATTAAGAGATGTTGGCGTACTAGTACCGTAATCAAAGATGCCGTCCAAACTGGCCGGCATTTCCTGAAATTCTTATAACCTTACATCCAGGTAACCCTAATGCAAAATCTAAATGTCTAGATATATGTTTTGAAGCATGGGGAACACAATGAAATACATATTAAGAGATGTTTTAAGCACGCAAGTACCTATAAAACCGCTCGAGTTCTTCCTAAAATACAAAATGACGTGCAAAATGGCCGGCATTAACAATTTCATCTCATAATAATTATGTCAATAGATATCAAGATTAACACATGATTTTTCATCCGAAAATATTCAAAAAACTTTTGTATTAACCCGTTTAGGATGGTTTGCTGAGCGAACGAACACCCCCCACAGACGGACAGGTTTTCCAAAATCGAGCCCGAACCCAGGGTTGCTAAGGGGATGTGACTAAAGCCCTGGTCACAACTCGCCGTGCGTGCTTTTAGTCCGTACGTTCTTGGCGGAGGTCACGGCACTCACGTTTTTTCTAAAAACGTGGGGAGGGCGCAGGGTGGAAGTACGTCAACGCACGACACTCGCACGGTTGCGCAGGGTGTAAGTACGTGGCCCGCACGCCACGCCTGGCCGTGAGGGGTTACGTGCATCGTACGTTGTGCACGTATTAAGTGAGTTGTACGTGCTTACAACTTACAATCTGCGTGCGATTGCCACGTTCTCTTGCGGAGGCTGTAATAACACGTGCTGCTCACGTATGGTATCTCTACTCTGTCGCATGTTGAAAGTGCGTGCAAGTGCGATGATTTTTTTTTTTCGCCCGTCAGATGCTAGGGGTAGGCCTAATTATAGGACCACCTTCCGAGGTTCTTCAGATGTATAATCATACGTCTTCTCCATACGTGTAAATGGTAGTTTAACCTTCTGTGTGTCATATTCATTTCATGTCTATAAGTTTTTATATTTTGTTGAAAGAAAATGAGATTGAAATAAATGAACTAAATGAAATATATGAAATGTGTGCATATTTGACTCACTGACAGAAAAAGGGTTAATAGGCTATATCAGGTATAGGACATGGGTTACATCACGTATAAAATGGCTTTGTATACCTGATGTAGGCTAATAGGCTACTGTCAATATCAGGTATACAATGACATTGTATAACATTATTTTGGTTGAAACATCCTAACACATTGGCACTGGAGGTGAGATGCATATGATTTGCCGTTATGAAGTCTGCCATCTTTATACCCAGTTTCAGTGGTGGTGGCATTTCAGCCATGGAGGCATTTTTGAGCTAGATTTATCAGCATATTACTATATAGAACAATGAATGTAGGCCTATGGTTTTGCAGTTTTATCTGAGTCTGAAGGTGTCATGTTTGCAATTAAGGCCCTAAGGTAATACTGTCATAGAAATTTTTTCCTTGCTTAATTTCAAAATATACACATTCTCGATTTCAGAGAATGGTACTGACTTTATCACTGTTATCATGTACTGACCTCTTAGAGCTCAAGATTTCTATTATGCTTTGATTCTTCAAGCAGTTTTTGACTTTGTCTTATGCGCCGCAAAATATGATACAAGTGTAAATTATACAGTTTTGTTACTTATCTTTTTATCTTGCCAACACGTGGACAGCCTAATCAACATATTATATACATATATATATATATATATATATACATTTATATATATATATAAATAAACATATATATATATATAACAGCAATTAGCTTCTGCTCGGAGTCCTAAGAAAGTATAGATTCACAACAGTAGGTCAATATAAACTCCGTCAAATTTACGTCTCTAACGGAGTATATTGACCTACTGTTGTGAATATATATATATGTATATATATATATATATATATATATATATACATATATATATATATATATATATATATATATATATATATATATAATAACCATGGTCATTACTCCTCGCCTACCAGGCAGAAGGGTCCTATAACATGACATTTTGGTTTGTGACACAATTATTCGAAAGAGTTTTGAAAGCCCTTTCTAGTGATATAACAATCATTTTTCTGTGTATGCTATTTTTTTCGATCCCATAATCCTTACAGGGCATTTCTGCCCGGTAGGTGAAATAGAACAGTATGAATAATTGCCAACATCAGGACATTTTGGAGACGATGATACTCGTCCGTCGGGTCGGCTCGTGTACAGTGCAGAAATCACTGCGCACAACTTGCGTTTTAAGTGCGGAGCAGGTGCTTATTCGGCAAGTTCGGTACGGTCTGCGTGCTCTATTGAACAGTTGAACTCGGGGAAGTGTCGAATAACCACGGGCTGCGCACTTATTACGTGCTCAACACGTACGTGCTACGTACGCCGTCCGTCGAGCAAGTGACGGTGGGAAAATTTTAAAAGACGCACGGAGTCAGTGCGTTGTACGCACGTTCGCTGTAGAGGGCACGTACGTTGCCCGAACTTAGGGTGAATCCGTAGCCCGAACGCAGCGAAAGTTCCTCGTGTCCTAAAAGTGCTACGGCGTGTCTGCGTGCTCCAAAATCCGTACTGAGGCGGTACTTACTACATACGGATCCCCAAATTTTGCCCACGTTTTTGCAAGTAGACAGCACGCATTTGCAACTACGGCGATAAGATCCCGTTTACAGTGCGGGGCTGGGCCGAGCCGCGGCCGAGCCGCGGCCGAGCCCAGCCTCAATTGCGAGGCCGGGCCCCGCAATTTTGTCCGTGTACACTGCCGGGCTCGGCCGCGCTTTTGATTCAAACCTTTCAATATTTTGTCGTAGTGGCGCTCTGCTTATAAAGAAATGCAATTTGGTATTGTCTGGTTTTCAGACCCTTCGCCAAATGAATTCCGTGGCGACGAAGTCGCCGTTCGGGCAAAGGCCTTTGCCGAAGGAAAGAATCCTTTGCAGGACAAAACCACCTTAAACTATACTAGTTTTCGACGTTGAGGGGATTAATATCCTGAATAGCGAAAGATACATGCAGAGGGTTTGGAAGCCAGACTAAAATTGGCCGCGCAATTGGCCGCGCATTTGGCCCAGTTTGCGTTTACACCAAGAAAAGGCTCGGCCGTGGCTCGGCCGCGGCCGAGACCACCTCCAGAGCAGGGCCAAATGCGAGGCCAATTTTGGCCTCGCATTTGGCCTTTTGCGCGTTTACACTGAAGCGGGGCTGGGCTCGCACTGTAAACAGGGTCTAAGACACGCCGAGTAAATCTCGTATTGTGGCCATATCAAAAGCACACGAACCCACTCTTGATCACCTATTGTTCACAAAATTCCTTAAGGCCCCGTCACACTACAGCGAATGCCCAACGAATGCCAAGCGAAAGCCCAACGAATTCGAAAATGTGAAGACAGTTTGCATGTCTGACGTTCTTTGAATTCATTAGCTATTCATAGGGATTCGCAGAGATACGCTGGAGATTCTGGACATGTTTAAAAAACAAAATCGGCTCCAGCGTATCTCTGCGAATCCCGACGAATAGCTAATCAATACAAAGAACGCCAAGCATGTTACGAACTATTCTCGTATTACCAATGGATGTTAACATATCTTCAGATTTTCAAATTTATTGGACATACGTTGGGCATTCGTTGGGCATTCGCTGTAGTGTGACGGGGCCCATAACTATGTCAAGGAATTTTGGAAACAGTAGGAAGTTTATTCATTGTATAAAAGATACAGCATTTGAAAAGCTGTAATGCCTGGTTTGTCGCCGATACTAAAGCCCCCGTCACACTAGAGCGGATCGAGCCAACGAATGCCCAGCGGATCCGAAAATTTGGAGATACGCTCACATCCGTTGCTCGTCGTTCGTGACCCGCTTGACGTTCGCTGTATCCGCTAGCTGTTCGCAGAAATTCGCAGAGATCCGCCAGAGCCAAATTTTGATTTTGGACATGTCCAAAATCTTGAGCGGATGACGAACGGAATGACAATCCGCTCTGTGTTCGCTTAGCATCCGCTGATCGAAAGTTTTGGTCGCTCTGCGTTCGTTTCTTATTCGTCCGCCGTTCGTCCAAATTCGCCCACCAAATCTGCACAGCAACACAAGTTAATTTAACGTATATAAGGAAAAAAAAAAACAAATATATATTCATAGCACACATAATGATAATAATAATAATAATAATAATAACAATAATAATAATAATAATAATGATAACAATACAAGAAAAATGTCTTATTTACCCAGGGTAGCCTCTTCAGTGTTGCCACTGCTCTACCAGTGGTCCTGGTATTATCATTACCCTAGCGTTGCCAGGTACCCATTTACACCTGGGTCGAGAAGGATATAAGTACTGGACGGTATTCGAACCCGGGTCGTCGGTTCAGGAGTTGGGAGTCTTATCCGCTGTGGCACACCCCCTACGGGACATTTCATTACACGTATTCTGGCATTAAGTAAAAAATGGTAGATAACTGCACTTGTAGTGCTTGTATCGAGAACATTATTCTAAACCGCTGCTATAAAAGTCAACCTGTAGTAAATGAGAATCTCTGCATCGAAATTTGGAATTGTGAAAGTTCGACTCCAGTTGGAGGCACCAGACGCAATGGAGGATGTTGGACTACCAACATCATGCGTCAACGTGTTCATCAGAAGGAAGTGCACTTTAATCATGAGGACTGTTCTTAACAGTCGAGGGTAGTGACATCAGGGCACCGTTTCATTAAAGTTGTCGGCGCTGACAAGTTGTCAGTCTCTGACAATCACCATAGTAACAGTCAGTGACCAGAGGATCTCAGCAAATCAAAACCGATGATTTTGCTGAAATTGTCAGAGACTGACAACTTGTCAGCGCTGACTAAATTGATGAAACACCCCCAGGAGTACTAGTACTTGGTGGTGACTTCTGCATCCTTCTTTCGGGGGCCATTTTCACAGTCACAACATTACTTGACATTGTCACTGCTCAAAATGATTTGGTGAAGTGTGCGTCAGCCGAGATCCGTCACGTGAACGCGGCAGTATCGCTCTGCATATGTTGGGCATTCGCTGCTCATTCGCTTTGTCCGCTTAGCATCCGTTGGCTGGACTGTACGCATTCGCTTTTATTCGTTACTTTATCCGCTCGTAACACGGTTAGCATATGCTCATCATTCGTTAGGTGAAAGTTCGAAAACCACATTTTGCTTGCGAATTCGAGCGGATTTGAGCGTATCTGGAATTTGCCAAATTTTGCCCATCCGCTAGGCATTCGCTGATTTATACGCTGTAGTGTGACGGGGCTTTTATATCCAAGTACAAAGCTCACGTGCCTGTACAAGAAACACGTGGCTTTATTTCAACACTAGGCAAACCATCAAAGGCGATGTAATGTTATGAGTAGACTTTGTTGTACTGATTTATCAAAGTCGAGTTTCGTAATAGAATAACGTCCATTTGAGTTTGTTTCTTGGTCCTGTTTCAGTAATACCCATAATGTTGACAAGAGCCTGGGATGTTCAATATTAAAATAAATCTGCATTATTCTAGCTTTCTTTGAGAACTAATGACGACTAAAACTGCATAATCCATGCAGATACCTGCCATCCACTGAAGAAGTCTGTATAAAGAAGTTTGCTTCCTGAAAGTATCCATCATGACTGCCTACAGATTTCTACCATGTGAGTGCATTTATGAGTAACTATGGGGGTTTGATGTTGCCATTTTTTCTCTGCGATCTTACGATTCGCTTACAACTCTAACATAATGTCGGGAAGATATTGTTCACTATAATATCAAGTGAAATGAGATTTTCACACAGTGATACAAGACATATATTACAAAAAAGTCACCACCAACCGAAATAATTTCCGTAAGTTCTAATAGTTCTAATGTGAAAGGTATACAAATTAAAACATTTGAATGCTAAAATCAAGGAGTGTGTCCTTGTTACGAGAGAAACATTTCACCATCAGTTTTGTTGCTAAACGGACATCCTACTAGAAGGCGATATTTTTTACCACATGGTCTATTTTCGTCACCTCAAGCACATGAGATGGAGATTTTGTTTTAGTCCGTCTTTTTTTTTTTTACCAACGCATTTGATGTCCACCATCAGGTAAGTTCCATTTGAAACTGAAAATTTTCACTTAGGAAGTAAAACAATTCTTTTTGGTATCTGTACTACATACAAGTTCAAAATGAGTGTTTACATGTGCTACAGAATAATGTGTAATTTATCACATGACAGTGAATTTCTGTGGTGCAGTCTATTACTCCACCTAACATAGTGATTAAATTATTCTATACATTCCATGTAGATTAGATAAATTATAGATAGAAATCAGGAAATATGACACTCATAGTTATTGGTACATGGAGGAGGGATACTCCTCTCCCACACGAAGGAGTTTTTTTTTTTTTTTGGCTTGAAGATGAAACATAATTTATAGTGCACATGTTTGGTAATATATCAAATTGTTTCCATCAAAGAGTAACAAAACTATAAAGTAGTATTCAGAAAAACGGGCAACGGGAGGGTGTGAGGGGGATCCCCTATCCCCCCCCCCACACACACACATACACACGCACATGAGGGAGATTTGACATTTTCAGACTTGATATTCAGACATCTGATGCACCATATTGGTGAAATATCAGATTTCTATTTCCATCAAAAAAGGAACAAAAAGATATATATTCATGGAAGTTTGCGGTGGTCGGGTTAACCCTCTCCAATACGAGGGAGATTTTCGCATTTTCAGACTTGAAATTCAGTGATTTGGCGCACTGTTTTGGTGAAACATTTGATGTTTGTTTTTATCGTAAAAGTAAGAAAATATATATTTACGAAAATATGCGTGGGAGGTGTAGGAAGTCATGCACCCTCCCACAAGAGGGAGATTTATTTATTTTTTGTTTTTGTTTTTTTCGTTTCAGACCTGAAAATCTCGGGTTTTATGGCGCACACTGTTGATGAAATATTAGATTTTTTTCTATTAGAACTGTGAGTAGAATAAAGAGTAGTATATTCAAGGCAATGACATGGTGGAGGATGTCGGAGGGGGAAACCCCTTTCCACTGGAGGGAGTTCTTGCATTTTTATGATCGTCATTGAACGGCCTGGTGCACCCTTGGTGTAAAATATTGAGAAAATATTGTCCATCCTCAAAGAGTATAGTCTCAGTATCCCCAACCCCTCCAACACGAGGGAGCATTTACATTTGAATTGAGATGAACATAGTTATATCATTTACACATAGTTGGTGGAACATATGGGAATTGTTAATAAAATTGAAGAGATGTTAATCAAAGCTTAATATATATCAGGGGACTGAGCCGCGGAAGGGTTAGGAATGGCATATCACCTTCCAATATGAGGGAACTTTGTAATTTGTAATTGAAAGATCTGGTGCACACTTTTTAATGACATATTCGGAAATTTGTCAAAATCTCACAAGTGTACGAATTCGATGGAAAGGAGCCAAGCGAGGGACGTTTTGCATTTTTATGATTGCAATTCAACAATAAAGTGCATATACTTTAGGATGAATATTTGGACAAAAATTATTGTACAGGCCATCCTCCCCAACCCCCTTCCCCAAGAGCGGGGGATGGGGAATGCATCTAACACAACTCATACCCATGTTGTGCACATATTAAGGTAAAGATTCCGCTGGACCTTCCGAGTTTTTGATTCTCTAAAATTATAGACAAAGAAAAATTTCTTTGTCTCTTGAAACGGGCTAAAAACAGCAATGTGTTGATAAAACAAAATAGTGGCCATTTTGGGCAACATTTGGTTTTCAGCAAGAATTCGCATGGTTTTATTGGTACTTACGTGCTTCATGATCTCTGAATGATTATTTTACTGGGTCCCTCATGTCTCAAAATATTATTGAGACATTTTAGTGCGTATCGGTGTTAGTTAGTTGCAGGGTTATGCGAAAAACAAGGCCATTTTGGATTTCTGAAAGTGCTTAAGCGCTTTATGTGTGTTTCAGAATATCTGAATAAGTCATTTATTTGGTTCCTTGTGACCCAAAACGTACTGTATATGTCGACATTTAAAGTGTGTACCGGTGAATTTTACTTTCAAAGTTTGAGAAAAAAAAACAGGAAATGGCGGCCATTTTGCTTGAATTATGGTACTTGTGTGCGCTAACATCTCTTAATGTGTATTTCATTGAGTTCTTCATGCTTCAAAATGTATATTCATACATTTAAATTTTGTATTTGGGATACGTGGTTGAAAAGTTATAAGAATTTTAGGAAATGGCGGCCATTTTCGACGCCATCTTAGATTGCGGAAAACGCTCATGGAGAATTTATGAGGGCTTTTAGTATGTTATTCGAGACACATTCCTGGAGCTATCGTAAAAATAACAACAAACAAATATCAGCTTGTTACCAGAAATGTCCATGTTCAAACTAATACTCTTGGCCTAAAACATAGAATCCCATGTACTATATAGGTGTTACCAAAAACATTTCCCACTTTCCATCCTTCATAGTTCAAAAACTGTATATCAGATAACACTGACATTGATACGGGCAATAGCTGAATGGTGTACAATTTGAAAATGATAGCATAAATCAGTTTCATTAAATTCAAGATTTATTTTGAAGTTAGGTTTCAGATTTTGATCTGTTTTCAGAGGATAATGGCCTCAGAAATGATTGTCTAAACAATACGACATACTAAGGTGATAACTCATGTCACCACTCCCTGAGTGGAGATAAAGAAAGAGGGAAAATAAAGACAAAGAGGTAAAAATGTGAAGTGTTTGTGTGGAGATGAGTTGTGGGTATATGTGATAATGCATACGCGTGTCTTTTATGTATACGTTTATCATGTACAGTACGTTCAGTTCGGGGCCCATTCTTTAACGATAGCAGGGAATAGAAAAAACAACAACAACGAAAACACATAAACAGCAACCTGCTCTAGTAATCTGACGTACATTAGACAAGATTAGGATCATCGCTTTACGCTGTTTTTTTTTTTTTTTTTAATAAGTGAATAGATTTATGGTCGTCGGGTAAAAATTTCCAAACAGGGCCATGATGTTTTAAGGAGTTTGTGCTAAAACAATTATTATTGGGTTTTCAAGATGATAATCAGATGAACGGCGAGTTGGGTAAGAATGAATACCACTATTGGAATTAGGGATTAATAAATCATTGAACACCACGGGCCGCTCATTGAACGTGTATTTGTGCATAAAAATAGTTGTTGTTTTTTTAAAGCATGATTATCATCTACCTTTAACGTTTTTAATTGAGAAAACAATGGGTCTGATATGTCTAAGGGAGATCAGTAAAAGGAGTTTGTAATCAACCGCATTGCTCGCTTTTGTAAAGTTGATCCACAATTTTCCCACACGATATTACAAGACGTAATGTAAGATAATATAAAAGCATTATAAAAAATATACAAAACTTCTGAGAAACTAAGGTTCTCAGGTGCTATACGATTCCGATGCCTCTAAAAATTGAAGTATGAACATTGTGTATGTGATCATTCCAGGACAAATTTTAGTTAGAAGTAATGCCCGGAATCTAATAGATGGCTGTCCGTTGATACATGTACACAATAATCAATATCTGAAATATTATGCAACTTAAATCTCAGAAAATTTGTCTTTTAAATATCCAAAGATAAAGGCAATAAATATCATAATTACTTCCACTTCTATGTGTAAAGGTATTCACATTTTGTGTACGGTTTTGTCTTCTCTAGTGATACTCACCGCCATTTGGCGCAGAAATGATGGCACCATTAGTACAATCGCATGAAGAACTATCTCCCCCGCATACACGACAATCGTCATAAACGAGCGCTGCGTTCCCACTGCCATCACAGCCAAAGTTCTTGTATTGATGATTGCGATAAACGACAAGAAAGGTATATTGAGAGAGAAATGATTACTCATGTTAATGCCACATCAATTGTGGGTGATATTTGTTTATTCCGAAAGTCCGAATGTTCAGAATGTTCGAACAAGCAATACTTGTAGAGTTATTCCTAAGGTTTGTTTGTTTGTTTGTTTTCAAGGCAAAAAAAAAAAAAAGACAGACTCTGTCAAGAGGCTTGTGGAAATTTCCCTAAACTAATATTTGTATTTTGTGTACTCGGTCTTTATACAAAAGAGTATTCGACGATCATAGTAACAAGCAATGGTAAAGCAGTCTAGGCTGAAAGTTGAATTCAACTTACTTCGGCAGCGTGGTTTTGACAGCCCTGAGTTTAACTTCCTGTCCGTTATAATAGTTTACAGAAGTTATCAACAAGATAGACTTCAGTTTTCGAAGTTTGTTTCTGTAAAAATGGCTAGCTCATAACCGGACTATTGCAAATCGTTAAGTGGTATATAGGTAAGTGAATAAGAGCATATTATAGACATGAACCCCAGTATATCTGGATTGCAACGCTTTAAGTTGGTACCTGAGGAGCCATTCAGACTCATCTCGATTCCAATGTTTTACTAAAGCAAAAATGACAACAGCGACTAGTTGGTTAGTTGACATTTTCCAATAAACCGTAGATCGCATGGTCTCAGACAAGACATTCTTAAGACATGATCGAAGCCTTGTCCTTTACCATTTCCATTGTATTCTGATGTTTCATTGGCAGCAAATACAAGGCAAACAATATGCAAGACACTGGATATTTCTCTCAAGACAGCGCATAAAATCTAAGTGATGCAACCTCATTCCATATAAAACATCATTTTATATCCTTTGGACTTTAAGAAAATGCAGGTAAGTCACGGTTATTAAACCTGTTTTTTTTTTGTAATTATTGTAGAAATAACACTACGAACAAATAAACACTCCACAACTCGAAGTAATTTTGTCTTCGTAATCGTCTCTAAAGACAAAGTAACAATTCCCTGCTTGTACTGAAGGAAAGACTGCTGGTGCTGGTGCTGCTGTATCATAATTTTACGGTGAAGTATAACAAATAATACCATGCGTATTACCTCACACTTGCCATTGACGCATAATTTATTCGTTCGTATGTCTGCCAAGCGATCGTCCCAGCAGAGAGTGCCGTCGTGGAAATCCCTCGGTCGAGTGTGCAAGAGATCCGTGTCGGAAAGGCAGTACAGCAAACACAGATCATCACCTGGTGGTAGAATTTGATCCCAAATAGGACATCAACGCATGAGAGATCAGAACAAAATGAAACACAAAACTTGAAAAAGAAGACAACGCAAAAAGCCAGAAAGTTACACTACCTCACTTTACAACAGGAACGTTTCATGAGGTATGAGTTTTCGTTAATTTGTCTGCTCTCTGTTCAAATGAAATTTGTAAGATCGCAAGCGTTGATCTGCATTTTTAACAAAATGTAGGAAAAAAGGAGAACTAAATAGAAACTTTCATCTACTGTATTCCGAGCATCAACACTACCACCAGTCTGTCCCTGGTATGAAGATCAGCATTTGCCTTTTTACAAATTTCATTTGTACAGAGGGCAGACAAATTGAGGAAACTCGTACGTCATTTCTTCATCCCTCTGCAATAAGATTTTGCTTTCAAGAACTTTCTAATATGTTCTTAGGCCTACATTATGCTGCCGGGATATTTTCCCAAACCGGAAATTATCCCGCTGGTTTGAACTTCGGGCTGATGAAGACACGTCTATAAGACCCGATAGGCTGTGGAGGCCATGAAAAGGAAGGCTGGTCCTATTAGGATAAACACGAAATTCCACGTCTTTTAATATATTCCGGTGGGCAGCGAATGAAGACTCAAGTTAAATCTCAAGTTCAAATTTATTTTCATTTCCATCGAATAAACAGAGAACATTTCACTGAATGATATGTGTAATGATTGCAAAAACGTAAATTAACAAAATACATGTGATAATGAGAAACAAAATCATAAATATATATAATATATCTATATCTATCTATATATATATATATATATATATATATATATATATATATATATATGTATATATCACTGTTGGCTCAGTGAGTAGAGCGGCTGCCCTCACAATCGGGAGGTCGTGGGTTCAAACCCCGGCCGCGTCATACCAAAAGACGTTAAAAGATGGGAGTTGCTGCTACCTTGTTTGCCGTTCACCAGTTGAAAAGGTTAGAGCAACGTCGATCTGGCGCTGCTCAGTGGCTGCCGGGCCCACGATCAATTGGGCAAAAAGAATTTTCATTCTTGGACAATAAAATTTGGAATTTATATCCAAAACAATTATCATTATTATTATTATATATATATATATATATATATATATATATACACTCAAACCTGTCTATAGCGGCCACCCAAGGGAGACGGAAAAAGTGGCCGTTATAGACAGGTGGCCGCTATAGACAGGTAATCCAACTTTGTGTGCATTGCTTACATGTACATGAATCATCGTTGTATCCTTACATGTACATGTACAGTGTATGTGTGTACGTATGCATACACCGTGTTTCATGCATTTAACCATGCCGGTGTATATGATATTGTTGCACAGTACACTCTAAGAAAAAAAGGTTCTCAAATGGTTCTCGTCGGCTCCAAAATGGTTCTCATCAGATGGTTCTCACAAAATGGTTCCGATGAGCACCTATAGGCGGGGGCGGACATCCGGGCATTTTCAACATGGAGCCCTAGTAACCGACCCGGCCGATGAAAACAAATGCGTAGCGACCGTACCTTTCACTGCAGCGCTCAGCAATGCATCGCATGCATAATACACGCACGGTAATGCACTGCACTGAATGAACGCTATACGCTAGTGTGCTATTATCGGTTATTTTTGCACAGCTTTCTGACATTTTTACTGCAGATTCGTACATCATTTCATCGTTTGTTTCACATCCTCGCAATGCCTCGAAGTTGTGTTGTGTTTGGCTGCCATAATCATAGTCTAATGTTGGACAAAAAACGATCTTTCTTTGAACTTCGAAAACGTGATCGCAGTCCAGAAAGAAGGAACCGGTGGTTAGCTGCTATCAGCCGGGAGAATGAAGACGGATCCCACTGGAGTCCAGTGAAGTCAAAGACGATATGCTCTGAATTCAAATTACTGGAAGTAAATGATAACCGACTACTTAACCAGGTGTACTCGTTAGGTACATGTACACATCGGCGAACTGAATGTCTGGCCACGACGTAGGGTCATTGATCCACGAGTCTGCGGGTACACGGTAGCCCGACCAGACGCTGTTCTACGCGAATACGTATGTACAGCGGCGACTGGGCTGTGTATAGTTTAGGTACACGGTAAGGACAAACTGCAAGGCCGATGGAGGACAGTTTAGTCTCGTATCTCTCCTTTGCTTCCCGTGAAAGTTTATCACAGTAATCGAAAGACATCTTATAATCTATGAAAGCATATTTTAACTGAAACAATGAACTAGATTCAGCGGTAAATAAAAGTGAAATGAACAGCATTAAACGCGACAGTAGTAACACAGCGTGAACTGACAGCTCCACTGTAGATCCACGTAAACTCCGTTTATGTGTGCTAATGAACGGTCCCATATATTGCAATTCGCGTATTGTATGACGGCATTGCATGCTCTGTTGCACGCTCGTTTGACGGCTATTGTTTTCATCGCACTAAGGGCAGCGAGTTCGTCGCTATGCGGAAGTGACGTCACTCCGCCCCCGCCTATAAATGGTTCCCAATCGAAATGGTTCCGTTCGTCACCATTTGCTAGTATGCGACCCAGTCCCCGAGTGTTATTTGTGGTACTCTTGCAGGTCAAACAATATCTTTAGGTCCACTTTCATTTTTCCCCTTGCTGTATATTCAAATGCCAGATGTAAGAATCACCAAAACTGTGGTATTGGTACAAAAATATTGTATGTGTTTCTACTGCTGTGATAATAAAAAGTTCATATTGTTTTTTATCGTAGACTAATGACTTCTCTTGGCTGCGTGCCAACTGACAGCTGCCACGATCCAATTTTAGCGCTCGATCAGATATGCGTACGCGTAAACGTACACATACTAGTACTGCACTGTAGGACTATGTAACCGCCGCGGCACGCGCCGCGGCTATATTTAGCCCTGTGCTGCCTGGCTGCGCCTATGCAAGCCACCACAGCGGCAGGAGAGTGCCAATGCAATACCATGCATGCAGCTAGCTATGTACGTGTGGCGGGCCCGGGTAGACACTTACACATTTAGGTCTATGCATCACCAGTATCACACCCATAACGAACGGCACCTGGTAACGTTAACATTATAGACATTAATTTTGCCTGAAGTGGACTGGAAACGTGTCACTGTCAATTCCATTCTCGCCATGGCAGTCATCACAATTTAGGAGAATAGGTACGATTTTTAGTTTTAATGTGGTTTTATCTCATTTTTAGATGATCGACAGTCGTTGGTACAAAATCAAATTAGATTCATCACTCAGTTTTGGTTTTCAGTCAGTGATTAACCTTTAACGGTTAGCTAGATCCTAACGTTAATGTTTTAGATCTAATTTGATCGAAGCTGCTATCTTGTGTAATGTTTACCAGGTACAGTAGATCCAGATCTAACAATAACATGTTACGCCTAACACTTTACAATTAGAAATTTGGCATAGCAATAGCCCATGGGCTAGCCCGAACAGACGCCGTGCGGGGCCGGAGCAGGGCTGTCGCGTTTTTACAGCGACTGGGCCGGGCTAAGTTACTTGGCTAGGCCTGCATATGTAACGTGTATGCCTATTAAAAATAGAGTCTGCTAACTCCGAAACACAGCCCGAACGCCGAATAGTCTAGTGGGATTTCTGAAAAAGGCCCAAAACCACTATTTCGGCGCAATTGGTCAAAAATCGTGTCGCTTATGTTCCTTCTCACCTAGGAGAGATAAAAAGCTCTTTCAAGATGCTCCGGTGATTTTATGTGATGCCAAGGGACATATAGACAAAAACTGAAATCATTTCGAAGGCGAGATTGTACCACTAATCCATCGGTGGAGGGTTAAGTTCGGCCAACAGGCTCAAAAGTGCATGTCGCCAACGATGATTTTTTATGTTTTCTCAACTTTGTGGGAAAATATGAGCATAAAGAAGAAGCTTACTCACAGTTTCAGAAAAGTAGCCGAACGTTCTATGAAAACCTATCACAACTTTATAAGCTTATCATTATTTAACAACAAACTACCTGATGGAAATGTGTCGCCAGATCTGCTGAAACATACGTTACCATCTTTGTACTGCAAACTTGGTAATGCTATTACAGTGAATACTACACAATTGTATTGTTTTTCTGACCAAAAGGGGTCTAAGTTTATGTTAAAAAATATTTCATCACTCAGCTTCAAAAGACATGCGACTGCTAATCTCGCAAATATAGATTTTAAAAAGGTAGATTTAAGAGAAGTAACATACGTTACCATCTTTGTAAAAAGTATGAAGGTGCATGGCTCTGAATGATTGTTCTAAAGTTGAGACTTATGGAGTAGATTGTCCTCATACCCATGGGTGGCAAAAGATTCATCATTATGTTGCTAACTTATACGATTTAATCCACAAGTGTAACATACGTGATGTAACTTACGTTACCACCAAATGACAGAAAGCTTAATTACACCATTAATTACCACCTAAATGTATATTTCTCGAATCTGTGCCGTCGATTTGAGGCCATGGGATAGCTCAGCAACCTCTTTTACTGGCATCTTGAGCATTGGCAGCGCGCAAAATACCTTTACATGATGTGTTGAAAAACTGAGTAAGTGTTTGATTGTTGGAAATGTGTTGTTGTTTTTCATAGAATCATGCTTTACTTCTGTTTATTGTGTGTTTATTAAGTCAGTAGGTTTCACCGTAAAAATCCAGTAATTACTTTGCTGTACAGGCTTATTCTTTTGAAATAAATCACTCAATTTATTAAGTAACGTATGTTTCAAATTTTGGTAACGTAAGTTTCAAGATGTTGTCATGTTAATAACAGACAATCTACGGAAAATCCCATTTAATCTGAGACAATTTAATTGCTGCAGTTATGATGTTGATGAATTTCTACGTCAAAACATATCAAATTCATTTACAGCTGTATGTTCTTGTTTGTTTGGAGGATGCAGTAAAAGGGGACATAATCATAGTATCTTTAAAAAAATCGTTTGGTGGGCGTTGATGTTCAACTTGGCTTTAACGATGTCATATTTCAGGTATAAGCAATGAATTTAACATTGTTTTAAGAAAATTCAGTGCATAGCTAATAAGATTAGAGATTACACAGATCTCTAATTCAAAACTAGTGGACCAGGTCCCTGCATTAATGTAGTAACGTAAGTTTCTAGTTTTGGTAACGTAAGTTTCATCAATTCATGTCATTGAAAAAGGATATTTTAGAGAATGTGCGTGGATAAAAATAACATTTAATTGTTCTAGAACTATTGTTGAAGGAATTCTGTAGGGAAATACGTCTTTTCTATTATATTTATCTTTGCTTATCATAAACCAATATGGTGACTTACTCCCTGACTATTTTTAATGGAGAAAATAAACTCAAATTTCTGTCGTAATGTCGTTGATGATCTCAAAGTGAAGAAACACACATTTTGAATGAAGAAAAGGCAAAAAAAATACAGTGCATTAGAGAAATGTAATTTCAACTACATTGTATTACTCTTACCATCATAGATCAGGCCTACATGATAATAATAATGATAATGATAATAGTAATTATAGTAATATATGTTTCAGTAAGCTATATGTTTAAGACATTAACATTTTTTGTTCTTCCTTCTCGTTGAAGTTATACAGTTGCAATGGGGAAGAGCAGTGCTAGGATTAAAACCCCATATATAGGGAACGTGTTAGCTGTAATCAGAATGGCAAAAAAGCATATCTCTAAGCAAAGATTCAAGAAAAAAAAAATTATGCCCGCCTCATAGTTAACAAAGAAAAGAAGCAAAGTTACACATCTTTTTTTTTTTTACCCCACCACATCAGGGTAATTATAGGGGAGGGGGTTCAGGCTCCCCCGCACCTTTGCCAGCAGTCAAAATATAAACAAAAGGAAATAAAAAGAAAAAAATGAATCGCGGACTCACCCTCCCCCGTTTGAAATAAAAAAACAAACAAACAAACATGAAATTGGGCTTGTACTGGCAGCATCGAATTGAGCTGAAGCCTTTTTTTTTTTACATTTCTTCAATTTTCTTTTCTTTCTTTTTTTTTTCTTGCTTGTCAGTCGATGAAACCCGGCAAAAGAAATGAAACCAAAAAAAAAAAAAAAAAAAAAAAGGCACGGGAGCTTTTTATTTTTCTGCCCGTCAGGAGATTAATACTGGAAGTGGTCGACTTTTTCTAACTCCTGACCCCATCCCCCACCCCATAAAAATCCTACTTACGGGCATGCATGCCTATAATCATTATCAGTACCTTTGTTGTGCATGCATAGCAACTTGTCCTTTCACTTTTCTTTTTAAAGATTCAAAACATTTTTCCTGGAGACAATTTCAAGATACGGCAAGAATTATTAATGCAAGACTTGTTATTCTTGTTATCCTTGTGGATTATTCTGTTTTATGCATACATAACAAGGAAAATCGAGTACATCATTTTACTAATGACAATTTCATTCATCCTACCCAGTATTGTGCTAATGAAACTGTGTAATTTGACGTTATTTCATGGACCTCATTTTGCCAAAGTCAACTTAGTAAAGTGGTCATTTATTTAGTTAACAAAGAACATTTCTCGGTTCCTTCTTTCCCTATCTCTCCTTTACCGAGTTCAGACATTTTAAATACAAGCAATACGGCGTTATTGTTCATTATGAAGCACTTTAACAGAGTAATCATCTCGTTTCTGCCGTTTCTTGTTTCATACAAGTGTTAAAAATTTTGTGAATACTATTTTATTGCAATTGCTCTTTTCAAACTGTTCCTGCATAGAGTAACTGTTGCGACAGCTGATGAGTCTGCAAAGTTATGGATTCGAAACATATCTTTCAACAGCATGAAGATAACAAGTTACAAGACATCAATATGAAGATAACAAGTCACAAGATATCAAGCATACGAAAACCTTCATTATGATAAAATTAAAGTGAAACCTACGTTACCCACCACTCGTTTTATATTACACGTACATCACGACAATATTTTCATCCGTTAAGGCACGAAACAGCATGTTCCCAACTCTTATCATTTCAATGCCATAAATTCATAAGTATGAAGCCAATTGTCTTCAAAATATCAACAGTTACGGATTACTGTTCTACTGAAGAGTTTATACGAGGACATGTTATAAAGTCTTGCAGTTTTACAACTATTTTAATTGTTATTTTTGAGAATTGTATCGCCATAATATTGCGACATCGTGTTATAATATTCGTTCACTTAGAGTTGAAGAGAAATTAGTGTAAGAATATATACAAAAACCAAAAAGAAAATGTTCCAAAATTTGCTGCACATGTAGTAGTATTGTCTTTGTAACTTACGTTACATTAACGTGAAACATACGTTACGTGGAATCTAACGACTATATTTTTGCGAATATAGTTTCACATGTTTCATCGATGATACTCAAGAATTAGCTGGCAATTTGGGACTGATAAATGGTGAAAAATATTTTCTGAAGAAAGTCTGATGTCAAATTATCGAGAAAACAAATTAACATTACCTGTCTAAGGTTTAACACAATAGGACATGCTGTGTTCAGTATAGCATACAGGTCATTTGCCATCCTTCCCATCTGCAGGCAGCATTTACAAACATGGCAGCCGATGGTATACTTCACATCTGACGCATAATTATCTCAATCATAGAATGTAGTCACCAATCTTAATGCATTTGAAATAGAATGACATGGTAACGTATGTTACATGATGAAATTTACGCCCCATGGAAGAAATTATCACACCTTTAAAATAAAGCAAAACTATGTGTTCATATTTTTCAACTACAAACTTGAATATTTGTCTCGTGGATTGGTATAAAAATGAAACCTATTCTAACAACTTTAATTTTCCCGTTTTGTGATTGTCCAATTGTGCCGAAATAGTGGTTTTGGGCCAAAAGGGCTCTCTAAAAAGGTGTTAGAGGCATTTTTGAGTAAAAGTTGGGAACCGGGCTATTTTACCTAATTTGAGTATGCTGAATCCGAAAAATCCGGTTCCCAAGCGAAATTCACTGATCTTGACCATCTAATTTACATAAACAAAATGGCTGCCCAGCCACAGAAATTGTCAAAATCAGACACGCATTTTCTAGAAATTCTTTGCAACAAGCTTGAAAAAAGTGATTTGAAATCTTTGTACAGAGAATGGAATTAGCAATTTGAGTGATAAACGTTTCCCAGGTGGTAAATGGTATATTTCTTTCGTAATTATGCAAATTAGGACTGAAATATGCATATATATATATATATATATATTAACACTGGAAGAGTAATTTTTACATTTTCCTTTTTCTTGAGAGGCAAGTTAGGCACTAAATATGTAGACTTTAAGGTTTTGAGGGTTAGGAAAACTCTGGTTCCCAAGCGAAATTCACTGATCTTGACCATCTAATTTGCATAAACAAAATGGCTGCCCAGCCACAGAAATTGTCAGTTTCGGACACGCATTTTCTAGAAATTCTTTGCAAACGAGCTTGAAGAAAAAGTGATTTGAAATCTTTGTACAGAGAATTGAATTAGCAATTTGAGGGATAAACGTTCCTCAGGTGGCAAATTGTATATTTTATTCATAATTATGCAAATTAGGACTGAAATATGCAGATATATAAGTACATAATAACACTGGAAGATTAATTGTTACAATTTTTTCTTGAATGGCAAGTTAAACACTAAATATGTAGACTTTCAGGTTTTGAGGGTGAAGAAAACTCCAGTTCCCAAGCAAAATTCACCAATCTTGACAATCTAATTTGCATAAACAAAATGGCTGCCCAGCCACAGAAATTGTCAATTTCAGACAAGCATTTTCTAGATTTTGTTTTTTGTTTTTTGCAAATGAGCTGGAAAAAGTGATTTGAAATCTTTTTACATAGAATGGAATTAGCACCTTGAAGGATAAACGTTTTTCAGGTGGTAAATAATAGGCCTATATTTCTTTCAAAATTATGCAAATTAGGACTGAAATTTGCAGATGAATATATAATTATTAACACTAAAGAGTAATTTTTACATTTTTTGTGAGAGGGAATTTAAAAACATTAGATATGGAGACTTTCAGGTTTTAAGGGTTAGATAAATACCAGAATCCCTTCTCAGTGGTATCAAAATAAATTGCAAATGTTGTAATTGATATGCACATCATAATGTATGCTTCATGAGTTTTTAATTTGTGCATGCAGTTAATTCAATAGCCTATATACCCTGTGGGATTTTATTTTTCAAATCCTGTAAAAGGGTCCTTTTGGATTTTTTTTTTTAGAATTCAAGTTAGGAACCCGATTCTTAACCAAAATTGATTGCGCTAGGGCAAGAAAACAAAAACAAAACAAAAAACAAAACAAACAAAAAAGGGTCTTATTCAAGAGAATGAACTTTAACATCTAATTTGCATAATACATACAAAATAGCCGCAATATTGCGTAGTACATCGATAATCGCAAAACGAATTCCTGAAAACTCTCTCTACGCGGATCATGACTCAACTTTTTATGGAGGGGGTGGAAAAATGTCATCGATCAATGCCATCGTGTTCATATGCAACATCCATTATTGTATTGTTTCAATATGCAAATCTGTAGCATCAGCACAGAAATTCTATTTCCCAGTTAGCCAGAGCATGGTACTCTCATATATGATAACATATGATTATACATAGCAAGCATTCGTCTATAGGTTGAAATGGGATAGGTGGTTTTATAGTATTTTCTCTTGAGGCGTTTTTTTTTTTTCTTGCAAGTCGAAGAAAAACATCTTTAATATCACAACAAGCATTACTGATGCCCTAATGAATAAACAAAATATGTTGTAAGTCCGTTAGATGAAATCATATATTTTTTTTTTTTTTTAAGACTGGAGAAGGATCCATTGGGAAGTTAAGCTTGTAGAATAGCCGCGATCACACACTGGCAAAAGATCAAAAAGTTTAAGATCGCGATCTCCAAGATCTCAACAAACGCGGTCAGATTGGCAAAATTATCGAAAAGTTTAAGATCGCAATCTTTAAGATCTTAAAGTTTTTTAAGTGCGTGTGACTGCAAACTTTCCTTGAAACTTCCCACTACAGGGATATTTCATTTTATAATGCCATCCCCGCCAAACTTCTCGGTCTCTTGCCAGTGTGACCGGACAACAAAAGATCGCGAAGACTTCACGATCTTAAACTTTGCGATCTTTTGCCACTCTGACCGCGCCTTGTCATGATAATCTTAAATAACGATGTTACAATAGCAGTGAGGGAGAGGAAATGAGAGAAAAAAAAAGACGTGTGGCATACATCTACCTAGATTTGATCCTTCTACATCTGTTCAAAGGATGTAACTTAGTCAACTTCAAGACAGTTTGAACTCTGAAATTGCCTCGGCCAGTGCAATCTGCGAAATAACGGGTCTACACCTTCCTGGTCCTTTTTTTATTTTGTTTTCAATATGCGTGGATAACACACCGCCAGTGATAACCACTAGGTATTGATGCATTTCAATTTATTCTTAACTGGACGACGCCACGTTCCCTTGTGTGTCTGACTTCTGATATATCTCACGAGGTGTGATTCAGATCATAGAAATGACATTCTTAGCAAATAGGCCTCTAGCTTTAAGGACCAGTGGTTTGTAAAAACTAATGAATACTGAATACTCATTAAGAACCATGTTACATACAAAAGATTCCACATCGTATCAGACGTAAATGGTCGCCATTTCGCCTCTCATTATATGCTTTATCAAGTATAGTTTTTGAATATCCATGTTGTCACTTGAATTTCTGCCCAAGAATTAAGATATTGATCTTTTTTATGGAGGACCTGGGTTTTCCACCACCTTGCGAACATGAATTTTCTTTTGTTCCCTGGAGAGATAACATCGATCCGATAGCTACCTCAAAGAGACCTTTCTTCCGTAGATGCTGGAGTTGTGTTTTTTCAGTCAGACTGATACTGACAGTAGCACTCTTAGTAAAGCAAGTGATCAAGGACTCACAATCATCAAGGATGCTGCTTGTACGAGAAGAAAACTAAAGGATTCCAAGACATGGTTGTTATCAGTCGTCTTTATAAGAATAAACTTATATTATATTCAAAAGATGCATCACGCAAGCTCGTTTGGCACAAAAAAAAAAAAAAATTATGTTCCGCCATTTTACCGACAAAAGTAAACTGAACGCTCGCGGAAGCAGATCAACGACAATACTCCTGCATAATAAAGAAAGAAAGAAGAAAACCTGCTCACTGTGCCAGACCTGATCTTTCTTCACCTTAAGATAATGGGTGGGAACGTTTTGATCTGGCCTACAGCCTGTACAACTGATGTATCTAGCTCCAATCCTGCAAAGTTGCCTTGAGATGATTTCATTTGCATGCGAAAGCAATGCAGAACGTTTCGATGCAAATGTCACAAATCAGGCCTACGATGTTCAGCAGCGTGTGCATGTTAGCAACAGTGTGATGATGCAAACCTTGCATGAATGTATAGATCAATTAAGCTCGATTGAGAAATAGACTTTTCGACTCAGATTATGTTTCTTCGACAGCCAAAATATAAAGGTGTTGATGACTGAAGAATTACAAAGTCATCCTTATTTTCTGTTTCCGACACTGTCCGGAGATACCAGGATTTTTTTTTTTGACCCTGAAGAATGGGTGAAGAGATAGATAAAAAAGCCATAAATTATGTTCGCAGACGAAATTTATGAAAGTTGCCAGACTTGCAGATTGAAACTGCAGATTGAAAATAATTATAAACCAATTTATCCAATGAAAACGACAAAGTACAGGGAAGGATAAAGTGACCTTGCACTAATCTATAGGGTAATGTATAGTGATGTGATTGCCCGATAACTAAGATAGCAAAAACTTGTTTTTTGGTAAATATGGACAGAAAATGGGTAAATATTTGCATAATTTATTATGCGAATGAGATAATAGAGGTGTGTTGGTTAGTAGTTGCAGTTAATTTTTGTATCTCCTAATCACACCAGGAATCATTAACAGGCCTTGATGTAATCTGTTATGAAACATATTCATATATTGCGGCATGCGTTGAAGAATCTTGAAACCTGCCTGGTCTACGGCCTCTTGAATACCAATTTGCAAACATATTTCCGTAAGTTATTCAGTTCTTCTTTATTAATTGATTCCAGTACTTGATTTACCTCGGACTCTGACGACACTATGATGTGCAACTTGTTTGCCCGATAACTTAGCTGTATTTCAGTACGCCAGGTACATTTTGATGGCAAGACTTTGTTTTAGGGAATATATTCATAGAAATGGCCAACTATTTGTATAATTCATTATGCAAATTAGATTATTAGGGCATTTCTAATAGCTGTTTTTTCTTGTATCTCTTTGTCACAAAAGAATCATCAATTTAGGTCTTGATATGATCACTATAATGATTGAGATTCCTATATCGCGGCAATGTGTTGGGGAATCTCGAAGCCTGTGGTAGTATAGCCTCTTGCATACCAATTTGCATACGTAATTGCAAATCTATTGTTATATTTTTTTTCCTGAATTGGTTGATTCCAGTGCTTAATTTTCCTCGGACTCTGATGACACCATGTACACTTTGTTTGACCAATAGCATATCACATTTCACTACGCCAAGGTACATTTTGATAGCAAAACTTTGTTTTAGGGGAAAATACGTTGAGAAAATGGAAAAAAATTGCATAATCTATTATGCAAATGAGATGCGTGTTTTATTTTAATACTTGAAGTTGGTTCTTGTATCTCTTTATCAGACTAGGAATCGTGAACCGGTCGTGATACAATGATAACTATCATCAGAATTATGATTCAGATTCATATAATTTATTGCGGCGATGCGTTGTAGAATCTAGAACCCTGCCAGTTATGTATCCCCTTGTATACCAATTTGTATAGATATTTGCATAAGTGTCATTCAACTCTTATGAATTGATTGATTGCAGGACTTGATTGGACTCTGACGACACCTCGTACTTTTTGTTTGCCCGATAACTTGTTAAAATGATTAAAAACAGAAGTGAATAAGTATAGGTAGGGCTACTATACATACGCGGTAATGCATTGCTGTATCAGCGGCAACTCCTAATTTGCATATTTCACTTCTTAATTTGCATATAATAAGTGATAGTTATGAACAATAACGACCTAGCTATTGTCTCCGCACCTTAATTTCTAAAACTATTACTATTTCTGCATGTCTATGGAGATTTCATGAAAATTAGATCATCGAAATACCTTAAAAAGCGATGGATTGGCGGCCATTTTGTTTATGCAAATTAGATGCTCTTAGACTCAAAATTCCGCTTGGGAACCGGAATTTTTGGATTCAGCGTACTCGAATTATACAAAATAGACCGGTTCCCAACTTTTACTAAAATGCCTCTAACAGTCATATTTTCTCCAAATCCCACTAGACTAAAGGCAAAGATAACTGTACAAGGAGCGCCCCGGGGTAAGGTCTACTACCGGTAACCGTTCTACATGCAATAACTTTTGTTCTATAAGTTATAACTGTCATTGTTAACGTTAGAGCCAATACTAGCAATAGAGGTCTGTCTACAGCCCAGTAGGCCTAACTTTTAGGTCAAAATCTCTTCAATATGTTTTCAGGCTTGTTCTAAGTAAGGAGTCACGTCATGTAATGCCGTGTTCTGTTTATCGAATTATAGCATGACTTTGTTTTATTAACGCGGTGTAGGTCTATTGTTTCTTTCAATTCATATGTCAGGGAAGTTGACACACCAACATGCACAGAAACCACGGAACAAGAAACTCCGGCCGGGACGATGAAGCAGAACGTACGTGTTTGGGAAAAAGGTAGACTCTACATTGATCAGAGAGACAGCCTGTGACAGACCGTTGACAACATCGGCCAGAACCGTAGGCTTAACACTTGCCATGAATGAGCTGGGCGGCCACAAGAATTCATCGATCAGAATAAGAGCCCGGGATAGCCCATTTACAGCATCAGCCAGAAACCGGACCTGGGCTAGTCGAGAATGAGCTGTGTGGCTAAGACGATACATCGATCAGAATGACAGCCCGTGATAGCCCGTTGACAGCATCAAACAGAACCCTTGGCTAGTCACGAATGATCTGGGTGACCAAAAGAATACATCGATCAGAATGACAATTTTAGCCCGATAGCCCGTTGACAGCATCGACCAGAAACCTACGCTAGCCAAGAGTGAGCTGAGTCAAAGAAAAAACGCTGATGCTGCCAGAGAAAACCTTTGAGAAATATGTAGATAGGGTATAGGTAAGTCCGTTTGCATTGACTTATAGTGTATTTTATAGCTGCTCTTTCAGAATCTGCCGTCAACCAAATATTCATGTCAGGCGACTTTTTGTTGGTTTGTGTGATGGAGGGTCACATATGTTTTGTTATGATCCCAATACAGTATTTGAAGAGTTTGTTCGCAAAAACCGATAAGTCCATTTTTGAAGATTTTGAAGTACGGTCTCTGTCATAAAGTACAAAATAATACCTTTTAAATGATATTTTGGTCACTACATATAAAGGTACATTTTTAAAGTTATGGTCAAAAGAAGCAAAGATTTTTTTTTTATTATTCTCTTTATTTTTCTTGACCTTTAATCGCAAATATCTCCATTTGGCAACTATGGACTTATCGGTTTTTGCAAACAAACTCTTCATTTGCAACGTACAATGTACCAGTGATAATGTTTCACTATAATGTGCATTTAACAGCTTTGAATCAACTGTATTGGGGGGGGGGGGTAGACATAATGAGATCAGACCAGATGCCAATCTGAGAAGTGGAGTCATTCATAGTTCTAAACTTTAAAAGCACAAACGGAAAATGCTCGTTATACTTCTCCAGTCATTGTGTGGTCGATTTCTGCACACTTTTAAAGTTTGCACATAGACTAGTAAAACGTATTGCATTTATACCCACGCAGGAATTACGTATTGTGTATAGAGAATTGAAGATTATGTAATTTATTTCAAAGCACTGATGCACCTCTTGTCACCAGTTTATATTGCTTTTGCAGACATACAAAATGTACATGTACGTGGTGGTGGTGTTTAAAAGACTGTTGGCAAATTTGGTGAACAAAATGACAAATGCTAACAACATATTATTGTCATAGGCAGGTTATAGGACAGCAAATTCAAACCTCAGCTTTAGGCCTGCATCATATATAGTTTACTCTAATGAATTTGTTGCTCTGCTTTAAAAAAAAAAAGTAATTTTTTATTGATTCCAAATGTTACATATTTTAGATCATGGTTGAGGAATTTTGTTCATTCATGCTTGTGAAACTGTGTGGGTGTGGTATCCTAACTCTTTTCCCCTTGGGATTCTTATTATCCTTCACATTATAAACAATGTGTTCTTTTCTTCTTTTTGGGTGTGTGTGTGTGTGTGTGTGTGTTTTCGTAGGACATGCTGTAAATTGTCAGAAGTCATGATTAACCTGAATTGATACTCTTCTTGTATTTACAGTTGTATAGATGAGTCTGTGGTGCTTTCAAATTGCAGAACAGCAACAAAAAAGGTCACTCGTATACAAACAAAGATAAGTTAATTCAAGTACTCGACGTTATGAATGTGAAGTGAAGAAGTGTAAAGCTTATCCTATCCCAAGTATCATACCAGCAATATAATGTATGTTTTCTGTGACAATACCAAAGGTCCTGTTTAATGGAATTTGGAATTGTTTTCCTGCCCTTTGTAGTTGCTTTTAGGACAAGCATGCTTTAAAAGAAAAAAAAAACAACAACACCGAACAAACTGGCAAACATGTGGAAAAAGTTCCTCATACTTCTTAAGTAATGTACTTGACTTCTGCCTATCTTAAGACTGACACAATTACTGTATCTCATCCATGCAGGAATTATTTCACAGAGAATTAGAAATTTTGTTATGTATTTCAAAAGCCTGATGCACCTCTTGCTATTTCATATCATCTGTACAGAGATGTGTGATGGTGTTTCAAGAACTGCTCGGTACACAAATGACAAATATTGTTGAAAAAGAATTAGTAAACAAATGAAAATATTTTGTTAAGAATATTTGACAGATTATAACATGACAAATACAAACCTCACCTTTAGATTGTAAAAGTTAAGGTGAATAAATACATTTCTGCGAATTTGTGAAAGAGCAAATTTCTATGGTTTTCAATTATTGAGTAATGTTTCATGAAAAAATATTGGTGAATGTCATGTACATGTATTCATGCTTGTGAAACTGCGTGTGCATGGGTGTGTTATCCTTGCTCTTTTTTTTCCAGTGTCAATGATAATGTATGACATGCTAATGTATTGCTAATGTACATGTTTTGAACGTATGTTTGACTGATGAGATGAAATTCAGATGAATTCATTTCATTTCAAATGAGTTTGTGATGCACATTTTCAATGCAGATAGGTAATGTACCTTTAAGAATGGTGCCAGTGAAGCACTTACCAGCACTGCATGTGAAACACACCAAAAATACACAGACATCAATTCACATACTACATTCTATGAAAAAAGAAAAAGGTTCTTTTGAGCACCATTAAATGGTTCTCAGCACTGTCACAATAGCGACACCTTTTTTGGAGCCTGTGAGAACCTTTTTTAAATGGTGCCTGTCAGCACCTTTTAACATTGGTGCCCATTAGAACCTTTTCCAATGAAATGGTTCCCGTGAGCACCTTTTGAAAAAGAGTCAAAAAGGTGCCCATCTTTAGTCAAAAAGGTGCCCATGAGCACCTTTTAAATGGTACTCACGAGCACCATTTCATCGGGAAAAAGGTTCTAATGGGCACCTTTTGCAAAAGGTGCCGACAAGCACCATTTCAAAAAGGTTCTCACGAGCACCTAAAAGGGTGTCGCTATTGTGACAGTGCTGAGAACCATTTAATGGTGCTCAAAAGAACCTTTTTTTCTAAGAGTGTAGCATGTTTATTGTCGTGAAGAATCGTGCATTATTATGACTGAATGAGGGATGAATGCAGCGGTGGCGATCACTGAACGTTGCTCGCACGGCTACCAAACAGAAAAATACGCTGAATTATCGGCTTGGCTACGGCTCCATTGGGTTTTTGGCCGCTATAGACAGGTTAATATCTCCCGCGGGAAACAAAATTTGTGGCCGCTGGCCGCCCTGCGTTAGAGAGGTGGCCGCTATACACAGGGTCTTTAACAGGGCTTTTCTCCCGGGGGATTTTGCAGTGGCCGCTATAGACAGGTGGCCGCTAAGGCAGGTTTGACTGTATATATATAATATGCATATGCACAGTACCAATTGAATCAGGAGAGGAATGGAAATTGAGGGTCCCACTAAAATGCCTAGCTTGTACGACATAGGATCCTCGGAAAATACGTAAGAGAACGAGTACTGAATCAATGAAACTACAAACAGATATAAAGCAAACTTAAATGAACCAATGTCAACTAACATGAAATAAAATTAGAAACGAAAAAGAGGGGGAAAATGAAACTGCAACACGTGTCATCGTGGACACGAGAAAACTGGATTCCATGATGTATTGATTGATTGATTCAATCGGGCCTGTCCCTCCCTTTGCTACCAGGTCTTTTTGTTACCCTGTAGCATGGGTACACATGGGTCTTTATTTCATCTGCACACAGGAAACCATTCGAAACCACAACTAACGTAAGTCTCGTGAAATAGAATAAAACGCACGGTCGACCTGAGTCGAGATAATTTCACCGTGTATTTTGTACAACAGAGATCAGCTGTATACGATTGGTTACGGAGATTCTCGAATAGATCCGAATCGGGCCAGCGTTCCCACTCTATGGTATTCCCACCGTATTCTTGGTCTGTAACTAACCCTTCTTTTCTTAATGCCGTGGTTATTTCAACTTTTGTTTCAACAAATGGAATTTACTTTGGTCTCCCTGGTCCTCTCACGGAAAGAACACAGTGTAAAATACAATAACAAAAGGACAGCGTGAACCCTGTCCCACAGTGTTAACACAAACTCGACTGTATTAACGCACATCGCTTGAACACACTGTAGGACAGTGTGTTCCCTCCGGCAAGCTTACTTTTGAAACTATTGGTGCAGAAAGGACCTAAGGGCTTTTTACACTTGTAAATTTTTGCTTAGTCCCGTACCAACGGTGGGGCTAAGGGAGGGGGGGGGGGGGGGGTGGCTTACGTGGTGGCTTACGTGGTGTCTTACGTGGTATCTACAGTCCAGATGAAAAGCCGAATTATGCAACTCAGCTGTACCTATGTTTATTGATCCGTTAAAATCAATGAAAGTTGATGGAGATTTTGCGACATATGATGAGCAGAGTTACTGTACAGGGGACTACCATCAACATAGCAAGCAGAACAAGAATCTATTTACGTACCTGTAAACGTTGAGGTGTAATCCTCCCAGCTGTATAACGCACCATTGATTGCCACTGAATTCGTATCAGCACATTGTTCATCACGGAAGGTATCTTGTGCCGTCGCACAGGACTGAAGAATGTGAAATCCACAAATTGGCATGGCTAAGAATTTCTGCATATTTCCTCTCTGTCTTCTCTGTCTACATTTTAGCTGTTTTCCAAATGTATTATGTGCTAGAACATAAGATTTACAAGTTATAACGCATGGTTTTCTTGTAGTACCAAAACGAAACAATTGAATTTACTAAGGGAGATCATTAAGGTGTTGTTTTTCTTGCTGTCTGCGGAAGGTTAATGGTTTTGTTCACCAGGTTTGTACAAGCAGGGAGTTTGGGTAGCATCCACCTCCCTTGTACAAGACATTTCGAGCTAAATGTAACTAATGGGCTAAAGCAAGCAGTGACATGCCCATCATGGCATTTCATCAATAGGAAGTAAAAAGCATATTCTACCATCATAGACCAACAAAGAATTCCTAATGGTCCACCAGGCTGTACCCCGACATCAAGAACCCATTAGAGACCATTAGTAGAGAATATTAGATAAATCTGATGGTTTCTAATGGTTTCAGTTGGAGTTGTGATGGACCAACAACAATCATGATCATTCTAATGATCTAATAAACACCGGTAGAAACGATTACATATTTTTTCTTCTTGGAAAGAATATAAACATGTAAGACAAACTAAAAACAGTCGACGACTCCATCAAAGCCTATTGGACCATTACAAACCAACATGAACAGATTTTTCCATCAAAACTTATTGGACCAGTAGAAACTAGCACATACCATAAGAAGATTTTTTTCCATCAAAACTTATTGGACCATTATAAACCAGCATATACCGTTAGATTTTTCCATCAAAACATATTGGACCATAAGAAAACAGCAAATACCGTTAGAACATCATTTTTTTTAAAATCAAAACCTATTGGACCATTAGAAACCAGCACATGCAGTTAGAACAGATTTTTTCATCAAAACCTATCGGACCATTACAAACCATCGCATACCATTAGAGCAGATTTTTCCATCAAACCTATTGGACTATCAGAAACCAGCATAAAACCATTAGAACAGATTCTTCCACCAAAACCAATTGGACCCTTAGAAACCAGCACATACTATTAGAACAGATTTATTTTTTTCCCATCAAAACATATTGGACCATTAGAAATCAGCACACATTATGAGAGCAGATTTTTTTTTTTTTTTAATCACAATCTATTGGACCATTAGAAAACAACGGTACCAACAGAAACTGAAAGAGTACAATCCTTTGGAGATGATTTGCTTGTCTGTGCCGAATTTATTGTATTTTCAATTCTTCTATGAAGACAGTGACTGCAGCACGTTTTGTTTCCTCATACGTTGCAGCAGGGAATTTATCACAAAGTGACGGACATCAGGAATTTTTGCAAATGCGATTTCAATATTTATAACACTTAAAGAAAAGATTTTTCTAACTAACCATGATGACAATGTCGTTCATGCACTATGGCATGGTGACATTGTGTTAGAAAGAATGGAATTCACTAACATGCAGGCCTATGAGAGGTTTGTAATCAAGGATTTCGCAAGTATTTCAATTTGTCTGATGCATGTTGTGTTCTAAACCATGTTAACAGTTATTCCTACTGCAGGAATAAATTTGCCAGATCATTAAATTGTGCATTTTACATTGTACATTTAATTACATTATACATTGTTCATTGTACATTTAATTACATTATACATTGCACATTGTACATTTAATTACATTGTAAATTGTACTTTTGTTCTTTGTTCTAAATTCTTCTTTTGGTTTTCTAATGGTCTATTCCAATTTTTATGGTCTGTTAGCGTAATGGAGGGGGAGTATGTTATTCTTCTAATGGTTTTTCCAATCATTTTTCAATCGTTTTAATGGTCCATTAATATTTCACTTTCAATATAGAAACTATTAACCTTATGTTTTGGTTAATTTTCCAGGAGAACTCTATTGGACATTAAGCAAATGCATTTAATACACAACATGAATTTCTAGTCTCGTGCACATGTTGTTTCATTGAATTAGGTGTATCAATGTTTACCAGTTATGGGCTACTGGAAATGACAGAGTCATTATGGGAGAAGAATGCTTGCAATATGAGACTAACCTTAACTGGTAAATGAGACTATGTGCATGGAACTGCAACAGAATATCTTGTAGCTCTATGTCATAAGTGCACGTACCTCTTGATTGCACAGTTCATATTTATGGCTGTCCCCGACGCATGGCTCCCCGCCCCACTGTGGCGTGGGATTGGTGCAATTGCGGATTCTGACTCGAACGCCCGTGCCACAGGTTCGCGAGCACTCGCTAAAGTTGCTGTATTCGGTCCATCCGCCGTCCACCGCTGGGGCTACGTCTAGCTTTGAGCTGACACACACCCCTCCGATACACCACTGAGAAACACGAGAGAAAATCAAAACAAGACATCATGAAATCAGGGTATATGAAATAATAGGACAAACGTTCAATAATAATGATAATGATAACAATAATAGTAATAATAATAATGTAGCTGCGTCTCTTGCTCCTGTGCCTTTATGGTATTTGACAGCATGCATCTGATAAGCACGACAGCAGCAACAAAATGTTTGCAAAAATTAATGTCTTTGGTATTAATATAACGTTAAGATTAAGAGTTTTAGTGTATGTTCTTTGGTATTGTAATATATATCTATACATATAACATAGGGCCTCATCCACGTCAAGCTCTGCTTATGATGACGGTTCCCTTTATTGATTTCTCCTTTCAGGCGCGGTGGAGCACCCCAATTATCTCGCAGAAATCCATCGGCAGCCGAGCCTCATTTGCATAAAGTAAACAACATGTACTCGCGTAGTTGAGAAAAAGTAAACAACTTCTCAAGCTAATAACAATTTAAGGAAACCTATTTTCGGATTAAAATTGAGTTAGTTTGAATTTGAAAACATGTCCGAATGTGCACATATAACATATTAAAGGATTTGACAATGATAAAATGTGAAATTTTAGCGAAAACCTGGCGAGCAAAATTACCAAAAATATGCCTCGAAAATCATCCTAAAATTCACGAAGTGTGATTGCGGAACCAAAGCGCCATTCGCACAAAGTACACCAAAATTTATTTATCTGCTTGCGTTTTAAATGTCATACCGTAATATTCCCGGTCATGGTTGTGTCGGAAAAAAACAGAAGGTGATATCAAAAATGACACGAACGCAAAGCGTACAGGTCGGTCCCATGTATGTATAATCGCGTGACTGTAGCGTTGCATGTCACAGCACACACAACGCTTTGCTGCATGCAACGTGCGCGGCAGCAGCTCAGCAGTCACAGCTAGCGGGTTAACCCGCTCCGAGCAGTCACCGCCGTGCGACACTCAGCAAAATTGACTGCGTCACATGCAAACCAACAATGAGCACGAAATCCTGAATCTCACGTACTGTACCACCACTGATATCCCCCCTAGAGGGGAGATCACTGATCTCCCCCCTAGAGGGGAGATCAGTGTGTACCACGCATGCCCAATATTACGGGAAAAGAAATGACGTCATTTTCAATTGTTTCGCTGACTACAATTTTCTATTCCAAACCCTGTAGAAACAAGTTGATTTCTCAAAAAGTACAGGTGGAACCAAGCGTAAACTTTCACCATAAATGGATTGAGGCCTGATAAACTTATGTTGCCAATTTCGGACACATTGGAGCCCGGCCATAGTCCAGTCGGAAAAAAACAGAGAGCATGTTTTGCGAGAGGTGATTTTCAAAACGCTTTAATATCTCAAGTTCTAGTGCAGCAAATTTCATAATTTTTTCATCAAAAGAAAGGTTTTTAAAAACTTAGATAGTGTAGGAAGTTTGAGTTTACTAGCGGCACGCATAGCGGCACAAGGAGAAGGTAAAGATTTGACTTTTTCATGCACACAGTTTCGGGCAGCCGTGGATGCCCGTTGGAAATTCAAATAGAACGGGGCGATAATGAGATGCAAATTGGAGTGCTCCACCGCGCCTGCTTTGTTCATAAAAAATGCCTTAACATCTTGCTTTGATTCATATGTTATTAAAGACTGATGCTGTTATGAATTTGAAATTTCTTGTTTGTTTGTCTGTTTGTTTAATAGATAATTTATTTTCTGCAAATCAATAAATCAATTAGCAAATCAATATATACAAGGCATATAATCATGAACATGTGGGAAATACACAGAATAAATTCAAAACAGAGTCGTTTGACTTGCATAAACAAAGATATAAAAGGTAATGAATGATACAATATACAGTATGCATGTCTATGCAGCGGGGATTACAACAACAATTATAATTATGGAGCGATTATGCAGAGGGCCGCCATTGTAAGCATAGCTTGAAAAGATGGCCGGCCGGAGGGAAAGGTAGGGACGTATGCTAGTTTCGTAACAATACAATACAATACAATACAATACAATACAATACAATACAATACAATACAATACAATACAAATTATGCTGCGAAGATAGCAGGGGAAAATAAACTCTGATGTGTGATGGTGGTGGATGTGCGTGCAAGTGCTAGAATGTGCACAAGGGCAGATATGCTGGAATGTAGAATAATAGAATTGGTTTCCTGGAAGAGGGAACGATATACGATGTTGCTATTTGGGAGACCAACATTAATCATATGAATTATTTGTTTTTAATTCGTAGTTGAAGTATACTGTAATAAAATGTGCTTCTTTAAGTTTGCTTTGAATGAAAACAAGGAGGCACATTGTTTCAACTCCTCAGGAAGAGTGTTCCATGTATCCGGACCATGATGTCTGATCGACTTTTGAGCAAGTAGAAGCTTTGGATTACTTAAATGAAAATCATGGGAACGACGGGTTGGGTATGAGTGAATATGGTCATTGGTTACTAAGGCAGTATGAAAAAATGGTAATAAATTTCGAGTGTGTTTATGCATAAATATGGCAGTTAGGTATATTTTGTATTTCATGGGCCTTTAGAGTTTTTAGGCGATAAAATATGGGATTAGTGTGAGCCAAGAAATTTGAGTGTGTGCATATACGAAAAGCCTTTTTCTGAAGAATAAAAATTGTGCTTAATTTAGTTTTGCTACAGTTGCCCCATACAATATTGCAGTATATTACATATGGTAAAAATAAAGTGTTATATAACATTATTAAAGTTTGATCATTAATTAGATACTTTATTCTCTTTAAAACACCAGTTGTTTTAGATATTGCTGTAGTAATATTCTGGACATGAGTGTTCCAAGTTAGATTGCTATCTAGGGTCACTCCTAGAAACTTGGTTGAATGTTTCTCAGCAGTGTTTATGATCATCAATATAAATACTTTTAGGAAGGGTGGGTTGGGATTGAAGAGTATGAAAATGTATAAAACATGTCTTATCAATATTCAATGAAAGCTTGTTACTTCTAAACCATTTCGAGATGTTGCCTAATTCCATATCAAGTGTATCAATCAGTGTTGCAATATCCTTGTGGGAGTAAAAAAACGTTAGTGTCGTCTGCAAATAAGATGATGTTCAAACGAAGGGAGGAATTGATCATGTCATTAATGTAAATCAAAAAAAAAAGTAGGGGCCCGAGGATAGATCCCTGAGGGACACCACATGACACGTTAGAATATAATGAGTGACTAGATTTAAATGCAACATATTGTTTGCGATGACTTAGATAACTTCTGAACCATGACAAAGTAATCCCTCTCACGCCATAATTATGTAATTTTTCAAGTAAAATGTCATGATCAATAGTGTCAAATGCCTTACTAAGATCCATAAAAACTCAAATTATGTGTTCTTTTTTAGTAAGCGCATCAATAATATTGTCGACAGATTTGATTATAGCATAATCAGTAGAAAATCCTTTCCTAAAACCAAACTGATTCGCATTCCATATATCATTTTCAATCATAAACGAGTAAAGACGCTTGTAAACTACTTTTTCAAAAATTTTCGATAGAACAGGCAACAATGAGATGGGTCTATAATTTTTCACCATTGATGGATTTTTTCTTTTTATAGATGGGGATAACTTTTGCGGTTTTAAAAGAGTCTGGATACTTGCCATTAAGTAGGGATAGATTGAATATATGGGTGAGAGGGGCTGCTAGGGGGTAAATTATTTTTTTCAACAAATTCACCCTTGAATTATCAGGCCCACAGGATTTACTACATTTCAGAGATCGAACAGTAGCAATGATTTCAGATTCATTAATTGGAGTAAAAAACAAAGAATTTTGATTACTTTCAGGTAAATATTCTTTATAATTTTTGATATCATTTATGGGAATAGATGCTGCTAAAGAAGGACCAACATTAACAAAAAAAAATTGTTAAAAATATTTGCAATTTGGTCAGGATTGGTAATGACATTATCATTATGAGTAATACTATCAGGACATTCCGTAGGTTTCTTTTTGAGTATTTCATTAACAGTCCGCCAAAGAGCAGTTTTATCATCCTTGTTAGATTCGAGTTTATTTGAAATATATGATTTACGTGAAACTCGAATTAAAGTAGTTAGTTTGTTTCTATATGTTTTATACCTTTTCACATTTTCAGGAGTGAGTTTTCTCAGAGATATTTTATAAAGACGGTTTCGAGTAAGAATGGAATGTATAAGACCTTGAGTAATCCAGGGTTGCCGAGCTCTTTTCCTTCCATTTCTTTTGGTAGTTAAAGGAATATGTTTATCATAATAATCTAATAGTTTTTGTAAAAAAAAAAAAATTCATAAGAAGAATTAACATCTTGGAGTTCAAAGACGTCATTCCATTGTACTTCAAATAAATCTTGATTCAATGAATCAATATTTTGTGGTGTTTCATTTCTATGCATTTTCAAGTATTGTTTGGGTTGGCGGCGTATTGGGGTTGTTACAGATTTATCGTTAATCATAAAAATCGGTAGATGATGGGATATATCTGAATAAATAATGCCGTTCGTGCAGGTTTCAGTAATAACATTAGACGGTATATTATCTATTAATGTTTTACTATGGGTGTTGTTGTTTATTCTGGTGGGTTTATTAATGTGGGGATGCAGTGAGTTGGAAAGTAATATGTCATGGAAATGGGTGGGTTGTAATAAATCTATATTATAATCTCCCACAAAAAAGAAATGATTTTCTCTCTCCAACAATTTCACTAACACATTGGTCAAAATTGTCAAAAAAAAAAAGATTGAATATCATTTTGCGGAGGACGGTAAATGGTACCAACTATAATATTTTTCTCATTATCATTTAAAATTTCAATAAATAAACTTTCTGCTCCCTGGATATGCAAATCAGTTCGAATTTTTAACTTAATTTGATTATTAACATACATGACAACCCCACCTTCTATGAGGTCATTACGAATAAAATTGTAATTTTCAATGCCAAATAGGCCCGGAGAATTGGAGTGCAACCATGTTTCCGTAATTCCTATAACGGAAAATAGGAAATCATTGAGGGAACTTAGAAATAATTCAAACCATTCAAAATTTCTATTCAAACTCCTTGAATTGAGATGGATTAAACTAAAATTAGCACAAATCTGATTTGCCTTGTTGACAAAAAAATTGACTGTTGAATTCATTGATAGTGAAGTACTGATTTGTGTGGTTGACTAGTTGTTGGTCATTTTTCCAAAATCAGAATCCATTTACAATGAGTGACATTACGTGATCGCAGCATATCATGGTGCAACGGGAAGTGCAGTGCACATTGTATACACGGGGTGTATACGATGAGGTGCATCGGTGCGTGTTGTGCTGTAACAAACTATAGAGGAGCGCTTGAAACGAAATTATTGACATGATCTACAGGACTGCAGAGCATACACACACAAAAACACAAATTCAAATAATATGCTACACTTTAGGGGTGACCTATCAAGTACTGTAACTTACACATAGTGAAAAATAAACAGTATCATTATGTCAATACAATCTCCTTTCTGAAAGGAATGTGTCATTTTTTTTTTTACAATATTCTTGTTTGACATTAGAGTGAGTCGGGATGGAATGCGGGTGAAAGAAAAGAGGAAGAAATAAAGACAAACTCCAGAAAGGGGGAAGGGTGGACAAGAGAAAACTGGTTTCGATATAACCGTGCATAATATGGGTAGAAAAGAAAGGGGGATACGAAGGCAGATACTGGAGGGAAGATGAGAATTTGAAAGCTATATAGGGTAGAATACGGGTAGATAAGACATTAAGCTGTGGAGACAAAGCATGAAAGAAGAGAAGAACTGGGCAGAACTGGTTGTGATACAACAGATTGATAGCTACTGTTGTCACTGAAAACGGGAGGGTACGGTATTTGAATTTGAAGTCCTTTTTTAACAACTATTTTAAGTAACAATCATTCATAACAAAAGCAAATGACAAGGTAATCACACAATGACGTAACAGCGTAAGACGGCTATACAATAAAGACATTCTTGCTAACAAGCAATCAAACAAGTGATACATTGACTTCGGTTACATTGTTAGTTTCTGTATCAACAGAAACGTAACAATTTGTTGGATGCGAACAGTGAACTCAGAGACTGCAACAATATCATTCATATATTTGTGACAGTAAAACCGGAGTAAGTTGAGGTTGACAAGTCACAAAAATGTCTTTCATGCATATACTTGTCAAGTTAATTCAGCGATGTTGCCAAGCGTGAAAGGTAATGGTATGTGTATGGACCTCGATTTAATTATCTTTTTGGTACTACTGTGTCATTAACACGGGATATATATTCAAATTTATGAAATTCTTCCGTCGAGATGTTTTCATTGCAACTGATTGACAAATTGCCCTACATCGACGTAAATAAGCACTGAATTGATCAGTGTTAACAAGCAATCAAACATTTGATTTTCATAAATTTGAATAACAAAGCAGTACCCGCCGCATGATATAAGGATTAGAACCAACACTTGCTGTCGGGCGAAAGCTCGGTGGTCTAGTGGAGATGACGCCTGTCCGGTGATCAGGAGGTCGTAGGTTCGAATCCTGCTCGAGTATGTACGCCCATGATTTTTTATCATGGCTACTACTAAAACACTGATCAATTCAGTGCTTATTTACGTCGATGTAGGGCAATTTGTCAATCAGTTGCAACGGGATCAACGGCGTAAATCCATACTGAGGAGTGGGGGGGGGGGGATGATCGGCGATAGTCACCATCACCACGATTACAAGCCCATAACCGAACCGGCGCAGCCTTGAGGGGGACGGGGGGTGAGAGAAGCTTGGTAACCCCCCCCCCCCCCACACACACACACACACACACACACACTTTACAGGGATCGGATGTCTCACTCTTTTGCATGAAATATAAAGTGGGAGGAGAGTGATATATATCTGACAAACTGTTACAAGCGAGCTTGAAAATTGTGACATTTTACAGTCCCAAAACTGCAGTTTGTGACTGTATTTTGTCCGCTTTGGAAATTAAGGGGGGCACCGGGTGAAACTGCTGGCAATTACTACTGACAGCAACATCAACAAAATTTTGACATTTTACAGTAAAAAAAAACCTGCTGTTTTGGGCTGTATTTTTTCGCTTTGGAAATTAAGGGCGGCGCACAGGGCGCAACTGCTGGCAGTTCGTACTGGCAGCAACATCAGGAGAATGGCATAACGATTAAATGCGAGCGGGCGAAGCGAGTTAGCTTGAAAATTTTGACATTTTGCAGTCCCAAAACTGCCGTTTGTAGCTTTATTTTTAGCTTTGGAAATTAAAGGGGACGCACCGGGCACAACTGCTGTCAATCACTGGCAGCAACATCAGGAGAATGCCATAGCGATTAAATGCGAGCGAGTGGAGCAAGCGAGCCTTAAAATTTTGACATTTTGCAATCCCAGACAATGTCGTTTGTAGCTGCATTTTTTCGCTTTGGAAATTAAGGGGAGGCACACCGGGCGAAAACTGCTGGCAATTACTGGCAGCAACATCAGGAGAATGGCATAATGATTGAGCGAGTGAGCGGAGCGAGCAAGCTTCAAAATTTTGACATCTTACAGTCCCCAAAACTGCCATTTGTAGTTATATTTTTCGCTTTGGAAATTAAAGGGGACGCACCGGGCACAACTGCTGTCAATCACTGGCAGCAACATCAGGAGAATGCCATAGCGATTAAATGCGAGCGAACGGAGCAAGCGAGCCTTAAAATTTTGACATTTTGCAATCCCAGACAATGTCGTTTGTAGCTGCATTTTTCGCTTTGGAAATTAAGGGGAGGCACACCGGGCGAAAACTGCTGGCAATTACTGGCAGCAACATCAGGAGAATGGCATAATGATTGAGCGAGTGAGCGGAGCGAGCAAGCTTCAAAATTTTGACATCTTACAGTCCCCAAAACTGCCATTTGTAGTTATATTTTTCGCTTTGGAAATTAAAGGGGACGCACCGGGCACAACTGCTGTCAATCACTGGCAGCAACATCAGGAGAATGCCATAGCGATTAAATGCGAGCGAACGGAGCAAGCGAGCCTTAAAATTTTGACATTTTGCAATCCCAGACAATGTCGTTTGTAGCTGCATTTTTCGCTTTGGAAATTAAGGGGAGGTACACCGGGCGAAAACTGCTGGCAATTACTGGCAGCAACATCAGGAGAATGGCATAATGATTGAGCGAGTGAGCGGAGCGAGCGAGCTTCAAAATTTTTGACTTATTACAGTCCCCAAACTGCCGTTTGTAGCTTTATTTTTAGCTTTGGAAATTAAGGGGGGGGGGCACCGGGTGAAACTGCTGGCAATTACTGACAGCAACATCAAGAGAATGGCATAACAATAAAATGCGAGCGAGCGAAGCGAGCGAGCTTGAAAATTTTGGCATTTTACAGTAAAAAAAAAAAACTGCCGTTTTGGGCTGTATTTTTTCGCTTTGGAAATTAAGGGGGCGCACAGGGCGCAACTGCTGTCAGTTCGTACTGGCAGCAACATCAGGAGAATGGCATAACGATTAAATGCGAGCGAGCGAAGCGAGTGAGCTTGAAAATTTTGACATTTTACAGTCCCCAAAACTGTCGTTTGTGGCTGTATTTTGTCGCTTTGGAAATTAAGGGGGAGCACCGGGCGAAAACTGCTGGCAATTACTGGCAGCAACATCATGAGAATGGCATAATGATTAAATGCGAGCGAGCGAAGCGAGCGAGCTTCAAAATTTTGACTTATTACAGTCCCCAAACTGCCGTTTGTAGCTATATTTTTCGCTTTGGAAATTAAGGGGGGAGCACCGGGCGAAAACTGCTGGCAATAACTGGCAGCAACATCAGGAGAATGGCATAATGATTAAATGCGAGCGAGCGAAGCGAGCGAGCTTCAAAATTTTGACTTATTACAGTCCCAAAACTGCCGTTTGTAGCTATGTTTTTCGCTTTGGAAATTAAGGGGGGGGGGGAGCACCGGGCGAAAACTGCTGGCAATAACTGGCAGCAACATCAGGAGAATGGCATAATGATTAAATGCGAGTGAGTGAAGCGAGCTTCAAAATTTTGACATCTTACAGTCCCAAAACTGCCGTTTGTAGCTATGTTTTTCGCTGTGGAGATTAAGGGGGGAGCACCGGGCGAAAACTGCTGTCAATTACTGGCAGCAACATCATGAGAATGGCATAATGATTAAATGCGAGTTTGCGAATCGAGCGAGCTTGAAAATTTTGACATCTTACAGTCCCCAAAACTGCCATTTGTAGCTATATTTTTCGCTTTGGAAATTAAAGGGGACGCACCGGGCACAACTGCTGTCAATCACTGGCAGCAACATCAGGAGAATGCCATAGCGATTAAATGCGAGCGAGCGGAGCAAGCGAGCCTTAAAATTTTGACATTTTGCAATCCCAGAAAATGTCGTTTGTAGCTGTATTTTTTCGCTTTGGAAATTAAGGGGAGGCACACCGGGCTAAAACTGCTGGCAATTACTGGCAGCAACATCAGGAGAATGGCATAATGATTAAATCCCAGCGAGCGGAGCGAGCGAGCTTCAAAATTTCGACTTATTGCAGTCCCAAAACTGCCGTTTGTAGCTTTATTTTTAGCTTTGGAAATTAAGGGGGAGCACCGGGCGAAAACTGCTAGCAATTTATGGCAGCAACATCATGAGAATGGCATAATGATTAAATGCGAGTGTGCGAAGCGAGCGAGCTTGAAAAATTTTGACATCTCACAGTCCCCCCAACTGCCATTTGTAGCTATATTTTTTGCTTTGGAGATTAGGGGGGGGGGGGGCGCACCGGGCGCAACTGCTGTCAATCACTGGTAGCAACATCAGGGGAATGGCTTAGCGCTTAAATGCGAGCGAGCGGAGCGAGCGAGCTTTAAAATTTTGACATTTTACACCCCAAAAACTGCCGTTTTTAGCTATATGTTTTGCGATTTGGTTTGTCCCACTTTTATGGGGGAACCATCCCCCCCCCATCGACGCCTCTGCATATGAGGGAGCTTTTGTTAAGTGAAAGATATGCTGCACACTCTTTGACAAATTAGGGAAATATACGTCAATCTCAACAGTGTACTTATCGAAAGGGATCCAGTATAGCGGAGCTTTTGCATGTTTATGATTGCAATTCAACAATTTGGTGCATAGTTCTGGCGGTATTTGGACAATAATTCCATTAAGAAAGTTCGAAATTTGTCCTCATCTCGGAAATTGCTTGGGGGATAAATGATTTGCCTGCTTAAACACTTTCGTAGGGGCGGGGCAAATGCCCTTTGCCCCCCCCCCCCGGAGATATTTTCGACGCCCCTGATCTTCCCTGGGTATACGCAGATGTATCTTGACTGAATTATCAGTCACTGTCGTTCCTCATGAATGATTCAGGAAATGGAGGGGGTTCAATTATGGCAATATAGTTTTGTTATTGTTTGTTTGTTTGTTTTCGTACATATTTTGCAGATGGTCCCAAGTTACTCTCGTCTTAGCATGTTTACATGTAGGCCTACACTATTTGACGTTGTCAACGTCTGAGCCATACCTTACAGTATATGTCCATGTCCGCGAGCGAGCGAAGCGAGCGAGCGCTTGAGAAAATTATGCATTCGATTTCCTACAAGATAGAATATTGTTCAGCTCTGTTACCTGTCTGAAGGCCGGCGTACAAACGTCATGCAATATGCCAAAATTGATACAATCACATTTCTGCTTCCTCCATTTTTTTTTCTTCAAAATTCAGGGGGGGATGATTGTACAGGCCATCCCCCCCCCCTCCTCCATTTCAGGGGGGGATATATCCCCCCCATCCCCCCCGGGATTTACGCCCATGAACGGGATATATAGCTTAAATTATTCATCAACTGTACTGAAATGGAACACAAGTGGATTTTAATCATTTGAATTTGTGGCTTAATTTGTTCATCTACTGCACTGAAATTGAACACAGTTTGAATCTTGATGATCACGTTATGTGGTGAGGCTACAAAAGAATTAAAAAAAAAAGAAATAGAATGTGGTGACTAACCACACTTTCCTCATAATCACTCATTCCTGCAATACCTCAACACTGGAACAAACTCTTTACTTGTACATGCCTTGTATGCTATATTCTTTGGGATACGTGTAACAAAGGAAAACAATCGTGACAATGCCACTTGGGTTCTTTCCTGCTACTCAGATGTACCTTTAACTATAATCTTATATTGATTTGTATGTTATACTCTCCTCTTTTTTGCATACTCTGTATCATTCTTTTTTTATTTGTTATTGTATTTAGACAAAGAAAATGCAGAATAAACCAAACCAAACTATTAGACCAAAGCAACCCAAACCAAACATTGATATAACCACTGAGTGTTTTTGTTTGGAATGTTGTTATTTGTTAGTTGTAAAATGCTCTTACTGTAAATAGATAAAGTTGGATATAGAACATGATTTTGGGATTTTGATTCTCGAGTGATCTTTACAAACTCCGTTTTCCAGTAGATCAGTCTTTTCCATCTATTTATTTACTTTTTTGTCACCACTGCAAAGTATGCATTGTTTATATTCAGTCATTTCCACATAGTATAAATAATAAATTGTAAAAAAAACAAACAAACAAACAAAGATCGGCATTGCTTACAAATTGGTATGCATGATTTATTAATTCATATTTTGTTTATTGTATTACTTTTCTGTTTGATGGAAATAAAATACAATTGAATTGAATCACCTGAATGTAATAAGTTACACTTTATAGCACAGCTTTCATTTTTAATTACCGTGGCTTTGCAGCAAAGCCCAGAAATCTCACATATGCTACAGTCACACACGGCCGGATTTCAAACCGGTCCATAAGGAATTAAAACCGCATCGACCCGTTCCGAGCCGTAGAGACCCGGATTGACCAGCATCGTAACCCGTGTCAATTCCTGACGGATTCCGGGGGATACGATACGGCGGTGACAAATTTTTGGCCATGTTCAAAAGTTTCTTACGGATTTCAATTCCGTATTGATATCCGAATTATCCCGGTTCGAACCGCATTGACTCGCATCGACCCGCTGCAACCCGCAGCGTAAAACCGTATGGAGCCTTGCCGTATACCGCATTGCCTTCAAGGCAACGAATGATGACAAGGTTTAAATCCTGGTCGGTACGGGTCGAAGCGGGTTGACACGGGTCGATAGGGGTCGAAAAGGATTCAGATAAAGGATTAAAAAAAGCGGATTTTTACACCGTTCGATACGGGTCGATACGGATCTCTACTGATCGAACCGGGTCGATACGGTTATAATTTCTTATGGACCCGGTTCGAAATCCGACCGTGTGTGACTGTAGCATAAATTACTCTCCATTCCGGGACTAATCCGGCTCATTTTCACCCGGATCAAATCCGTTTTGTGATCCGGTCGTGTGTGACTGTAGCATTACAATCTATTTATTTCTGTGTAAGAACATGTCAGCACTACATCACGTCGAATTCTCGTCCTGGGCTTACATATTGACTCTTTCACACGACTTAATCGTGTAGTTTGCAATAGCAGCTGCAAGCTTTATGATATAGGCTACCACATTGGTTATATTGTCTTATAATGTTTAGGCAGTACAATTTATGATCAACATTTATGTTGGGAGGGTTATCAAAATAATTATGTCAAAGCTTCTGTGAAATCAGGCTCTCCGTGCTGGATTCGCCTCTAGGAAGTTGCGAGAGCAAGAGAGAGTGAGAGAGAGGGGGGGGGGGGAGGATTTACCTACCATTCCTTCTCCACACGGTGTTCCTTCTGCTGTTGTCCCATAGAACACTGATAAAAGTGGTGAGTTGGGCAGCGTGCACCACAGCTCACCACAGGTCGTCTGTCAGTTGCCAAGCCAAGACAAGACAGAAAAAACAAGAAAAGCAAAATATCCAACAACATAAGAGAATAGATTTTTATTTTATTTTTTTTTTTTGCATAGGGCCTGTGACGACTCTTAAAGGGATAAATGATATGATTTACACGGGAAGTCACTGTTTACATGATTGCGTTTTCATGTCACAAATATGATTAACAAAAGACATGTAGCAAAAAAAGCTGCTGAAAACTGCTTATCCAATAAGGGCGAGCCACTGGAGTAAAATGGAGTCAAAAGGGGCCTGAGCTTTCGATCCTAGCAGAATCTTCGTCAGAGGCAAAATGACAAACATGCAGGGAAAGCAATCACATATAAGGACTTTACACAACAAGAACAGACAGGGACAAGCTGGGTACACAGAACAAAGAAACAAAGGAGAGGGAGGTCATGGGCAAGGAGCCCAACAGGTAAAAGGAGGGGGATTAAAGCAGGAGGGTGGACAGACAATAGGCAGAGGAGAGGGGACAGACAAAAGGCAGAGGGGGTCAGTGATGATCATGAGGATCAAGGAGGCAACCAATGAAGGAAAAGGATGAATAGGGAGGCAACATCAAAGAAGATAGGGAACACCAGAGGGATAAAGAAAGGGAAAGAGTGAAAAAAGCAACAGCAAGAGGAAGGGAGGGGGGGGGGGGGGGGGCTGAGCAAACAGTGAGCCCTGAAAGGTGTACCAGGAGGAGGCAACAAGGGGAAGAAATCAAACATATCAAAGTGTATACATATACACACACAGTAATAATAATGACAATGAAATAACAGTAATGAAAAGAATATTGATAAAAGAAATAAAATAAAGCACATATGAAAAACTGGGGGAGAGAAAACTGTATACATTGTAAGTACACAAAAAGCAGGCAAGGCAAGATAAGCACAAGTATGTGTAAACAAACAAAACCGGGTGTGTGTGTGTGTGTATAGGTAGAAAAGGCTGTATAAAAGAGACTCGGACTAGAGGAAGGAATCAATTGGGGAAAAAAGGGTCTGCAAATGGAAAAAGGCACAAAGAAAGAACAAAATGAAATTGAAAAATGAAAAATGAAAAAGCGAATAATAATGGTGATAATAATAATAATAATAAAAAAAGAAATATAAATATATATATATATATATATATATATATATATATATTTTTTAGAGATATAAGAGGTGGTTAGTCATTTCCCTCCTGGATGTTGAGGCCATGGGGTTGGATGGTGTGAAGTCGTCTCATCCAGAGCTTCTCTCTGCTGGTTCTGACTGTGTCTGGACGAGTGCCTAAAGATTCAATGCACTGTAGAGTCATATCAGTGATGGAATGATCGGGTAGATTGAAATGGTGGCCCACTGGAGTGTCGAGCTTGGCTGTGTTGACAGTAGATCTATGTCCGTAGAAGCGTCTTTTGAGTGTTGTCTTGGTTTCCCCAACATACTGGATTCTACAAATTCTGCAAGTGATGAGATACACGACATTAGTGGTGGTACAAGTGATGTTTCCCTTTGTGTGGTGAGAGAGGCCGGTAGAGTTGCTGGTGAAAGAGTCACTCTCATGGATGTGTATGCTACAAATGATGCACCTGCTGGCTGAACATTTGAATGTGCCATGCTGTAAAGGAGAAGAATTGTCAGTGAGGGAGGGTACTTCAGCACGGACGATGAGATCCTTGAGGTTGTGGGGGCGCCGGTACGCCAGGATGGGAGTATCTGGGACGGCCTGGGAGAGACGATCAGAGGTGTGAAGGATATGGTGATTATCACGAAGGATATTGTGGAGAGAGGGTAGATTGGGATGGAAAGTGGTCACGAGTGGTATTCTGTCAGTGGTGTCCTGCTTGTTGGTTTTCGGTTTGAGAACTTCAGATCTGGGGAGAGAACGAACTTTGTTGATGGCTTGTTGAACTCTCCTGGTACCGTAGCCCCTGGCTGCGAGATGTCTCTTCAGGTTCCTGGCATGGAAAGAAAACTCAGAATCCTCAGAGCAGATACGGCGAAGTCTGAGGGCTTGACTGTAAGGGATACTGGTTTTGCAGTGGCGGGGATGGCAGCTGGCTGAGTGAAGGTACTGATGGGTGTCTGTGGGTTTAGTGTAGAGAGTGGTGGTGACATGGTTAGACTCCTTTCTAACGGTGACATCGAGGAAGTTGGTCTCTTCTTGGGAGAAGTCGGAAGTGAATTTGATGGTTCTGTGGAAAGAATTGATGTGGTCAATGAAAGTATGGAGGCTTTCTTCCTCCCTGGTCCAGATGAAGAAAACGTCATCGATGTAGCGCCACCAAATCCATGGACGACAGGGCGCTGAATCTAACATCTGCTGCTCTAGCTTGGTCATGAAGAGACAGGCGAAGGAAGGAGCCATCCGGGTACCCATTGCTGTGCCAGATACCTGTAGGTAGTGCTTGTCCATGAATGTGAAGTTGTTTTTCGTCAGTACATGTGACATGAGGGATTTGATGTGAGATATGGGGGGGGGGGGGTTGGAATGGCCGCTGCATGTCAAAGCCTCACAGGAGGCTAGAATACCTTCATCATGGGGAATATTGGTGTAGAGAGAGGAGACGTCGAAAGTACCGATGATTGCTGTCTCGGGTATCTGGTCCTTGATGTCATCGAGCTTCCTGAGAAAGTCTGGTGTGTCATGAATGTAGGAGGGTGCGAGTGAGACAAGAGGTTTAATGTGGTGATCAACAAAGAGGGAAATGTTCTCTGTTGGGGAACCATTTCCAGAGAGGATGGGACGACCAGGATTGCCAGGTTTGTGGATCTTGGGGAGGAGATAAAATCGGGCAGGTTTGGCATTAACGGGGGAGAGAAATTTGTGAGCCTTCTTGGTGAGGTGTTCATGTTCCTTCATGTCATCGAGTGTCGACTGGATCTGTTGGGAGAAATTATCTGTGGGATCAAAGTCAAGAAGTGTGTAGTGGGAAGGATTGCGGAGATGTTTCATGGCTTCATCGATGTACTGCTGGCGGTCCATTACTACAACAGCTGATCCTTTGTCTGCGGGCTTGATGATGATGTCCGACCTGTTTTTGAGAGATGAGAGAGCCTGGCGCTCTTCCTTTGGGAGATTGTCATGTGATGCAATGTCGAGGGTATCTGCGGAGTGGACTTGAGATGAGACAGCTTCGATGTACGTTTCCAGGGAGGGAACTCTATTCTTGGGGGGAATCCATGAGCTTTTTTGATGAAAGGGCTCAGGAGCAGAAGGGGGTTCATCGAGAAAAAACTCTTTGAGGCGTAACCTGCGGTAGAAAGAAGAGAGGTCTTGGCTGAGTGCTATCTGATCGACCTTGGGTGGAGTGGGGCAAAACTTGAGACCTTGGAGTGGGGCAAAACAAAAGACATCGCAGGGAAACATGCAATTTATGTTTAATCTAGAGGAGGATGCAATTATTTGCATTTTGTTAATTCTATCAGTACTTAAGCCATGGTTTGAATTATCTTATTTGAAGTATATCATTGACAGAATATTGGTTTGAAAAGCTTGTAAGTTTTTTTCTTTGTTTTGTAGGCCTATCCAAGCATTCTGAAAATTATGTTCTTTTTTCCACACATTGATGATCAGGGTAATATGAATCAATACAACATCAAAAAATTTGCATTGCATGTATTTGCAACGTCCCTAATGAAGGAAGTCCCGCAATATGTTGAACGGTACTTGGTGTATACAGTGCGTTATTATGCACTGCATGGCTTCTATCAGTAGAGGTTTGTTTTTTTTTTTTCATGTTCAGCACGTTTTGCATTTATTCCATAAGTGCCAGCCCATTCTATTGTTATTGCGAATATTTAGCTATCACATCAGGATCTGATTCCTCACCCCGCCCGTCCGCCCCCCCCCCCTACACTTTCTTCGAATTATCTGTTGTGTATATTGTGCGTATAAACTTGTCTTTGTTATATCATACTTTGAAATTGCAATTATCTGTATTACTGTTTATAAATCGTGTACCAGAAAAAAATGTTTTCCTGTAGAAAGGGAACCTCTCCCATAATGATTCTTTAAGGGAATGATGTTTGCGAGCAAGATAAATACTTACAAACAGAGTGTTGCTGTAAGCAGTTTCATCTCCTGTAGCTATTTGACATTGTTCATCTGCGTCATAGGTGTAACCCGAAAGGTCAACAATGCTGGATAGATTGCTTCCGGGTACGTCATCCAAACATGTCTGAGTGCTGGAAAGTGGAGAGGTTACATGAAGTACCAAAGTTTATTGATTTATCGCAGACAGATCCGAAGTCGATTCGAAGTCGATTCGTACCGTGGTAGATATGACGATATGACAAGACATTGAGTCCCATTTAAGAAAAACAAAAACAAAACAAAACCACATGGACCCACATTCTGTGGATACAAGTATTGTGGAAAATCTAAGGTAACGGAAGAAAAAAACAACAGAAGCACAAAACATGCTTTCTATAATAAGACGAAAGTGGTAAAAATCTCAAAGTCAGTGATGTCTTGACATGGTATGTCCTCGAAGATAGTATTTGCCATGTACTAAAGACCGGCTACAGAAATGCTAGTTAAACTGATCAGATGTTGGGAACAATAACACGCATAAATAATTATGTGTGACAACTTCAAACCTCATGAACTTCTAGTTACGAATGTATTCTTTTTCTTTTACCAATTAGTTTTTTTTTTCATAGTTTTATGCTTTATTATTTGTATTGTTTTTATATAGAATATAAGATTACGTAATTATTTGAAAGAGGTCAAAGGTCCCTAAACAGCCCAAACTGCCCGTCCGCTTTTTTTTCATAGTTTTGTGCTTTATTATTTGTATTGTTTTTATATAGAATATAAGATTACGTAATTATTTGAAAGAGGTCAAAGGTCAAGAAAAGTATATCATAAATATCTCTGTGACACACAAGTTTCGATGCAACGTCTTGATGGGCTTTCAAATAAACATAACTTATAATAGGCAAAAAAATAAACATGCGTGATCCATTTTGCATAATTTAGAGAGTTGTCGAAAAGAGTAATATTGCTGTACCTTCCACAGAACAATAGGTTATTATGTACGGAATCTTCGGTCGCTAAAGGGTTTAGGAAAACTCCATCCATGTATCATCTAGGCCCTTCTAAATTCAATGTAGTTAGCATTGTCACGATCCTTTTAGGTGCAGTAAAATGAGAATATTTGTACAAATTGACGACGTTTTAGGTAGCTTCATTAAATGTACGTACTTGCTTGCAGTATCAAGTATTTTGCCCTTTTGCAGACCCACATACTCTATAGGGCCTACATGTGGCTTCCTGCATTGCCACTAATATTCTTGGGAAAAACCAAAACGACGTACTTGATGAATATCTTCATATGGTTGGAGCTGCACGAGGACCATTGAAATGATTCGCTATCTCTGGCGAGCGATGCTGACATTATGTTGACGCCTTCTGCGCAGCCGTAGGTGCCGTCGTGCCATAAGCCCAAGCTGTCATTAAGATAAAAACGACCTCAGCTGTCAAAAAATGCGACGAACCCCTCCACAGCTACGCAGACACCCAAAGGGATGGTGTAGTATTGGCTGAGGTGACGATTCAGCTTTTAACTTTGGCAAGATGCTTAGACAGCAGTCACTCATATGAAATGTTAAAGAGCATACAACTCTAAGAGGAATTCGAGGATTTTGGTGAAAACCGGTTGTGAAATGACTGAAAAAAGAAAGAAAAACAAAGCGATCCTAAAACAAGGTGGGAACTACCTTTTACTGTCCCACTTTTTTATTAGGTTAGCTTTATTTTGGATCTCTCAGCCATTTTAACACGAATTTTCATCAAATGAACTTTGAATTCCCTTAGAATTATATGCTCTTTCTTATGTCATAAAGAAGTTTCTCATTACCTTAAAAACAACAAAAAAAATCACCATAAAAAAAAAACGTTGGAAACTTGAACCGAAACTATACTATTCCTTCATATCAATGCATGAGGTACTGTACTGTGCTGATCCTTGCCTACGACGTTAGAAGAGCACATTTTACAGGCACAAATTCATAGGTCGTCGTGACTTCATAAAAGTCAGTAACATGTCCCGGATCACTGCATGAATTGAAGAGAGAGACAGAGACAGACAGACAGACAGACAGACAGGGAGATGAAGGGAAAGAGAGGAAGGGTGTGTGTGTGTGTGTGTGTATGATGGGTTGTGTGAGTGCATACATTCTCGGGACTATACTGCCTCGTCCCATGTTTTCATGTACATACACAATGTTTAGTGTGTGTTTTGGAGAGAAAGAGGAAATCGTTGTAATCATAAGCCTCGTTTTAAGCACCATAGTTACCGCAACCGCGCCCGGGTAGCTCTTCTATAAGAACCCCATCCCCCCCCCCCCATTCCCACGGTAAAATTACTTTGATACACTCATGACGCATGCGCAACATTGCAGACATAGGTTTGTGTCTGTTAAAAACGGTACCACTCGGTCTGTCCGAGATATTTAGGAGATATTCTCCTGTTTTTGTTTTGTTTTGTTTTGTTTTTTGGTTTTTTTTTGTTTGTTTTTTTGTTTTTTCTTTGTTTTTTCTTTTTTCTTTCTTTTTTTTTTTTTTTTTTTGGGGGGGGGGGTTCCTCCGTATTCTAGTACTGTTCGTTTCGGTCCTCGCTCCGGTGAACATGTAACTATCAGATGCTGTTCTTACGGCGTCCGGTTATATTCCGTCGCGTCTCAGTACGGACCGCCTCCAAGTTTTGATACGGTCTATTACGTGCTGTCACGTTTTATGCGTTCACTCCGATTTATTACTGCCTACAAGGTACTTATTAAAAACGAGACTGCCGTGGTATTTTTTTTGACAGTTTAAAAATCTCACACGGCATCCATGGCAATCACCGCCTGTCACATTTGCCCATCCCGTTTTATCCACGATGGCCTGAAACGTGACTGCCATGGCCGCCAGAAACATGGTGTTAATGCAGCATTAGGTCTGTTTAAACAGGACTTTATGAGACAACGCGGTGAGACGGGATAGGTAAACATGACAGGCCGTGATTGCCGTGGATGCCGTGTCAGATTTTAAACAGTAAAAAAAAAAAAATGCCACGGTAGTCCCGTTGCTAATGAGAAAACTTGTATGCCGTGATAAAACAGGGTGAACGCAACAATTATCAAAACACGACGGCACATAATAGGCCGTAACAAAACATTGTTTTATTATTGATAGTCTAGACTTACCAGACGCCGTGAGGACAGCGTCTGATAGCTCTATGTTCACCGGGGCGAGGACTGGAACGAACAGGACTAGAATACGAAGAGGGAAAAACAGGAGAATTATGTCTCATCTACCCACGGTGCACTACGTTTCGGGTAAATGGAGCTGCAGTGGATGCCGGGAACATGGTGTCAACGCAGCATTAGTGTCCCCGTCTCACTGTCTGATGTGTTGTTTGGGCAAACCATGCATGGTTAGTTTCACAATCTGAAAACCTGAAATACGTACAATGGCAGAACCACACTTGTCTGGAGGGGGAGGGGGATCGCAAAAACCAGGGAGGTGGGAAGAGACCATGATGGCATCAGAACCCTGTTGTGGAATGGCTACGGCATTTCTTAGAAGAAAAAAAATTGAAAACAAAAACAACAATGCCACATCTTTAGAAATTATTATTCTATTATCTTTCGGTATATAAAAAGTGTGTGTGTGTGTTTTTTTTTTTTTTAGGAATTGTGATCTGTACATATTGCCCTACCAGCATACAAAGCTGGAATGTTTATTTCAAAGACTGTAAATCTGTTCGGAAATGTAATGATGTGTGCCAAACTGATGTTACAGCGTATTCAAATCATAGCTGTAAGACATTGTGTTCTCAGTGAGATCTTGTACGTATTTTGGGTAAAATCTCATTTCACTGTTATTTGTTTTTCTAACTGCGACGATTGTACGTTTTTCTTTGACAGCCCTACAGTGTGGGACGGCACTGCCCACTCCTCAGCTTGGCTCAGGAATTTTGACACCTGTTTTTCTCCAAAATATACCAAGTGATTTCAATTGTTTTGTTTTATTTTGTTTTTAAGAGAAATTGCAATCATTGTGAATCATAACCGCAGTTGGATTATTCTTGAATTTTTTGTTCTTAGTATCTCAAATTTGACTAACAAACATAATAGAAGTATTAAATCGTATCAACAAAGATATATAAATGATTAGCGGATAATGAGCAGTCAAGTTTCAATCACGCGATCACGGGAGTGTTGTTCATTCGTAAAATCCTATTTCTTCCTTTCTTTTAGATGATGGCGACCCAAATGCTGAGCTACTTTTAACTCCAAGAGATGTGAACCCACATTGTTCTTGCCTTGACAACGCCGTGTCGATGGTGAGCCCCTTTCCCAACTATATTATTAAAAAAAAAAAAGATAAGTATGCACACGAACAAGTTGAATGTATACAATTATGAGTTTATATGTAAATATGTATACATTAAAGGGACTGTACAGTACTGGTTGAGGTGGGGATTCATGTTTTTAACATTCCTAAGTGAGATAATGAGAAACCTCTTATGAAATATGAAAGAGCATGTAATTTCAAGAAGGATTCAACGTTTATTTAATGATAAAATTGGTTTTCAAATGGTCGAGATATCCAAAAAAAAATGATAAAAATAAAAAACTACAGGCCACGCCTTTTATTAGGATGTCTTTGTTTCACCTTGTTTTTCGATATCTCAGCCATTTCAAAACCGATTTTCATCAAATAAACTTTAGATACCCCTTAGAATTGCATGCTCTGATATTTCATAGAGTGGTTTCTGAATTTCTCGCAAAACGTTAAAAGCTAAATCCTCACCTCGACCAGAATTGTACACACCCTTAAATGCGCGGATCACTCGCTACCACCCATTTGGTAACCATTATGTGTGTGTGTGCAGTGGCGTATCTAGGGGGGGGGGGGGGCAAGGGGGCACGTGCCCCGGGCGCCAATCCTTGGGGCGCAAAAACGAAAAAAAAAAACGAAAAAAACGAAGAAGAAAAAAAAAAATGAAAAGAAAAAGAAGAAGAAGAAAAAAAAAATCGTCCGGAAGGAGGGGGGGGGGGGGGGGCAGAAAACCAAATCAAACAAGATAAAAACAAAACATGATGATGACGCGGACAAAATGACAATGTTTATTGTGTTCACACAAGAATTCCATGTTCTGTAAGCTGAAATACAAACATTTTCGGCTCGCTCGCTGCGCTCGCTGGCCAAAATTTATATAAAAAAGAAAGTAAGAATAAAACGTGGTGATGACGCGGACAAAATGACAATGTCTATTGTGTTCACACACGTCATTTTATATCTATCAGGAAAAATGTTACACGGAGCAGCGAATCAAAAAAATCAAAAATCAAAAAAGATAAGAACAAAACGTAATGATGACGCGGAAATATACAAATTTCGGCTCACTCGCTCGTACTAATTTAAAGTATTTTTTCAAGTACTCAGTTTGTTGGTATAAATCGTTATCTATAAGGTCGTCACTGTATCTTAATTAGAATTGTAAGATTTAACAAGCAAAAAAATGACAAGAATTCCATGTTTTGTATAAGCTGAAATACAAAAAAAAAATCGGCTCGCTCGCTGCGCTCGCTCGCCAAAATTTATCAAAAAAAAAAAGAGAGATAAGAACAAAACGTGATGATGAAGCGGAAATATACAAATTTCGGCTCACTCGCGCGCATTAATTTAGAGTATTTTTTAAAGTCCTCAGTTTGTTGGTATAAATCGTTATCTATAAAGCCGTCACTATATCTTGATTAGAATTGTAAGATTTGATAAGCAAAAAATGACAAGAATTCCATGTTTTGTAAGCTGAAATACAAAAATTTTCGGCTCGCTCGCTGCGCTCGCTCGCCAAAATTTATCAAAATTCATTACATTTAAATCACCCTCAAAAGACCCCTTTTAAGTGCTTGAAAAAGCATATCATGTGGACTTTGTTTAAAGTCCCTACCGGGATGGGGTTGGGGTTGAACACTTTTTCAGAAATTAGGGGCGCAATTTTCGTGCTTGCCCCGGGCGCCGTTTTCCCTAGATACGCCACTGTGTGTGTGTGTGTGTGTGTGTGAGTGTGCGAGTGTGCGTGTGTGCGTGTGTGTGTGTGTGCGGGTCATATGTATAAAACATAGACAATCACAGTGCTTGTCTTACGTGATAAATGTTGAACTGACCTATGACCAGTTTCGTGCGACATCACAAATCCAGCACTCAGTCCGCAGTTCTCGGTGATTTGACACTTGCTATTCAGACTGCACACTTCCCCTACGTACGACAGTCCAAGGAGGTTATATTGATTTGATGAATGGATGTCTTCCCTGAGGAAACAGATAACGATAATAATGATAATTTCAGATACACACTTACAGATATGCATACCATCATTCCCTTATGCCACATAATGAAAGCAATCGATCGTGTATAAAAAAAAAGACGATCACAGGACAAATATATGCATTCGCAATAATAACGCACGCATATACATTGTAAATCTAGGGTTGTTGGTTTTTCTTTGGCATAGAATGTGTTTATTATTATGTAATAACAGAATACAAACCAACACCGTTCGTAAACAAAATAAAGTCAGAAATCACTGGCAATTCATTTTAAATATTCACCAAGTACCTTAATTTGAAGATTTTCATGCAATTTTATCTGTTCAGAACAATGAAACATCAAACCTTGATAAAGTAAATAATTGCTTTATATCTTTGTGTGTATAGAATGGATGATGATAGATAGTTTTGTTTGTATTTTCACGTTCTGCCTTATTGTAGCTCTTGTGCCTGAAATTGAAATATAACATAAATAAATTTTGTACAAGGAAAATTTTGCAGGCACTCGAAAAATTACTTTGGTATGCTTTGTGATATTCACAACACGGAGATGGAGAGAAACTAATGTCGAAATCACAAGACAGAGTAAATTACAAGCGTCACTACCTTGAAAAATTTGACAGTTTTCTTGAGAAATTATATGTAAGTTCCAATATTTCTTTGCTCTGAGAAATTACGGAACAGTTTAATCTTTTCTCAATGAATACAATGATTTTTTTTTTCCATAGAAATGATAGAATTACAGTATTCAGCTCTGAACAAGTGTTTTAATTTTTTTGTGAATAGACATTGTATTTTCTGAAATTTAAAGTTATTCAGTATCTTACAAGTATATACTAACAAGTATAGTACTAAAAAAAATCTATACAATTATGTTAAAGCCGATGTATCGTGGCTCCGTAGATAAGATCGACGGCTTTAAAGGGATAATTTTGATTATAGTTTTTGATGAGATGGAGCTTCAGTTTCCATTTTTTTTTTTATTGTGAGGTCACAAATCTTGAATGAAATATGAAAGCATACAATCTGAAAAGGAATTCAAGGTTTATTTAATGAAAATTGGTTATGAAATGGTTGAGATTTCCAAAACAAAGAGGTCGTGATACAAGGTGGGATCCACCTTTTACTGGGACGTGTTTTTTTTTTTTCTTATTCTGTTTTAGGATATCCCAGCCATTTCAAAACTGATTTTCATCAAATAAAATTTGAATTCCTCATAGAATTGTATGCTATTCAATATTTTAGAAGAAGTTAGTAATCATCTTGCAAAAGTTTTAAATTTGAATCCCCATATCAACCAAACTATATCCATTCCTTTAATCTTCAGGTCTCTAGTTTTAAGTCCCTTGAAATCATACAGTGGTTGCGCTTTTCTAGGAGAGGCACTTAATCCTTATTACTTAGTCCTCCGGAGGAGACTTAAAGCCATGCACCGGTGGCATGTGATTTGCTTTCCAGCATGCATTACTTCCTTAGTCACCTTGTTGCGCTAATCATACTTCACTTCAATTCAATGACTCCTCTTAAAACCCAGAAAGCAAACTTACCCGCTGAAGAGGATAGCCAAGTCCCAGTCGTCCTGATTGTCGTCGTCATCATAGCTGAGTTGAGCCTGCCACTCGCAAAAGTCATCTAGTGTGCTGTCCGCATCTGGTGTAACCGTGAAGGAAACTGTACTTTCGTCCTGGCAAGGTGCCTGCATTAGGAAATGCGGAACGAGACGAACTTTTATCAATAAAGATTCTAACTGTTGAATAATTTGGTCATAATCACAGAGTAATCATGGTAATGAAGAACAAAGATGAAGAAATCATAGTAGTGGGGTAGATATGTAGCAAAAAATGGTCGAGTAAATGAACGCCATCACGATACACATTTAAAGATCCATATCTTCAGTTCTAAATGACCTGTGGCACCAAAATTTTGTACACAGGAGCGTTTTGACACGTTAAATCTGATGACAGATTAACTTGAAGTGTCTGACAGACATCGAATGGCCGCCATTTTGAATTCCAATTTGGCCACCTCGACGAAATTTTTTAAATCTTGTCTCGAGCTCTAATTGACGAGTGACCCTGAAATTTGGTTCAAACAGGTATTCTAACATGCTGGGTTAAACAATGGAATAATATGACTTGTGTGACAAACGCCTTGCTTGCCATTTTTAATCTTAATATGGCTGCCAAGACAAACAGCATGACTAACATTGCGGGCATGCAAAAAAGGTGCAGCAAAAATAAAGCATAATGAACTGTCGCTGACGTCACAATCTGTACATACAGCAGCGCGCACTCAATCAATTATAAACGCGCGCTCAGTCCGGTAGCCTAAATTACAAATCCGAGATAGAGGTTTTCAACACTCTAACATGGCAACCATATAGGAAAAATCAAACTGGCTGTCGTGCAGCTTGTCACACATGTCAAATTAATCTATTATTAAAGTCATCATATTACCATGCTATTATGTATCAAATTCCAATGGCCTATGTCATTCAGAACTGAAGATAGGGATCTTTGACGGCGGCCATATTGGAATTCAAAAAGGCGGCCGACCCAGTGGTCAGATCTCTTGGATCCGGCAATTTTTGAAATCAGTGCCCCAAGATACCCCTATATGCAAAATTTCATACTTTCCCCAGGATGTGAGCATCTTTTTTCACATATCTGCCCCACTAGTAATTATAATTAAATACATCTCCAGGAGGATGGCGCTTGTGAGAAATACTGCCATATCAGCAATTCGTGATTGATGACTTTTTTTTTTCTATTTTACGAAGACGACAAAAAATAAAAAAAAAACACCCTTTAATGAAACTGCTGAGACATTGGCGGAAACGGGTGTCACATGCTGTGCGATTAAGTTTCTTAAGAAACAGTTGCTTTATGAATAGTCACCTTTAATGTATTAAATCAATCACATTACGCTACTTTCAACCTCTTTTTCAGTTCATATTGTTTCAAGCAGTATAGATGGATGCGTTAAACTGATATATTAGTGACTGATTGGGCTTTAAGATTAACCATACATTGGTATCTGATTAATCGTTTCATTTTTATGAATAAACATGCTCCGACAAAATACTCGTGCGAATATGTGACCCGCTACAACAAAAGGATCCTAAAGTCGCTGACGGCTGAGCCGAGAAAATCGAATTTTAAGTCACATCATCAAAATTGGTCGAAACAATCGGATTTCTGTTTTGGGCATGATTTTGTAGTCTAATGTTTTGTCTATCATCTGCCGTAATTTCGAAGCTAAATTTAGGCTTACACATATTTCAGCAATGTAGGGTACAGTCCCTTCGGAAGGCAATATTTTTTGGCCTTTCATCTTCAAATTTCTGACTTTCTAAGAGTGTTCGTATTGTATATTCTAAAGTTTTTTGTAACAATTGGAATTAAGCTCTGTGTAAAGTTTTAATCAATAAGTGATATTTTTGGAAGAAAAAAAATCTATTTAGATTTTTTTTTTTGAAGGTTACGTATTCCATTTGTGATTCAAAGCATCATGTTTGTTAGCAAGTCATTATCATATTTATTCATTATTTCTTTTTCACGTTTTTGCATGTTAGACAGGAAAAATACGAACAGGTTTTAGGAGACATTAACTTCGAGAGACACAGAGAGAGAAAGGGGAAGGGAGAAGGAGACGGAATAGCAAATCAAGTCGGACCCTACCGATGGAGTGTTTGTGGTGGCTATCATAAATCGCACCACTGAAATCCGTAGGTCAATGTCCAAGCTTGGGTCGCTAAATCTCCGACTCATCTGCAAACGAAGTGAAATGAAAAAAAAAGTAGAAATAAGCACTGCATACTATTGATCAAAATGACAACAAAGAAATTGACGCTGCTCAATACTAGCTCACACATGTGATGTCACCAGTCTGAAAACACGAAATAAGCAAGTTCGGAATGGTCAAAGATTCAAGTTCAAAGATGATCAAATGAAAGTGGAAATAATGAAGTGCACAAAAGTTTGGAAATTAGACTGTCTATATTGATACATCTACTGACAAACATCGAATTATCCTCATGGCAAAGCAAATAGTTTCCAGGATAATCTAACAGCACAGCTTGTGTCAAAAACTTGAGTTTGGTTCGATCGGAGGCGAATTACGAACGTTTCCGTTATCGTGTGTCCATTTTTGCTCAGTTTCTAGACAGTGCGACGGATGTACTGTATATACCTATGCAGAAACAGACACAATGAATCTAGCACATGAGGATTTGGTCCAAGTAGACGTTGATAGCAAAACAAACAAAACGTCAGAAGTCTCATGGCAATCTTAGAAGGGCTACTAAAACAATATAGTATTTTTCAGTCATCAATTATCACTTAGTGTCTCTTTCACATTTCGAGAACCATTATTGCCGATATAATTAAGTAAACTCTGTTTCAATGATTTGATAATGAAAATCATAATTCTTAATCTTTCAATTCCAATTCAGTGAGGATTTTTCACAATTAAGTGGGAGCCTTACTAAATTTGCATGGTATTCCGTTGTGAGAAATATCATAATTTCATGAAAACTTTTGATATCATTTCCACTTTTTTTGTTTCTAATAAAGCCCTTTCTTAATGAAAACTTTGTAGTTCAATTTGTTGAAATTAACTCTTAATCAATAAAGTCAACTGTAATCGGATGTCATATATTGTTATATAAAGAGTATGCAATTACACATGATACTACACAATTTCATCTTACTATGTTTAGGACGGTCATTGCATAGCTTTCGGTCTCGTCTCCAAATTCCTGGTAGACCAAGCTGTCTGCAACGTAGAAGATCTCAATGTACTTTCTACCGAGGTATGGGCCGTCGTAGGTTGTCTCGCTTCCACATGCAGTATCGCCACCGCCACCGCTATTACCGTCGACATCTCCTGAAAAGAAATATGATTAGGGCAAATGATTACGAATATATACATGTATCCAACCAAATCTCTCACTGATACCAATCTACAAAGCAAGAGTGAAAAGATATCGCAGGGATGGGAAGCATTTTTTTAAGTACGAAAAATTTAATCCAAAACCAAGCTCGACCCAAGACAAAGAAGGCCCATGAGTCGAACACTAGGCAAACAAGGTCCGAACGTTCGAGACTAGCGAAAAAAAAAAAAAAGTCCCTCGACGTCGACACATTGAGCCCGGTGATGAAATGTCGGTCTTGTGTTTTTTTGTTTGTTTGTTGTTGTTTGTTTGTTTTTTTTTTTTTGTTTTTTTTTTTTTTGGTGTAATGTCGAACTCGTGGGCCTTTTTTGCCTAGTATAGGTCTTGTGGGCATTGTTTTCCTAGTGTGGCACTCGTGGGTCTTATAACATTCTCAGCTTTGAATTACTTATATAAACTATGGATGGTTCCTCACAAATCAAAAGGCAATGAAAGAAATTATGCATATATATATATATGTATATATAATTTGCAGTAATAATGGGGTCTGACGAGGAGCAGTGAGTCTTCTTTTTATTTTTATTTATTTATTTTTTTTTTTTTTGCTGGTGAAACCAACGGGCATCTAACTGTTTGAAGTGTACTGTACTCATACTGTATGACATTGTATTCGAGATTTAACAGTATCAAAGCTACAACTGATTTTTAAAGCTTCTGCGGGATTTTTTTTTTTTTTTATGCACACTTTCACATAACTTATGAATGAAAAATGAAGAAAACCGACTTGAGACCAAATTGAAAGTGTTTAAAATACCTAAGACTAGATTTTACTTTATACAAATCTACTCTCTATCATTCCAATTTGCGAAATTCAATAGAAAAGGTTTGACCTATATAACTATGACACCCCCCCCCCCCAATCCTAATCAGCCGATATCCAGGAATTCTGGATAATCTACGGGTTCTTGATGCAGGGTAACATGTTTACACTGCATAGGTAATACATTATATATATTATATATGTATATATATATATATATATATATATATATATATCCCTAGTTGGCACCTTAGGGAGACATATTGGGGGGAAGTGTCTTCATTAGGGAGACAACTGGTCATTAAGGAGACAATTTTCGTGTCTCCATTGCGTAAACTGCCATTGAACATGTATATAACAAATTTGCATATAAAACAAATGGAAATGTCTTCCAAATGACCCATCTAGGAGTATATATATATATGTATATATATATATATATATATATATATATATATATATATATATATATATACATCGACTGTATGGAACGAATTTTACACAATATTTTCAAAGTTTGAAGGGTACAAAATTATCATTATTACATGCAGCCACTGAACAGTGGGATACAAGAACACAGTCCCCGGTCAAAAAATATTTTCGCTTATCGTTTGCGATATAGTTGGGGAGTGAAACTTGAGGAAGTATAATTTCAATTTCAATTTCAATTCAATTTCAATTTATTGAAAACCAGACATAGTCACAGTAATGAATGGACATGAAGCAAATGGATATGAGTCCCCAAAAAGCAGAGCTTGTGAGTGGGGCCCATTATGAATGGACTTCTCGATCCCAGCTGACCAGCAAAGGGACCCACAACACGCAAACATATAATTAAAATCTATATAAATATTTTTAAAATCCAACCACCGCGCAGAGTCCCAAAAATAAGCAGATCCCAGGGCCAGCCAGCCAGCTGAGATCGAGAAGTACATACATGAACAACGACATGGTTATATACAAAGCTTTAAAAAATGGCAAGGTTTTGGTTTGTTTGTTTGATAGATACTTTATTTTCTGCAAATCAACATACATAAGCTACATAATCATGAACATGTAGGAAATATGCAAAGTAAATTCAACACAGAGTCGTTTGACTTGCATAAACAACGATATACATATTTTTAAGTTACATAATCTTGAACATGCAGGAAATATACAAAGTAAATTTAACACAGAGTCGTTTGACTTGCATAAACAACGATATGAAAGAAAATTAATGAAATAATATACAGTATGCATGTCTATGCAGCAGTTATTACAATAACAATTGTAGTTAAGAAACGATTATGCAGAAGGCCGCCATTATAAGCATTGCTTCAAAAGATGGCCGGCCCGAGGAAAAGATAGGGACGTACTAGATTTGTAACAATACAAATTCTGCTGCGAAGATAGCAGGGGAAAATAAACTATATGTGTGATGGTGGTAAATGTGCGTGCAGGTGCGTGAATGTGCGTGCAGGTGCTTAAAAGTGCACAACGGCAGATATGCTGGAATTTAGAATAATAAAATTGGTTTGCTGGAAGAGGGGACGATATGCAATGTTGCTATCGGGAGACCAACATTAGTCATATAAATTGTTTGTTTTTAGTTCGTATTTAAGATATACTGTAATAAAATGTACTCCTTTAAGTTTGCTTTGAATGAAAACAAGGAGGCACACTGTTTCAACTCCTCAGGAAGAGTGTTCCATTTATCCGGACCATGATGTCTAATCGACTTTTGAGCAAGTAAAAGCTTTGGATTGCTTAAATGAAAATCATGGGAACGACGGGTAGGGTGTGAGTGAATATGGTCATTGGTTACTAGGGCATTATGAACAAAAGGGTAATAAATTTCGAGTGTGTTTATACATAAATATGGCAGTTAGGTATAAATGTATATCATGAGCTTTCAAAGTTTTTAGGCGATAAAATATGGGATCAGTGTGAGCCAAAAAAAAATTGAATGTGTGCATATACGAAGAGCCTTTTTCTGGAGAAGAAAAACTGTGTTCAATTTAGTTTTGCTGCAGTTGCCCCATACGATATTGCAGTACATTACATATGGTAGAAGTAAAGTGTTGTATAACATTATTAGGGTTTGATCATTAATTAAGTATTCTATTCTTCTTAAAACAACAGTTGCTTTAGATATTGCTGTTGTAATATTCTGGACATGAGTGTTCCAAGTTAGATTGCTATCTAGGGTCACTCCTAGGAACTTGGTTGAATGTTTCTCAACAATGTTTTTATCATCAATAGAAATACTTTGAGGAAGGGTGGGTTGGGATTGAAGTGTATGAAAGTGTATAAAACGTGTCGTATCAGTATTCAATGAAAGTCTGTTACTTCTAAACCATTTCGAAATGTTACTTAATTCCGTATTTAGTGTATCAACCAGTGTTACAATGTCCTTGTGGGAATAAAAAACATTAGTGTCGTCTGCAAATAAGATGAAGTTTAAACGAGGAGAGGAATTGATAATATCATTAATGTAATTAAAAAAAAAAGTAGGGGCCCGAGGATAGATCCCTGAGGGACACCACATGACACGTTAGAATATGTTGAGTGACTGGATTTAAATCCAACATATTGTTTTCGATGACTTAGATAACTTATGAACCACGACAGAGTAATCCCTCTCACGCCATAATTATATAATTGTTCAAATAAAATGTCATGATCGATAGTGTCAAAGGCTTTACTAAGATCCATAAAAACTCCAATTATGTGCTCCTTTTTAGTAAGCGCATCAATGATAATATCGACAGATTTAATTATAGCATAATCCTTCCCTTTTAATGTGCAGTGCGACCCAATAGAAAGGAAACTTGATTGATAGATGAGACATCTCCATTGCCTCTCAAGACTAAAGAAAAACCATACCCTCCTGACATCATGAAGGTCACCAATTATTTTCCTCTTCCGTCACATACATATGATACAGAAACGAATTTTGAACAATGTAAATCATCACCAGTAAAGTACTACAGTTCCTTGGCAAGATAAATCAATGCATGAGTTTCCCTCCTCATGGGACACACTGTATAACATATATACATTTATATACAGATGTACGAGGGAAAAAACCCTGAAACATTGAAGACAACATGAGTCCCCCCCCCCCCGCTGATAATGATATTTGAAATATGCTAGTCAATTGGTCACATACACACACACAAACACACACACACACACACACACAGAGTGGTTCATCGGCACTATACAGAGGAAAATCGATATAAATAGATCCAATATAACAAAACCTGGTAAAAAAAAAAAACAAACTGATTTCATCAGTCCCAATGAAATACACTTCTCAGGGCAGTTTTGTACCTTTTTTTTTTTTTTTTTTTTTAGATAACAAGCGATGACAAGATGACAAGCAGTAGTACATCTTCATAGAATGATATCGCTAATATCGGTGATATCGCTGATATCGCTAATATTTCAATCTATCTGGTAGGTATGAGTTCAAAAAAAAAAAAATCTTGAATCTAGTAACAGTCGTACTGTCCTTAACGTCTGCAAGTAACTGGATCCAAACTTTAATGCATGTGATTTGGAAGGAATTGAATGCAACTTGTCCTAATACGAGGTTGATACATAAGGTTTCTTTGGCATGTGATGTAATTGTACCTGGGAGTTACAAGAAAATAGCCTTGTTAAGAGGCATATGAGGACAAAACTGGAGTTTAAACATGAACACCATACTGCCGAAAGACACAAGTTCATCAAAGGGTAACAACTTCATCTTAAAAAATAATGGCTGACTAGGTTCTAATCTGGAGCTGGTAACAAGCCGAATAAGTTTGTTTTGTAATATTTTGAGTTTATCAATGTAAGTCTTAAAATTGTTACCCCATGCAACATTACATTAGGTAAGGTAAGGGAGAACAATACTGATATAAAGCATAACTAAGACCTTCCTAGTTATGATAAATCTTATCATACTTATCACACCAACACCTTGAGAAATTTTAGTTCATATAGCATCTATATGGGGTATCCAGGTCAAATATTCATCAATCATAACACCCAAGAATTTTACATGTTCACTTCGTGCAACACTGTGATCACCCACCTTCAGGAGGTCAACATTTTTAGGAATTTTCTTACCTCTGGATCTAAAAATAACATAATTTGTCGTTTGAATATTGAGCAGCAGCTTGTTACAACAGAAAAAGTAAAATAATTTTTTTGATTTCAGCATTTGCAATGGCCATTAGAGTAGTAATATTTCTGTGGGATAACAACAAGCTGGTATCATCCGTAAATAGTGAATAAGAAAATATATTAGATAAATTGATAACACCATCAATGTAAATTAAGAATAGCAAAGGGACAAGCACTGACCCTTGTGGTACACCATACTTGGTGACAGTAGTCTGGGATTTGACACCATTTACCACAACAAATTGAGTTCGTTGAGATAAACAATTTTCAAACCAAGCTAATGCTACTCCACGAACACGATAGTGCAAAGTTTTCGAATACTCAGAAATATAGAGTGGTTAATGGTGTCAATGCCTTCTACAAGTCCAGAAAAATTACCAAGCAATACTTATGTTCATCAATAGACTTTACAATAAAGGAAATCCTAAACGTCACAGAATACGTTACACCAAAAACTGAAGCCGGGCAATTTTTGAGAGGATGTAGAAAAGAAAAAATAAGGATGTAATAGTTTCTTACGTTGCTCTACAGGGCACTTTGTCGGTTCCTCACTGGACGCATCTCGCTTGTAGATCACATGAGGATGGCTTGCCAAGGAGTTACTATGACGAACTCTTCGTGCGTGGTTGTCTTTGAGTGGTTCGATGTGCAAAACCTCATCCCCAACACTTATGGAACCTCGCTGAAAATACACCATCGAGTGATATTCGTAAAACGTGAAAAGACATGCATGGGTTAAGTAGCTGAAAATCCAATAAGCAGATGAAAGATGAAATGATTGTATTTTTAAGAAATTAGGTACATTATACAATTATATATATATATATATATATATATATATATATATATATATATATGTATATATATATATATATATATATATATATATATATATACATAACGAAGAATCAAGAAATAAACTAGTAATGCATTATTTCCCCAATAAAGAATGAGTTTATTGTACTCAAATTTTCGGTGGCCTCCTCCTTCTTCAGGAGTCTCGACGTCGAGAAGAAGAAGGTGGAGGCCACCGAAAATTTAAGCACAATAAACTCATTCTTTATTGGCGAAATAATGCATTACTAGATTATTTCTTGATTCTTCGTTATATTGGAGCCAATACGTGAATCTACAACATGTTTACATATATATATATATATATATATATATATATATATATATGTCATACATACACTTATATGTATATGCACACATATACGGTAATATTGTATATATATAGATGTATATGATTCAAATTCATGAAATTCTTCCGTCGAGATTTTTTCATTGCAACTGATTGACAAATTGCATGCTATAAGGATTAGAACCACCACTTGCTGTCGGGCGGAAGAGTGGTCTAGTGGAGACGATGCCTCTCCGGGGATCAGGAGGTCGTAGACTCGAATCCTGCTTTAGTATGTACGCCCATGATTTTTTTTTTTTTAATCATGGCTACTACTGATACACTTATCAATTCAGTGCTCATTTATGTCGATGTAGGGAAATTTGTAAATCATTTACAATTTATATGATTATATTGTACGACGTAATATTATAACCAGAATAAAATACTAAACTCTACGCATCATCTCAAAGCAGCTATGGCAAAATATGATCATATGAATTTCTTTGTCAAGGCCTATTCCACTCCCAAACGATACTTGTCTAAACTATGATAACCATCATCGTCAGTAATTTTGATTGCTAGATTTTGGTTTTTAATCACATTGAGATTCTTTGTGATCATTTTTTTCTCTAAAGTCATGGAAAATATTTGCGCCGGGATGTTTTCTCCAAGAGCACATTTATTTTTAAGTGTTACTTACTTTTAGAAGGAAGACTTCCTTTCTTGTAAGATGATAATCATTGCAGAAGTTTCACAAATCAAGTCAGTCATACTGGCAAGGAAACCAAATTTTCAACTTCTTTGAAGGCAATCACAGTGAAACTTGAATTGTAAAGTGTAAAATGCTCAGGATATTCACTATTACTCATGTATATAGATATACAATGTTTTAATATCAAATGAAAGTACCATTCCATCACATATGCTGAGAGCGCCTTTTGCTTGTTGATGTGAGACGGACGTGGAAAAGTAATGGCAGTTCTTTGTTGCCAAATGTTGTTTTCTAATCGTGCCATTGCCCAGTAAGTACTCCACTTCAAGATCAGGTTTCAAGAGCCATCTGTTCAGTTTCAGTTTCAAGTGGTGGTCCTCACCAAAGGCGGTAAATTTGACTTCCTGCGATATTGGATGTTTGGTCGCGTCGAGGCCACGCTTTGAAATTCTTGTTGACAGTCTGGCAAATCTTGGGAGAATGATGTCATATTCTGCATGATATATATAAAACAAAAACATCATAATGTTCACACGAAGCAAGTGGTGATAAAGGATAAAGACCATACAGTGATTCGCTGTGTTACTAAAGACAAATTGTCAATGTCATATTTCATCAGGAAGTTTTATATTTGCTTTCTTACTTTCATTACAATTGAAAGTAAGTCTGTACGTTTTATTTTCATCTTTCATAATGAGTAAACTTTTTCCCGTGATGATATTGATTATTACAAAGACACTGCAGAACAAATTGATGTAGCACTGGGATTCTGGGTAACAAAACACTCAATACTACGAGGTATGAAAATCTACCTGATATTTTTGAAGCCCTGGAATACGTGTGCATTTCCTCCTTTGTGAAGACATCGTGGAGCTGAAAAAGTCAAGAAAAAAACAAGATCCATAAAGCACTAACTCCTTTCTTGTCGTCTCAGACTTTGGCACACGTTAAGTTTGATTCGAGGTTGTAAGATGCCATGTCAGCTACTACAAAGCCCTACACGTTTAAGGTAATTTTTTTTTTTCATTGTGACCAGTATGGGTGTTGTATACAGCTCATGACGGAGAGTTGTGTTGTCATTACTTCTACAGCTGCTCCATTATTCTTGTCGTAGAGGGCACGCATGCAGACTGCCGGTTGACTACAGGCCATGCAGTCTGCGTGGGGTGCCTGCCCGCCCGTTGCCTTATTCGGGAATCCAAAGGAGGTAGCATAATTATGTTGGAGCGATCCTCAGCCGAGGATATGAATAATATGCTTTAGGATTAGGGTTAAAGTTTATTAAGTTTCAACCTAGGACACCGAGATTACGTTAAACTCTAACCCTAACCCTAGCCCTAATCCTAAACTGAGTAAACTCTAACCCTAATCCTAGAAAGCATATTCATATCCTTGGTTGAGCATCGCTCCAACATTTGCTACCTCCAAAGGATGCTCCGAATGTTGGACTAACCCTTTTTTCTTTTTTCTTTTTTTTTCGATATGCGCACGCCCCTTGAAAACAGGTCTTTCTTATGCAGGCGTCACATTATCCGAAATTGAGCAAAGACAAGTACCTAGGAGTGACAATCACTGATGACTTGAGCTGGAACAAGCATTGCCAGAACATCAGGCACAGAGCAAGCAAGACACTAGGGCTTCTTCGCAGAACGTTATCACCATGCACCAAGAAAGTAAAGGCCAGAACTTATACTGCACTTGTCCGGCCCCAACTGGAATATGAATTAGAGGACTGGAACCCACACACAGCAGCAAAGGCAAACTCTCTAGAGCAGGCGCAGAAAACTGCTGCTCGCTTTGTATACATGGAGGCTACAGGAATTCAACATCTTCGTCAGCGCTGGTCTCAGCTCTTGGTTGGGACAGTCTCCACACATCCACTCTTGTCAAGTTTGTCTACAATTTCCACATGTAATTTTCCGAGCTACCTACATAGGAAGGCATGACCATAAGCTCAAGTATGTAATCCCAACCCCGACCATAGATGTGTTCTTCCTTCCCCCCCCCCCCCCCCCCCCGAGCTGTTAGAACCTGGAACCATCTGGCAGGACCTGTGGTCGAGATTACCAACCGATCAACATCTAAGCAATTTTTTTTTTTTTTTTTTTTTTTTTTAACTGTGCTATGCACAGTCACTTTTATTGTACATCAATGACATTTAAAATCGTCTTGTTCACCATGCCACCTCTCACTGACGCACGACACTTCTTCCATCCCGGGATAGTTCCAAGGAGCTTTTGAAAGGGATTAATGCTTCAAGGTTTTCAAGAACATGATTAAGGAAATTTTTCAAATTCGGCTATGATCGTAATAAGCTTCAGGTCATTAGTGGGGTAACTTAAGCCATCGTATGACCGCCGATGGAGTTTAGGCCTCGGCAGCAACTCCGTGAGCATCGGCAAAATATTTGGCAAAAAAAAAAAAAAAAATACAGTGTGATACCACCAACTATGTCGCGGAGACACGCATCACCGGTGATCTACAACCTGTCTATGGATTCTTCAGCGTAATTAGGCATCTTTACGGCCAGATCGGAGAGAACAAAATAAGAGAACAGGAAAACACGAAGAAAGGACTGACTCCACTATACCGGTTCGGGTAGACGGAAAAAAACCTCCTGCCACAACTCGTGAAGGGTCCTCAAGGGCCCGCTTCACCACATGCATGGTTCATGCTGATCTCAGGCACCCATTAAGACACGTGTCATTACATTCTGTAGAGCCTTGCTCTCTATGGGCAAAAGCCTGTGCTCTATTTAAATGGAGTCCTATTCCTACGGAGTTATGCTTGGTGGTAAAATACCCTTACCAGCTAGATTATACCAAACCTTATACCTTTGTACTATTTAGTCCCGTAATTTCCGTGTAACCGCACATTTTCTGCCTCTCGTCTCCAGTTTGAGATTCCTCTCCTTTCCCGTTGCTTTCGTTTTTGTTCATTTTGTTTGTTTTGTTTTGTTGTTTTTTATTGTTTGTTTGGTTTTGGTATTTGGTTTGGGTTTTTTGTTTTGTTTTGTTTTTGTTTGTTCTGTTTGTGTGTGTGTTTTTTTTTTTTTGTTTTTTTGCTCCTGATATTTTCCTATGATTACATGGATTATACGCTTATGACTCCGCACCACCCACACCTTTGAAAAAGGACAGTTTTTGACTAGTTACGTAGTCCGGTCATATGGAAAATGCAAACAATGGAGGCTCAGATATTATTTTCCACTCGACATCTCTGATTGTCAGTCAGTCGGGTTAGCTATGTAGTGAAAAGTTTTACTAACTTTCTATTCAGAAATTCTTGTGTTATATTCCATCTCCTCGATAAGTCGAACTTAGATGAAGTTATAGGACAACCTAGCAACATGGACGTTACATTAAAGTACTTTGATTTCAGAAAAAAAAATACGTTATGAACTGAAATCGTCATTATACCTCCTTGACATATATTATAACAACACATGCATACATACGAACACGTGCGCGCGTGCGTGCTTGCACACGCTCAAAGCACACAAAACACACCACTGGAGAACATAATGAAAATGTTTGCTTGTTTGTTGTTGTTTTTTTCTTTATCAACAGGTATCTCTTCTGAAAAGCTTGCAAGTATGAAAACTCTTTTAATCATGTTTTATTTAACTCTGTTGATATTGTGTGATGTATTACAATGCAGCAGTAATGTTATGATCATCAGTCGTCAGGTTGTATCAGACAAAAACTATGCCTGCTATTTTTCTTCTCATGCACAAACAACAAGGCATTTCCAAGGACATAGTATACTTGACAAGTTGTGGAGAAAGAAAGAATATAAAACAAAGACGCACGCACGCATGTAGACAAGACCTGGCTTCGAATTCTACTGATTTTTTTTTTTCTCTTCATTTTGATCTTCAACACGGACTTATGGATCTTGAATAACTTGTGGTCTTGATATCTACTACCTCAGGAAATCCAAGTCGAAAAAGAAGCTCCGTAACACCAGCGAGGCAGTAGAAGAGGTCACCATGGCGTCCACGGAATCTTCGCCACAAGATCCCGGGGACGAGAGCCCCGGAGAGAGGGGTGCAACATCGCTTACCTCTGGTGCTCAGCGGACCGAAGAGACCAATTCCAATCCAAACTCAGCTTCTGACATCCGAACAATGATCGCCGATGAAGTCACGAATGCCTTGCGATCCCCGGCTGTTATCAACATCATTGTTGAGGCTGTTTATAATGGCCTCTACAAGACGCTGGGGACTGAGCTACACTCAGCATTCCAACTGGAGCTCCAGAAGAGCGAACAAAGGATCGAACGTCTTGCTGCGACCTGTGACCAGCTGACAAAGAAAGTAAAAGATCTTGAAGCATCACTCGACGAGCAGGAGCAGTACTCGCGCCGCCAATGTTTGAGGATCTATGGCGTTCCTGAGCACCACGGTAAAAACACCGATGACCTCGTCATTTCTCTGGCAGCCAAGATGGGTGTGAACCTGGACAAGCACGACCTCGACCGCAGCCACCGGATCGCCCCGAAACGCTCATCGGCCACAGCACCGTCTCAGTCTACACGTCCGAAACCCCTGATCGTGAAGTTTGCGAGATACGATGTCCGTCGCTCGACGTTCGCTGCCAAATCGAAACTGAAAGGATCTGGTATCGTCATCCGCGAGGATCTGACGACATCGCGACAAGATCTGTTCTCCAAAACATCTTCTCACCAGAACACGAGGTATACGTGGACCATTGATGGGAGGATTTTCTCACTGACGAGAGACGGTCGGAAAGTGCCGGTGAGGAACTCAAGCGATCTGGAACGACTGGACTAGAGTGAGGTGTAATTATCAATTGTTCATTTTTGTTTGTTCGTATTTGTTTGTTATGGATAGAGCTGTTGTGATTTAGATTTTGACAGTAATTTTGATTGTTCGTACATTAATCTCAATGAGTTTTGTAAAATGCATCATGATACCTCTCAGTTTAGTTTACTACATTACAATGCGAGGAGTCTTAAGAGAAACTTCGATAATATAATCGGTGATATGACGATATTGAATTTCCCGTTTTCTGTTATTGGGATTAGTGAGACGTGGATGACTGATAATGGTAGTTTGTTTTCCTTAGATGGTTTCACTTTATATAATTCTAATCGAATTTCTGGACGCGGTGGTGGAGTTGCATTGTTTGTTAGAGATCACTTGAAGGTTACAGTGTTAAACAGTATGTCATTTCATGTCCAAGGTGTGGCATCTTTATTTGTAAGTTTTGAATATCAAAATCACAAAAATGTTGTTGTTGGTGTAGTATATCGCAATCCCTCCAGTAATGAAAAGGATTTTCTTAATGAATTTGAGAGTATCATAAACGAAATGCTTAAAATTTCCAAATATATTTACATTATGGGTGATTTCAATATAAATTATTACATTATCATACACATCCCAATGTACAAACGCATTTACATCTGTAGATTAATTATACTCTTATGGTCTATTTCCTGTGATAGATAAACCAACCCGTATAACTAAGGATTCTGCAACTCTTATTGATAATATTTATACTAGTGTTATTAACAAAAACAGTTCATCTGGAATATTATTATCTGACTCTAGCGACCATTTCCCAATTTTTCACATGTCTAGCATCAAAATTTATTCCAAGGTTTAACCCAGTCAGAAATCATCTTCGCGAAATATAACCTTTTTATATCCTTTCTTTCTGATTTGAAAAACACTGATTGGACCGATGTTTTAACCTCAAATGATGTTGATGTAGCATATGATACGTTTCTCCATAGTTTGTTATCTCTTTGCGATAAACACATGCCCCTGAAAGAGCAAAAGCCTAAGATTCAAAGAAATATAAAGAAACCATGGATAACTCGAGCTTTGGTTATACTCAATTCTATTAGAAGGAAAAATACTCTTTTTCAGCGATTTCATTTTTGCCCAACTGTTGAAAATGAAATTATTTATAAAAGATATCGCAATAAACTAATTCGTCTTTGCGTTTTGCGAAAAGAAAGTATTATTATGATAATAACCATGCATTTAAGGGTAACATGAAAAAAAAAACACCTGGTGTTTTTTGAATGACTTACTTGGTAGAAATATTTCGAAAACATCACATGGTATTTGTTATAACGGCAAAGAGTTACATGATTCTTCCGATACTGCAAACACATTCGATGATTTTTTTTTTTTTTTTTTTGGCGAGTATCGGTACGTCACTATCACGATCACTCCCTGTTACCGATGTGAATTTTTCCAATTTTATGCCGAAAATGTTCGATAAATCAATGTTTTTTAATCCCATCTCTGAATGTGAAATAATCGATGTCATCAGGAGCATCAATCAAAGTAAAAGTCCGGGATATGGTAATGTATCTATTGATATTGTTAAACCAAGTATATATCATAAGTAAACATTTGACATATATTATGTAACTTATTTCTACAAATTGGCTTTTTTCCGTCAAAAATGAAACTAGTTAAAGTAATACCTGTTTATAAGAAGAATTCTATGTGTGACTGTGGGAATTATAGACCAATTTCTGTACTGCCATTATTTTCTAAGATACTCGAGAGACTTGTTTATAATAGACTGTAGAATTATTTGACGAGGAATAGTTTGCTTACTTCTCAGCAGCATGGATTTAGGAAAGAATGTTCCACTGAATTTGCAATTATTCATTTATATGATAAGATTTTGAAGTATATTGATATTGATAGACATGCAGTCGTCATTTTCATGGATTTGTCGAAGGCTTTCGATACTTTGTCACACTCGATATTGTTATCAAAGTTACAGTATTATGGCATTAGAGGTATACAGTATCTTTGGTTTAAAGTTATTTGTGGAGCCGGTAACAGTTTTCTGTGTATCAAGGTCACTCATCCAACCCCAAAATCATTTCATCAGGTGTACCCCAAGGTTCGATCCTGGGACCATTGTTATTTTTGATTTACATTTATTCGCTGATGATACGACTCTAGTTGCATCCCATCAAAATTTTGAGACTTTGGTCAGTAGGATTAATATTGATTTGGATAAAATATATAATTGGCTTCTTTGTAATAAATTATCTTTGCATATTTTGAAAACGAAATTTTCTGTCTACAGAAACAGACAAAATAGAAGATCTTGTTGTAATGTTCAACTGTATATCAACAATACTTTGATAGAGCAATGCTCTGTTGTCCAATACCTTGGGGTACAACTCGATGACTGCTTGACGTGGGATTCTCATATAAATTTTGTTTGTGGTAAGGTATCCCGGATTGTTGGAGTTATGAATAATCTGAAAAATATAATGCCTTGTAATTATCCTTTTGTTATTATATAACGCATTCATTTTACCTCGAACAATGTGTTTTAATGTGTTATGGGCTTCGTTACATCCCTTTAAAGTGTCCAGAGTGCTACGACTCCAGAAGAAAGAACTCCGTGTTTGCGCGAACACTCATTATCTTGCTCCGTCAAAACCATTGTTCCACCGCTTTCACATATTGAATGTCCATGACTGCAATGTCTTCCAAATTGCTTCTTTGATGCACAGGTATTTCACCAAAAGCCTTCCCCCTTACCTCGCCGAAATGTTTTGTTTGAATGATAAAGTGCATAGCTACAACTACCGTCAGTCATCCAAATTCCATCGCTGGAAAATGGAAACAAACATCCATTCAAAATCAGTTCGTCACCTTGGTCCGGTCATTTGGAATTCACTACCGTCCAGTATCCGAAATTCACAATTTAACAGGTCTTTTAAAAAACAAATTAAAATATTTGTCCTCACCAAATACTATTTTCACATTTCTTTACACTTGATCCCCAATTTGTATAATTTACCCAACACTGCGTTGCATTTTCTGTTCTACATCTTCGTGTTTTCCAACTCTTTATATAGTCAGGTGATCCCATTATTGCAAGCCCTTGAGGTTTTTAAGGGACACCTTTTTCTTTCACTTAACTCCATTTCTCTCTTCTTCTTCGTCTTTTTTAAGTCTGACTTTTTTTAAAAGTCTGACTTGGTACTATACTTTATTATATGATGACCTTTGTCATCCCTTTGCGTATCATATGGTGAACTATGTTATATTCGTCTTTTTTTAACTGTATATATTGTAAATGTGGAAAGAAATAAAGGAGAGTCCTGTGCTCTCGGTCAATCAATCAATAAAGAATTTTTGTTGATTGAAAGGTTGATTTTAACTTAATTAGTAAAACAAATAACTATAAAGTTTATAATACTAATGATTAAGTTACAAATTACATAAATATCATACACACACATCTATGTATATATATATATATATATATATATATATATATATATATACATATATATAGTATATCATGCTTGAATAGCAACACAGATTTGGTGTAATGATATATGCGCCTGTGATCCTATTATGCCCAATTATTTTCGGCTCAATTGCCATTCACACTGGGAGTGTGTTACTAGCTGTCCCCCGTGGGGGAAAAAAAAATGTGCTCATTGGCATAACATCATATCTTGATCGGACCAAAACGAAAGAAATATGTCAAAACCTTTCATACAGAATATGAAAGGATACCCTGTTTTGTTAAAGCTTGGGGTGTTCTTCCTGCTTGTTTGATTTTTTTTTTCTTCATTTAGTTGTACAGGTGAAGAGTAGAATAAAACGGCGACTGTATAATTCGCCTTCGTGTTGAGTTTCTATGCTTCGAGTGCCAGAGATTTTGTACCCACAATCAGATACAGGGGGACTATAGGCGTGGGAGAGGAAGGAACAGTGATGAAGGAGAGAGAATGAACATACAGCAAGGAATTATACTCTATATCTTTTTTTTATTTGTTCTGATGATCCATACGCCTAATGGAAAATTTACGTATGTATATATCTATTTGTTCAGATTCTGCCTGTCTACAGTAGGAACTGAACAAAACACGAGAGGCAGAGGAACTCCAAGGAATTCATACGGCAATTTCACTCCGAAACCATATCACGCAAATCACATTCTACTCAAAGAATCGTGCTGATTGGGTCCTGAATGAATACCCATTAATGAACACAGAACAATAGGTACGCCTACATCTGCGACACGCAAGGGTAAATGATAACAACAATAAGGAGGCCCGTCATTGGCCCGAGCAAGTCATTAGTATGTCAAGGAAGCGGGAGCAGTGAAGTGAAATGATGCGTTGTCGATACAAATACACGCAAAGATTATTCCAAGATAATTATCAACTTTAGTTCCATCGGGGTTTGTTGGGTAAAAAGGTCAGTGCAAAGAGAGTTTCGTTTACGTCATCAACTGCCTCTTGCAAGATCTCTTTTTGGTTTTGATGTCACAAGAGAAATGCATTACTGATGAGTGAAATGATCAGCAACATCGCCAATATCTGCAAAGCGGATTCTAGTTTGAAACCTAGTGAAAGACTAGGCGTTATCTTTGTTCATTCGTCACAGATTTAATTTAAAGAATGCGAACTCATCACGTGTCAAACGAGATAAATTAAACTCCCTTGGCATATATGCATATTTCCCAAAATCTGTAACAGTTTCCATTTGCGAATGCATTACAGTATTGCTTTCACCTTTACCCCTTAACCCAGCAAATGACAATACATTCCGCCACCTTTGCATTTCAATTTTTAGCAGTGCGGAATCACAAATGAGTAGATACCTTTTCTGATAGGGTGTGAAGAGAGGCAGGAAAGAGGAAGAAACATGAAAGTGTCAAAGTTAGGTCAATAATAATAATAATAATAATGATAATAATAATAATGATAATAATACAATGCATTAACTAGGCGCTTAATACGAATGTTTCTAAGCCCACAGTTTACCTGAAAATTAATATTCAATCCAATTTCATACAAAAATAAGAAAAAATAAAAAAAGTATTAATTCAAACATATTAGATACAGAGTATAGGTACGATGAAAAAAAATACTGAAAATGAAAGTCAGAGTGCACCTCCATCGACCAACCCATAACTCACTGGACCATTCCAAAGGACTATCTACTACAAAATAAAAAAAAAAAAAAAAAAACTTTAAAAGATATGCGGTGATGTACGGGAAGCCAGTGGAGAGAACGAAGGATTGGAAATATGGGATCGGATTTCCTGGAGAGGGAGACAAGTCTTGCGGCAAAATTTTGTACCTGTTATATTGGGAGTATATGTGTATGAGGGAGGTTAGAAAATATGGAGTTAGAATAATCTAGGTGACAAGAAACAAATGCATGAATTGATTTGGCAGTTGTAGGTCGGTCAAGTAGTTTCCTTATCTTTCCAATTTTAGACAATCCAAAAGATGCTGACTTACAAATGTGCTTAATATGGTGTTGAGGGTAAGATTTTTGTCAGTGATCAAACCAAGATCACGTACCCATTCACTACACTTGATGGAAACATTATCAGTAACTTAACCCGGGAATGAATTGGTGTTTCTATGTTTGGAATATGGATCAACTCTGATTTTTGTTCATTGGGACAAAGCTCGCTGTTTGAGGACCAGATTTTAATGTTCTCAAGACAGTTGTGAAATTTTTGAGCCGCTTCAGCCTTTTCATTTGGTTTTAGTGTCACATCAATCTGTGTGTCGTCGGGATACATCACATGCTGAACGCCTTGGTGGGATTCAATGACTCTGGACAGTGGACTGGTAAAAAGAAGAAAAAGGAGTGGCCCGACCAAGGAACCTTGCGGAACCCCGCAGGTCAGCGGGAATGGTGAAGACAGCATGTCACTGATTATGACTCGTTGAGTACGGCTGTGAAGATATGAACGGACTTATTCAAGAACAGTTCGGGATATCAGGAAGTCTTTTTCAAGGTGGCGAAGTATTAATTGGTCAACAGTGTCAAAAGCAGCTGTGAAGTCCAGGAGAATTAACACTGCTTCATTTCCCTTGTCTACGGCCAGCAGAAGACCACTGAAATATTTAAACAAGGCAGTTTCTGTTGAATGATGATTTCGATATGCAGATTGAAAAACAGGAAACATGCCGGATCTTTCAAGGTGATCTTTGAGTTGCGATGGCACAATCCTTTCCAGGACCTTACCCAAGAAGGGAAGATTAGCAATGGATCTGTAATTATCGAGTTCATTTGGGTCAAGTGAAACTGTTTTTGCTATTCAGTAGGTATTGTTGGGCTCCGGATGGGGGCAGAACTACTTTGAAATTCGTGTGTGCGCGCGCGCGTGTGTGTGTGTGTGTGTGAGGGAGAGACGTGGGGGCATGGAGCCTGCAGATGAAAGTCCACCACTTACGAATACAAAGATAAAACTGATAATCTTAAGAAGACAAATAAAACTAGAGATTGTAATTTGTCATCACTGACAAATTAAGGTGATCCGATTTCTTTTTCAATCAATGATTCGAGTCGTGATAGTGCAAAGTCTCAGCTACAACATAATAAAATCTGAGAGAAATTCACCGAAGCATAAGTAAGATAGTGCTCGATAAAGAGAGTCATGTCAATTTTCACATCTAAAAAATTCCCTCCCATAGAGATAACACGTCATAGCGAAAATAGAAAAAGAAGTACATATGACCTTTGACCCCACTTTGCACAGACAAGATGGCATCTGAGCAAAAAGTGGTTATTTCATGAAATGATCCCTGTAACATGGTCTTTACGTGTGCAAAATATGGGAAAGATAGGACATGTATTCACCAAGATACAGGATGAAACATCTATGACGTTTGACCCTAATTTACATACCCAAGATGGCGTCTGATCAAGTCGTTGTTATTTAATGAAATAATGTTCGTGACATGAACTAAACATGTGCAAAATATGGTGGTGATAGGGTATGTTTTTCTTGAGTTATTGCACATAACGTTGCAAAAAGAAAGAAATATTTCAATACATCGAAGATAAACTTTAATTCCAAGTAAGTTTTTTGACGTGATCCCGACATCATATAAAAAACGACGGGCACATTTACGATAGCCCAAAGTCTCAGCTACAACATATTAAAATCTGGTAAAAATTCACCGAAGCATAAGTGAGCTAGCGCTCGAAAAAGATAGTCATGTCAATTTTCACTTCCAGAAAAACTGCTCTCCCATAGAAATAACACGTAAACTGGTCAAATTTTACAAGGATACTTTCAATCCATTTTTATGAGGTGATGACGTCATCCAATCAAAACTTTGTAATTATAAATATGAAAGAACATTAAATAAGCTACAACATACTGAAAGTTAGGTGAAAATCGGCAAAGGATAAGTGAGATACGCTCGAGTGAACTTGAATTTTGATGACGTCATTTTGAAAATTTACTTTTTTTATTTTATTAAGAAATTTGATATCTTTTAATCATTTTTTCAGTATCGCCAACCCATGAAATGATATGTACAACTCATCAGCTTTCAAAATATGTAAAGAAAATGGGGGATCACCGTCCATCCTGACGAGTAAAATCGGATTTAAATTTGGCGGTTTTTTGGCATTGTTGCACTGTATATCGCCATTGACGCGCGCGCGGAATTTCAACTTTGACGGGCCCGTATGACGTCATATTGAGTCGGATTGACTTGAAACTTGGTAGAAACATTCCTTGACATTTCAGACATCCGATACGTGTAAAAAAATGGGAAATTTCTATTGCATATGAGCTGTGCGTGCGTATATGCGCGCGCGCGTACGCGTCCGTCGATTTTTTCTGAAATACTCCAAATGACCTGAAACGTGTGCAAAACAATTTTGAGCTCGTTTGGAGCATTTTAAAATTTCAACGCGCGCGTACGCGCTCGTTTACTATGAACTTGACTAAATTTTATGAAATATATCAATAGAACTTGACTTGAACTATATGATATGTAAATTTCATTGAGAAAATCCATTCCATTAATGAGATACGAATGTGAACGTGTTTTCAGATAATGACGTCATAGTGACGTCATGGTTGACTGATCACAGTGATACATTAGATCTGTCGTCCTTATGACATGATACATATATGGTATCAGTTTAGAAGTGATAGGTGAATGACTTTTTGAGTTAACCGCTGCACAACATTTGAGGAGAAAGAAATAAAGAAGAAGAAGAAGAAGAAGAAGAAAGAATCCGTACAGATACAATAGGTGATCCGAGAGGATACTCGGATCACCTAAAAAGTGGCTTTTAAAATTGCTGAAGGTATAATCCCTGCTGGAAAGAACACAGTGTCCCACAATGTGAAACACAAATGAACACAGTGTTGACACACTGTGAGATGCTGCGTTCTTTCCAGCACGGAATATGTAGCTCGGAATGTACAGTGTATGCGAAGTTACTCTATTTCAGCTAGATTATATAAGATTGTGTGCGCTGCTCGTATAATAATGTTGAAATTTCTCATGAAAATTCTTGTGCCAATTGACGTACATTCTGATTACGTCATTAGAAATGATTGCATCCATGAGCAATTATAGTACATATCAATACGCAAGTAATTTTTAAAATATTCTGCAAAATCGTGTCTCTGCGTCATGGATATTAATACAATATGGACTGGCCTTGAGGGGGATACGACATTTATTGCCTGAACTAGAATTGTATTGCCCGAATCGAAAACGAGGGCAATACAATTCTAGTGAGGGCAATTAATGTCGTATCCCCGAAAGTAGACAGTCCATATCATTGTTATTACCCATTTCAGGCATCTTGAGCAGCAAAATAAATCATTACGATGTAAATTTTAACAATTTTCCACTCGACGCCAGCTCGAGCTATACACCACACTGCGCGCTGCATCCCTATAGGCCTATCCCCTATCTTTACGTGTTAAAGGGAAGATAAACCCCAAGAACAATGTCGATTGAGTGAAAGCAGCAACATTAGTAGAACACATTAGTGAAAGTTTGAAGAAAATTGGACAATCGATGCAAAAGTTATGAATTTTTAAAGTTTTGGTGTTGGAACCGCTGGATGAGGAGACTACTAAAGGTTATGACGTGTGAGTGGACTACAATATCAAGAAAATATAAAGAAAATACTACAAAAATCCATTTTTCATGAAAATTACAAATTCCATCAACTTGATATTGACATATGTTAAGGGTAGCAATTATTCCCCCTGCTTTCTGAAAGCGGTTGGTCCACTGCTCTTTCATAATTCTAGAAAAGTGAATTTTTGTTGAATATCCTTTATATTTTCTTTGTATTGGTGTCCACTCATACGTCATATCCTCTAGTAGTCTCCTCATCCAGCGGTTCCAACACCAAAACTTTAAAAATTCATAACTTTTGCATCGATTGTCCGATTTTTCTCAAACTTTCACTGATGTGTTCTACTAATGTTGCTGCTTTCACTCAATCCACATTGCTCTTTGGGTTTACCTTCCCTTTAACCCATGGGAATTTGCCCTCTGTCGCGACACTGGGGTATGCGCGCGCCTAGAAACAGCAAGGCTCACACAGTAGCAGCGATCGTCGTTTATTTTTACGTGTTAACCTGTGGGAATTTGCCCTTCGTCGCGTCGCGAAACTACTCCGCGAGAGACTGTCATCAACAGCAAGTTTTCATACATTTCCCAAAGGTACAAAAGAAATTGATGTGGATGACGTAATAGAAAACTGAATGAGGTACAGGAATGGTGTACTGTAAATAAATTAACTATTAACTTGAAGAAAACAAATTATATGATTATTAAAGGATCAAGACAACCAAATGCAATTAAAGGTGTGTTAACAGTCTCTGAAACGGTTATAGAAAGAGTACATGTAGCATCTTTTGTAGGAATCCAAATTGATGAGACCTTGATGTGGAAGGATTAGATTCAGTGTATCAACAAATGCATTAGGCGCAAAATTGACTTAATTTTTAAGTTAAGATACTTTGTTCCAAGGCATGTTCTCATGCTTTTATATAAATTCTTTATACAATCACATATATTTTATGGAATTGAAGTATGGGGAAGTACTTACAGAAGCCACTTAAATTGTATACTTTTAGCACAAAAAATGGCCCTGAGAGCAATTACATTTTCCCCCTTAAGAACAAGTTCAAGGCCATTATTAACCAGTCTAGGAGTGTTAGATGTTTTTGACCTGCATAAGCTTGCAGTGTCAACCTTTGTATATGATCTACACAAGGGAAATTTACCACATTCTGTAACGCAATATTATGAGCCAATGAATCATGCATACAGGACTAGAGGCAAAGATCATTCCATGCTTAGACTCCCGAAATGTAAAACGACACATGGTACATTTTCTATATCTTTTGTCGGGTCAAAGTTTTGGAATAGTTTGCCCAAAAATATTCAGGAGGAAAGAACAAGATCTTCATTTCGAAGAAACCTAAAAAAGCACTTGTTAAATGAAGTTTAGTGAAGAAAAGATTCAGTGTTTAGTTTAATGTACTGTTATAGTACAGTTACTTTAAAAGAGTAGACCTTGCAATAAGCAGCTTAAATATATATGTAGCTATAATGGGAGAACCATTCTCGACTAGCACTTGTGCTAACTTTTGGTTCCCCCTTTAACAACATTACATATTGTATCTTCTGTTTTTCTATTTTTTTTTCAGAACCTTTGTCTATACGTATTACTACATTACATACTTATTCATACTCTTTGCCTTTTCAGTGATAAATGTATCACAACGAAACTAAATCTGTTATACCACATGTATTCTAATGTAAGATAAATATAAGTATGTAAAATATATGCTTGCATAGCTGTAAGAACCTTGTACAAAACTATTGTATTCTCATAAAAAATTTTCATGTTATTGTATCTTACCCTATGGAATTTCATGTTATCATGTTACTTAGTATCATATTCACATGTATGTTGTTAATAAACTCAACTCAACTCAACTCAACTCAACTCAACTCAACTCAACTCCTCACTGGAAGCTCAAGTGCCCGAATGCTATATTCCCCTCGTTTTTAACACGCAAATCCCATAGGCGTTTGTCGAAGCGGGGAATATGGAAAATTTGCTCCTCAACTCCCCGCTGGCGCGTAACCTCGCGCGTAAGACGAGGGGAATACAATTTCAAAGAACCACAGCTCAGATGCCTGATACGGTTAATAATATCCGTTTATATCTTATGTTGTTTGTGTTAACGGCGCGTTGTACCTGTTATTCTCCGCCAATAACTCTTACACATACATTGCGGGAAGAAAAACAAACAACGAAACATAAGTAGGCCTAAAATACAATGTCAATGTATAGTGTACGTGGATCAAGACGATTAATCCTCAGTAGTCTTAGTAAACTTCTCTTCATCACTACAGTTATGATAGTAGTATCACTGAGATGGGCACTGAATTTCAGTGCTGAGCATTGATGGATGCAGAGAAAACAGCATAATGATAACCCCTGAAACATTCCATCACAATAATCCGATAGTTTTGCAAGATTCATTGCTGGCCCGCCTATATTTTATCATCTCCAAGATATCTGCTGGAGCTGGTTTCACAGGAAGCCAAAAATGGGATTAAAGACCGATGATATTCCTTTTAAAGAAGCTAAACATATAATCTTTCTGCAAAAAAAAATGGCTTATGTTTTGCTGATGCCAAAGAGGCACACCAAAATATCTGTAAAGTTTTAAGTGACTTTACAGTATGATGGTGAGCACTCAGTGTAGATCATTGAGCAAGAGGAGGAACGTGATACGTGATTTATACTAAAAGCGTGGTAAGGGCCAAAAGCTGCGACAAAACATTAAGTGTGCCTACCCAAATGCTCATGAGCATCATGAATAGCATGAATGTCATCTGTAATTATACAGTGTAGAAAACTTCAGTTTGGGGGAGGGACAAAGACTAAGCTAACAGGAGCAGGAGAAGTAGGAACAAAACAGCATGAATAAAAGAAGATTGATTTTGGCAGTATGCTAATACTATGAAACTCACTTGTTCAACGATTCCCGCATAAGAGTATATGTGTACAAAGTACTAATATAAGCAGGAGTATCTTTCTCATTTTCGAAATAGTTATATGGATCATAAAATTCTTTCAAATTTCCCCCGTTTCTGCTGCAACGCTGTTCCTTACCTAGATTTCTTTGCGCCCAAGCTGAGCTGTCGCTCCCTTTTGTTCAGATCTTATACCACCTCCCTCTTAAATGTCACTTGCGCCTATAGACTGTTTACAACAATTGCCGGTTTTTTTTATTCTATCCAAAAAGGGATGAAAACTGTAATGCATATTTCTTTGTAGTTGGGGTAATAGGCTCAGAAGTCAATTAGTATATCTTCATTTTAACATCTTGGAAGTTAGCTTACTGATTATGGCCTTTTTTATTAAGAATAAAAAGACGTAAAAACAGTCTTTCGGGGTGCACATTCTTCTGTTGTCCCAATACAGCTTTCCTTGCAGCACTTTTAAATTTTTCAATCATTCTGTCTTCCTTATGTCAAATAAAACGGGTTTTTTTTTCATGAGTTACTTTATTTCTTTAAAAAATAACACCACTGAACCGCAGATTTACAAACACCGTGCGAATTGTTGATAAAGAAGGAAGTCTTCTAATTGGTGATTACAGATGCTTTTTTAAATACAATTTTGAGAAGCAATGTTTAATAGCACGAAGGCTTTCTGCAGTGTATATTCTGTGCACGTCAATATTTATCATCACGTGTAAAACTTATCAACAAGTTAGAAGCCACGCCAAGAACACAAAATCTAACATAGTCCACGACTGACGTGAATATTTACTTATTTTTCATTTAAAACAAAATTCATAATAAGTAAATCAAAATAAGAAATGAAAATAGTATAAATAATCATTGTCCACTAGAATGTCGCTTCAAGGAATCATTCTTTCTAGATGAATTGTGTATTCTATCAATATCATTTAAGGGAATTATGTCACTAGAGTAGCTCACATCACTATAACATAGTTAGTTTATCCGTGCCTATTTACCATATTATAAGATTGATCTCCTTAATACTTAATACTGATTGCAGTGGGAAGATCGTAGCTCTGTTTATTTTTTAGAACAATTCTGAGAAGAAACTAAAACAATTTTACTTACATCTGAAAGTGAGTGGCACAACCGGAAGACTGCAAGAAAGATGATTAACAGAGGTAGTCTTTGCGCCATCACATTTGGAGAAACTTCCAAACGCTCTCAATCAGATTGCCTCAAAATCCCGAAGTCCTCCCTTCGTGTACAGTTTTTGAAAACCAATCGAATACCTATAGGATTATTTGAATTCATGTGAAACTCGGCAGCATTACAGCACTCTCCTCACTTCAAGGAACAAAGTCGGTAGCGACTAGCTCTCTGGGGTGTTATCACTAGCAATTATTCAGTGATATCTGACTGCCTTATCCCACTGCAGTATGAGTGGGATACGTTAATTACACTCACTGCACTTCCGACATAAATACAAACCGAGAATGGCGTTGAGTATGCATGTTCGTGGATTTATTGGAGAGTACAAGTTTACCAAAACAAAAAGTGCTTACCACATTACATAACATAGTTACTCATGATAACATGATAGGGTTGTACACTTTATAGACGAGAAAGTAAAAACATGATCATACCAATGCTTGTTATACACAATTATACTTTCCGGTTTCAGGATTCGGTAATTTTACACCGACAAACAGAAATATTATCCAAGTAGTAAATGCTTTCAAACACGCCACTGCTATGTCTAACTCTGGAAGGACCCGGGTTTTCTCTCCGCAAATTTGTATTCATCTCATGACGAGCATCTGCACCGTGGAATACAACAACATATATACATGGCAGTGCTCTCTGCGTACGGGCCACCTACAGACAAGCACCCCGGATCCCGCCTTGCCTCTTAGGCCCTTGTCGGAGGACTCCCTGCATGGTAATCCGAGAAGTATCCCCATCGAGTATAACTACAATGGACTTCTCTGATTGACAGGCGAGCCCACTCAACTCGGAACCCACAAGCGCGTACAGACCCATATACAAAAGCCCCCTGCATCAGAAAAGTGCTCGGCACTAGTCACAGGCGGGCGCGTCCGTGACCCGCCGGCTTTCCTCACGGTGCCTCTTGATGCATAAATGGCCACAATAACAATTGTTAATAAAACAAACATTCCGAAATACACCCTTCCCTACGAGTTTGACATAACAAGTGGAAAACATTTCATGTACTGTATAAACTACATCTGCGCAGAGGCCCAGAAATGAACAATTTCCGCCTCTACCAATCCCCACCAGAAAAGACGCGCAGCACCGCACCAGTCCTGAACACGAAGCGGCCACCCAGATTTGTGTCACCCTACGGGCCCATGCACCGTACCGTGAGGAACACAACCCCAGCGCCGCCGCGCGTCCACGGCGCGAAGCCGCGCGCGTCCCCGGAGGGAAGGAGACCCCAGGATTGGGTGAAAAACTGCCAAAAAAAAACCTTTGCGGAAAAAATGGCAGAAAAGCCCCAACCTGCCAAGCTAGACTTCGACAACAAGATAGTCTTGTCTGGGACTCCTTAGACGATCACACATTGCGATTCCCTCATCACTCGGACCTATAATCCGCCTTTAACGCGATATCCGTCCACACTTGTTTAAGGACAACGATCTCAAACTATAAGATACAAAAAATTAAATTCCTATTAATTCAATAATTAGTTTTGGCTGTACAGCACCACTTTCCTCAATGTCTATTACCTGCCACATCGATAGGTCAATAGGCATTTAATTATAATACGAGTAATTCCAAATTTACTTGTGTATCGAAGACTTTCACAAATAATGCATTTTTAATAGGAAAAAGTGTAGGGGGTGGGTATGGGGTGGGTAATTTAAGCGAGGGCCCAAAATTGATGCTCTCTCCGTGAAATCCACGCACAGAATGATCCCTTCTCACATTAACTGCTAAACTTTCCCACGCTAAATGTTCAGCTTTCCCACGCGCACTGCTAAGCGTACTAATGCGGTTGCGCCATCGGGAACCATCAAAGGAGATCACTCGTTCATGTTTTCGGCGACGCTCTTTGCGTATGCCGCCTGCTCTCAGGCTCCGACTAGCGCCGAACGCCCTCAAAGGCAGAAAACAAGTCAGTGAGCGAGTGTAAACCCCTTTTAACGACTAGCGCCGTTAAAGGAATTACACTCACTGCACTTCCGACATAAATACAAACCGAGAATGGCGTTGAGTATGCATGTTCGTGGATTTATTGGAGAGTACAAGTTTACCAAAACAAAAAGTGCTTACCACATTACATAACATAGTTACTCATGATAACATGATAGGGTTGTACACTTTATAGACGAGAAAGTAAAAACATGATCATACCAATGCTTGTTATACACAATTATACTTTCCGGTTTCAGGATTCGGTAATTTTACACCGACAAACAGAAATATTATCCAAGTAGTAAATGCTTTCAAACACGCCACTGCTATGTCTAACTCTGGAAGGACCCGGGTTTTCTCTCCGCAAATTTGTATTCATCTCATGACGAGCATCTGCACCGTGGAATACAACAACATATATACATGGCAGTGCTCTCTGCGTACGGGCCACCTACAGACAAGCACCCCGGATCCCGCCTTGCCTCTTAGGCCCTTGTCGGAGGACTCCCTGCATGGTAATCCGAGAAGTATCCCCATCGAGTATAACTACAATGGACTTCTCTGATTGACAGGCGAGCCCACTCAACTCGGAACCCACAAGCGCGTACAGACCCATATACAAAAGCCCCCTGCATCAGAAAAGTGCTCGGCACTAGTCACAGGCGGGCGCGTCCGTGACCCGCCGGCTTTCCTCACGGTGCCTCTTGATGCATAAATGGCCACAATAACAATTGTTAATAAAACAAACATTCCGAAATACACCCTTCCCTACGAGTTTGACATAACAAGTGGAAAACATTTCATGTACTGTATAAACTACATCTGCGCAGAGGCCCAGAAATGAACAATTTCCGCCATACGGGCACAGCCCGCCGCCAATGCGCAGGAGAGCGGTACAGCGGTAAAAGGGGGGACGCAATAAAGATCCACGTTACACATATTTTTTTGTTGTTTTGCTATACACAACGTTAATCTAGAAAGCACACATCGGAACAAGAGCTAGTTTACATCCATAGTAAAGGCATTTTATGACTATCTCTAGCCCCAGAAAACATTACAAAACATTTACTACCAAACATTGGAGTTATCGAACTCAAAACGATCAGCAACGATCAGCCCGATTCTGGTGGGAATCCGCAAAACGGGCGTATTTCCTCCTTGGCAGGATTTCCGACTAAACAATTATTGCTTCTGGAAGAAGTTGCTGCAATTTATTTTAAACATTGTCTCTGAGACCAGCTCCATCCGTGCTTTCTTCGGAAAAAACCCATTGTCGTTTGTACCCGCGTGGATGATGACGTGTGACAAGTTGCAGAAGTGCTGAGACGAAAGAATCGATTCCAGCCTGCTATGAACCTGGCCGAGTCGAAGCCCCCTATATCCTCTCCATTGGACTGGAGCCCGCTGCCTCATTGCTTGGACTCCCTCTCGACTTGCGAATCTCCCGGCCCAGTACGCTACGAGTCCCCAACTGCCAGGATCGTACGCCGGCCTCGCCTGCCTGCAAAACAAAGAAAACTATCACCCGGCAGCGTCTAGCTCAACCAAATATTTGCTCTATGTGCCCAAGCCTTTGTATATAGTAAAATTGTCCATACTTTTCGACATAATTCACAATTTCTAAGCTGGGTTAACCCTGCTAAACTGGGTTAATCATACTTGAACTGCTCTATAATCTAACATGTTAATTTACAAAAGTTTATGTGCTCAAACTGAATGTTATAGCGAGCAAGACCCTCATTCCTCAGCATACCACAGTATATACCAACATAACAAAAACATATCCACTATTTTGGTAACTATACCAACATGAAGCTACGAACATAACTGTCCCCAACATGACGTAAGGGACTATTCTGCCCCTACCAAATTTATACGAATGTAACGTTTATGTGTATTTGTCACCCAGCGCCCCATCTGCTGGATTACCTGCGAGTCAAAACCCGCTACTGCCGCCGCCGTGGCAGCACATATTCGGAATGAGTGGGAGGTGAAACGCGACTCTAGTGCGCCAGCCATAGCCGGGAAAACGGGCAGCAGATCTAACGACGCCCATATACTTGAACAACTCTCTCGCCCGGGAACCGTGTCTCTCGGTATACACTGATGCGCGCGTATACAGTGAAGGCACTAGTTCACTGCTCTATGGTGGTAATTCGTGGGACTTTGCGCTGCGGCTGTAGTTGTAGTGCAGCACTAGCCCCGGAGACCGCGCCTTGCGGCGCGGTCCTGGCGGCTACCTCGCAGCTGAGCGGGAGCAAACATCACGAATAACTCCATTGCCACATTCACGGCGACTTCACAAATAAAGCACGGCTAAATTTCTATCATAAACACAGTGACAATAAAAAATGAAATATGCATTACATTTTCGATTTGGTTCTTCTCAACCATTTATCTAGAAACTGCAAAATTTTCCACATTTTAGGAGTAATAAGCGGCCTGCCCTAGTGCAACAGTGGAAGGACTTGCTGCTATATCCATTAGTACGCATGTACGCATGCGTGAACAATGACGTCAACGTTACGGACGCTCAAGGATAGGAATGATGCACCATCGCACGGTGCATATAAGGTGAAATCAGATATGCATCATGTAGCCAGCAATACAGCTGTCAATGCACTGCACTGCATGCATGCTGTGCGCATGTGCAAGTGGTTGTGAGTTTTAGTGAGCATCGGTGAGCTGAAGGTAATCGCCTTGTGAGATTTTCTGCATCATAAGCAATGAAATGCATCAGTCACCGAAATGAATCATTTAGGTTTAATCGACCCATGTAAGTAATCCTAGTAGTTTTTGTTGAAAAATTAAGAAATATAGCGCCGAAACGGCACCGTTTTGTACAACTCCTCGATCTGAATGCGAAAAACGGCGCAGCCCCAACGCTGCACGTTGGGGCTGGTCGCAGTTAGTGCAGCACCTGAGTATAGGGGTTTGATCACTTTGAATCGGGGCATTCTTGAATAAACAACCCAAATGTACAAACTCGCCCTTCCATATTTTTTCTTTGGTCGATATGGGAACCGTTGAACCTAGCTCTTCCCTAGGTGTCGACATCAGGGGAGGCTTCGGGAATCCAGTGTCTGACGACTGACCCTGTTCATCGTCCTCGACCACAGGCATTTCATTAACCTTATGTACGGTCACCGTAGGCCAAGGCACTTAGAAGCCCTTCATTACTTGGGTACTCACCGTTATCGCCGACCGCGCCACCCATGTCCTGCTCAGGCTGGGCCGTCACATGAGCTCTCCCGGCCGCCTGCCCCGTAGCACGGTCCTCCGTCTGCACCCTGTAGTCCAGCTGCCCAACAGCGGAACTTGCGCCGGGGCCCCGACTGGTATTATGTTCGTCTGCTGGGCTTCGGGCCGCCGACCCCGCGGATCGCGAGGACACTGGAGGGGGAGTAGTCGTTCCTTCCCGGCGTGTACTGGGTGCGGGAGCATTTCGAGCAATCCTCCTTTCTCTTGTCGGTACCGGAGGAGCGCTGGCCGATGCTGCAGCCCGTGAAGCTTTCCGCTGTGAATGTTTTGGCATCTTGGAAATTCCACTGCCTCTGATCGTAGCAAGAGTTGACGATTTTGTATCCGAATGAATAGCTCACATACAATAATTTAAGCGAGGGCCCAAAATTGATGCTCTCTCCGTGAAATCCACGCACAGAATGATCCCTTCTCACATTAACTGCTAAACTTTCCCACGCTAAATGTTCAGCTTTCCCACGCGCACTGCTAAGCGTACTAATGCGGTTGCGCCATCGGGAACCATCAAAGGAGATCACTCGTTCATGTTTTCGGCGACGCTCTTTGCGTATGCCGCCTGCTCTCAGGCTCCGACTAGCGCCGAACGCCCTCAAAGGCAGAAAACAAGTCAGTGAGCGAGTGTAAACCCCTTTTAACGACTAGCGCCGTTAAAGGAATTAAGTATGTAACCCTGAAAATGATCTTACAACAGTAACTACCGCACACACTATCGATAGATGCTATTCAGTCATATAACAATTGCACCCCCCCAAAAAAAAAAAAACAAACCCACAACAACAACAGCAATTGCCTACCTTCATGATTTTTATGCAGTCATTCGGTTGTGTTGTCATTAATCTCGGATACTGCCTGTCAGACATGAATTCATCCGTGCCAAACAGAAACGCGATAACTACTCATGGATGTAACTTTGCGTCTTGGGCGTTTCCAGATGAAATCACATCTAAAGAAAAAAAAAGAATGAATAAAAAAGAATAAAAGATGGAATAAAATCAAAGCGCATCGTAGCCGTTAACCTTCATTGAGTTTTTGAAGAAAACAAGACGAACCTGGGTGATTCATTTTTTTTTTCTTCTGGGATGACTTCAGCAGCATACGCTGGAAGGTCTGACACGACCTCTTTCATTTTATAGATAAGGAACAATAGGCCTATAAAGCATGATATAGGGGTCTGCTAAAATGAGCCAACAATCGACAGATTCCATTGGCAATTCTTTGATGCCAAAGTGGTGTCTTGAAATGTATTTGAAAAAAAAAATGTGTCTGCAGCTACATTATTTTTCTAAAAACAATTCTATGTCGTTATTATATCCCATCTCACTAGCGGGTATCTCACTGCCTTGGAGACCAGAGGGCGACCTGACGGCGACCAGAATCTCGCTGGTCGCGGAGTGGTCGCTGAGACGTTTCCGAGACGTCTCCTGGAGACTTGCCTGTTTGTTGGGGAGTCGAACATGATCAATATATTCCGAGACTTTTTCAAGTCTTCCTCTGGTCGTGGCGATGTCTCTCTTGGAGACATTTCCACGACCTTGCAGAGACCAATAGACCTAGGAGAGACCCATCTCTTAAGTAATAGTCTTGGAATCTTGGTCGTCTTGGTGAGAGGGCAAGCCATTTCTTATTTATTTATTTATTTATTCTGTCTTCTTTATACAGGGTAGTCTCTTCAGTACATAAAACTGCTTTACAAGAGAGCCCTGTATTACATAAAAACATTGAAATACAATTCACAATTCGAAACAAATTTGATACAGTATAATGTTACAATCTATAACAATATATTACATAAAGTACAATACAAAATACGACAAGTTAAAATGGCAATCAAAATATAAAACTGAGTATGATATAAGTTAAATAAAATGTATAACAATGTAAGATTAAAATACGTCTTACATCTTACATTCAGGATAACAATATACATTTATTATAACCAGTAAAACATCACCCATGATTTAAAAAACAAACAAACAAATACAATCTATCCATTATCCCCTATCCCCTATTCCCACCCCGCATCCCACCCCCCTTTCCGGATAATACAGTGTAGTAGCTGCGGCAAGATGTTTTTGGGGAGAAAAAAAAAAAAAAAAAGGTGAATACGGTCGGCAAGAATTTGTTCAGCTAAAATGAAAACAAAAATCAAACTCTCATATTTACATTTCTTTAAATATAAAAACTACACATAGATTCGTACATAAATAAATAATCACTGTTTGGTTTGGGTAAAACCTCAGATGGGTAAAATATATAGAAATTAAAAATCAAAAATCAAAACTTAAACGTTTACTCTGTTTCTTAAAATTTTCAAACGACACAGAAGTTTGGACTTGAATAGGTAACATATTAAAATACAATGTGCCTTGATACGAAAATGTTGACCTCATATATTCTGTACGTGGTTTCGGAACAAAAAGAGGATTGTGTGCAGCATATCTTGTATAATAATATATCGGTCTATTGGAAATTAGTTTCTTTAAATACATGGGTGTACGATTATTGATAATTTTATACATCATTATACAATGATTGAATTTAATCCGTTGTTGCACTGATTGCCAATTAAGCAACCTTAATAAATTATCAGTTGATGTATATCTATCAGCATTTAATATCATTCTAGCATATCTGTTTTGAGCGCGTTGTAATCTTATTATATTACATTTTGTCGTATTCCCCCAGATAATGCTACAGTAATCCAAATGAGGGACGAACATAGTATGATATAAATCAATCAAATTCTTTTGATTCAAATATGTTTTAATTCTACGTATATTTACTGTCACCCATGAAAGTTTACTCACAAGGTTATCAACATGTTTTGTCCATTTCATATGAGAATCAAAAATAACCCCGAGGTATTTCATTTTATCTACAACTTCGAGTCTGAAACTATTACATATGATATCAATGTTACAATTTCTTACTTTTTTAATGGAACCAAATATCATAACCTTTGTTTTGTCAACATTGATATACATTTCATTTCTATCCATCCAATCAACTATCATATCAAACTGAGATTGTAATATAATCTGTAATTCTTCCTTGGTTCTTGCTTTGCAAAAAATTACAGTATCATCAGCATATAATGAGAGTTTAGTCAATGGAATATAGTTCATTTCACAGATATCATTAACATACATACTGAAAATCAATGGCCCAAGGGTGGAACCTTGGGCGATTCCTGTTTTCACCAAAAGAGAGTCACTCAATATACCTTCGACTGAAACACATTGAGATCTGTCTGTAATATATGACTCGAACCATCTATATTCTGTACCCTTTATACCATATAACCACATTTTCTTTAACAGTTTATCATGAGGTATGACATCAAAAGCTTTCTGAAGATCTAAAAATACACCACCTGTTATAAATCCAGAATTCATATTTTGTAAAATATGTTCAGTTATATCAAGAATACAAGAATTTGTCGAATGTAATGGTCGAAACCCGGATTGATTATTGGCAAGTAAAGAATGTTCATTCAAATATCCATACAATTGTTTATAAATTCCTTTTTCTAAAATCTTACTTACTATTGACAATACAGATATAGGTCTATAATTCAAAGGGTATGTTTTATCACCGCTTTTATATATTGGAATTATTTTGGCAGATTTAAAATCTTTTGGTATACTTCCCGTTTTAAGGGAACAATTAAATATATAAGTCAATGGTTTTACAACACTTTCCGCAGCTACTTTGAGTAATAATGGGTGCACTCCATCAAGACCATATGTTTTACATACATCAATACTTTTTAATTCTTTTATTACAAATTCTTCTGTGATATCCGTAAAAGATAATATGCTGTCAGTTGCAGGTACATCTTGGAGACAGCTATCCTCATCACATTGATTTCGGTTTCGTGTGGTTGACCTATTTATTCTATCCGATACAGTATTGAATATCTGATTAAAAACATTACCGATTTCATATTTACTTTCTACAACTTTTCCTTCATATTCTAACTTATATTCTGTTTCACATTTAGTTTTCGACAAAAGATCATTAATGACCTTCCATTTCTGTTTTAAATCCTTATTCATAACACTCTGAAATTTATTGCAATAATATTCTCGTTTCAACTTCTTATTCATATTATTTATCTTATTGCGGATGCGTTTATATTCTATCCAAAAATGCTGCATAGATCGCGTATCAGAAATAGACTTACAATAATCAAATTTTGATTTGTAATAATCTCTATCTCTTGAAAGTATCAGATATTCATTCGTTATCCATGGTGCGGGACTACGCTTCTTTCTTATGCTGACGTAGGGGGCGTGTTTATCGCACAGTTCAACAAACTTTGCTTTGAACTCCAGCCACATAGCATCGATATTATCATCTTTGCCTGATAAAACACACTCCCAGTTTACAGAAGATAAATCACGTATGAACTTTTCAGAGTCAAAATTGCGAAAAGATCTCATGTTCGAAATTTTAGGATGAAATTTAACATGTTTTTCAGAAAGGATTGCATATATCAAAGAGTGGTCACCTATGCCCACTGATTGAACACCAGCTGTCAATGAGCCGAGAGACTGTGATACAAAAAACAAATCAATCAATGTTTTACTGAATGGAGTAATGCGAGTTGGTTTTGAAATCAGTTGGTTAAACTGTAAAGCCTCACACATGCGTGTTACTTTCTGTGACAATACATTATCTGTTAACATGTTACAATTCATATCTCCTGTAATCAACACTTTATCTGTCACAGTACAAGCACTTTCAAAATTACATTCCATGGTTTCAAACACATCTGTTGTGGCCTTCGGTGGACGATACACAATACCAAGAAGATATGGTTTATGATTTTTCATTTGAATTTCAATCCACATTATTTCTAAGGATTTTTCTTCTAAATCTTCTCTTCTCTTATATATGATATTAGTTTTGATATAACATCCGACACCACCACCTCCTCCATTAGCTCTATCCTTTCTCTCAAAAACATATCCATTTATATGTAGACAACCAATGGGAAAGTTGTTATCAAGCCACGTCTCAGTCATAGCAAAAACATCATATGGGTTTGACTCTAAGAACAATTGAATATCATCTTTCTTATTCCGTAAACTACGAACATTTAGATGTGCGATTTTAATACCCTTTCCCTGAGGATAATGAGGTGTACATTCAGAAAACTCGTCATCTTTAATAGATGAATGCATTTCTTCCCCTGCCGAATTTTCTATATATCCTGGAAGTTCATTCATGTAGCAAACATTACATATCCAGTCTTCGGATGAATAAAATGTATCGTCTGTGACATTTCCGCATTTAACGTGTGACCATTTCGAACATTGTGTACAAAGAATTGATTTTTGATTTTTTCTTACAGATTTGTGGCAGTAAATGCATGGGTAAACAACATTCATAGGTGTAAAGGAAGCACTAGACATTGGAAATCCATATTTTTATGAGTCAATTTCTTCGATTTGCTTCCTCGATGTGATAGTTACCCACCTATCTGTAGACTTCTTCAGCACTTTGACCCGACCGTCAGTTGTGTAGACCTTTGATACATTTGGAGACTTGTTGGCTAGATTCACGAGGGTTTGTCTGTGGCTTGTGAGATCTTCATGGATGTAGATCCGAGTCCCTTTCAATTTAGCTCTGTTGCTGTATATCAGCTGTCGAACACTGTAGCGAGCAAATTTCATGATGATGGCTCGTGGCTTTCCATCTGCTCTCGATCCTGATCTTGCGGTAACTCGATGACTGCGATCGATGTCGATCTCCGCAAGGTTGATGTCAAGCTTCTCCTGGACGACCTTTCGAACGACGTCATCTGTGTTTTCATTCGCCTTCTCTGGGATTCCATGGAATCGGAGACAATTTCTCCGGCTGTATTGTTCCTGCGTTTCACACGTACTCTTCATCCTCTCGATTTCTTTGTTGAGATCGTTTACCTTCTTTGTGAGTGACGTAATTTCATCCTTTTGTTGGTCAAGATCAAGCCGTACTGCTTCGTACACCGATTGCGTAACACTTTCCACGATGACTTCAACAATAGCGTCAACCAGCCTTTTTTGTGTGGCTTCAGCGCAGAGAGCTTCTACAATAGACTTTTGAAGCAGATCTGGGGACATTGAACCTCCTTTGCCTGGGACTGATGATTCACTCGGGTGACCAGCACTTTCTTCTGACGGTACATCAGAGTCGATGGTCCCTCTTGGTCTTCTAAGTCGCACGAGTGGCGGCAGTCGAGGCCGAAAGCCCACTGTGTGACCTAAATCTGAAAGCTGGTGCGAGCTGGTGCGAGTTGAAAGTGACCTTGAGCTCGCACTAGCTCGCCAGCTCACCAGATCGCCGGCGAGCTAGCGCTATCTCATTGCGGAAGCGACCTCTTCAGTACCCACTGTGCGACCTCTTTGCGAGCTCACTGCGAGCTGCCTAGTAAATTCTTTTTGATCCATTTTAACTGGTCCCTGTCTCACTGCACGATTAGCTCTTCTTGCACAGGATCTAACCTGAATGGGGCTTTAAATGGAGCAGTGTCATCTTACATTATGTGGCTTTTGAAGTGGAATTACAATGCAGCTGTGTATTAGTCTGAAAGGAAGGAATAATTATCTCTCAAAACAATGAAAATTTGATCAAAATTGGATGAAATAAAGAAGTTATGACATTTTGAAGTTTCGTTAATTTTTCTGGAAACAGTCCTTGAACATGCAAGATTGCATTTTTTTTTTTTACATCTTACATAGGTTGTACATAAGATTTCCAGATTCCAGTTTGTTATTCAAGCTCAATTTCACCTGGGTCCCAAGTTCTGATAGTATGTCTAGCTGATCATTATTAAATTTATTCAACCAGAAATAACATCATTATTTTACACTTTGATAACAGATACATAGAGTGTTTTGTCATAACTTTCGTACACCAGCAATGAAAAATTGAGAGGTGATGAAATCATTAACTCTTTTGCATATAAAAAGCAACTGTAAGAGAATTGTTCCGCAGAAATTAGTGAAACTTTAAAATGTCACAACTCCCCTAACTTTTCTTTCGATCCCCGTCAAACCCTCACTGTTATACTTGTAAGATCTCAAACCTTCTTATCAGACCAACTTATAACTGGACTTGAATTTGTCTTTAAAAAAAAAATCATCTTTCCCACGAATTCTCTGAGTTTTCTACCCTTTTGGAAGGACGAGCAGGTAGGCCTAATTGCTTGCGAGCCTGCCCGGCTTGCTATCTAGGCCGAGCTAGGGTGGCTCACTATGCGACCTGATTGCAAATTTACGTAATACTGTAAATGTGGTAATTTTCATGGGCGATAGGGACCGCTTTCGATACGCTCGAGTATACGCTTTACGCGTTGTTACCACGTCAGAGCTACGAATGTAGCGCTTTTAATGCGCTCGTGAGGCGATTGTGATACGCTCTAAATCCACCGCGACCTCGCTACCACCCCCATCTCACTAGACGGCGATTCCGCTACGATCATCAAAAATCGACAAAGCGCGGCGGATCGTGGCTTGATCGCTTTAAATCTTCTCCATCGTATCTTGAGCGGTTCAGAAGCGCGGAGGGTCGCCACCATCGCCATGGTCGGCGACCTCGCCACGGAGGTTTTGAACATGTCCAAATCTTCCGTAGCGAGGTCACCGTGGTTTTAGAGCGTATCACAAAGCGATCAAGCCACAATCCGCCGCGCGTTGTCGATTTTTAGTGATCGTAGCGGAATTTCAGTCTAGTGAGATGGGGGTATAACCGCAGGTCGCAACAATTTTTGAACATGTCCGAAACCTTGCGAGATCAAGCGACCTTACTTTTGCGGCGGCGAGCTGCTGCGATCTGGTTCGACCTTCGGTCGCCCACTGTGTGACGTCACCGCAGTTCGCAGGAGATCGCTCCAGCTCGCGCCAGCACGCAGGCTCAGGTCGCACAGTGGGCATTGGGCTTAAGTCTCCTTCAGTGAAATAGGCCCTTTAAAGGGAGATTTGTGTGAGTCTCACTAGGAAAAGAATTTCGTAACACTTGGTGAGGGGTTGTACTGTTGTACTGTTGTACACAGTTTATGCAGCAGATTCACATTTCCATGAAAATGTAAAAGACATGATGGATGGTGTCTCTTCTTTGTTTAAAATTCAAGATGTTCTTTGTCCCTCTGTACAGGATCTTCGACACGCAGAACTGAAAGGACGAATGATACACCATTAGAAAAGGGATGAATAGGTTAATTAAAATGTAATTGATTTCTTTTTCACCGAGAAAGAGAGAGACAGAGAGATGTATTTTTTGTATTTTCATTCTTGCATAATTAACCCGTGTGAAATTGCATTTAATCGTATCCAATCACACAGAAATGAACACTTCAACGACTACTGAATACCGTCAACCTCCGAGTCGAGTCGGTCCTCCAGACTTTAAAACGAGACTTCCAGATGATTTGCAGACTTTTGCATTTGAACGTCTATAAATTTGTTACATTGGATAAAGACTTTCAGAATTCATAGTGATTGGGATGAGGAATAATGATGTTTTTGAAATTCATAACAAATCACAATGAAGGAGGATGATAACGTGGAAGCCTCACAATAAGATTGTATGATTGGCTGCTCAAGGAAGCAGAACAAAAGATGAAAGTATGCATACATTCTACACTGGTGAAATTGTTAAGCAAGAGGTATTGTAAATTTGTAACGGAATTACGTTGCTACATTTAACCGGAATATGTGGCCCTCTATCATCGTCCTTGTTCAGTGTATTTCGTTTTGGGTTTTTCAGAATATGGTTTACCTGCTCAAGGACCACAATTAATTCCACAAACAAATGCATGGCACTATTGATTTATCAAATACATCATGTGAAATGAAATACATATATCGTCTGGGATGTCCCATTAATGCATGAAATACACACAAGTGAAATTGTTAAGCAAGTGGTATTGTAAATTTGTAACGGAATTACGTTGCTACATTTAACCGGAATATGTGGGCCTCTATCATCGTCCTTGTTCAGTGTATTTCGTTTTGGGTTTTTCAGAATATGGTTTACCTGCTCAAGGACCACAATTAATTCCACAAACAAATACATGGCACTATTGATTTATCAAATACATCATGTGAAATGAAATACATATATCGTCTGGGATGTCCCTTTGATGCATGAAATACTAAGTTTTCTGGACTCAAAAGTTACGAAGCTAAACTATTTTGTCAATTGCAACCATCCGTTCTACTTGTATTGTTTTCACGCGGCCATGTGAGAGGTCACACCCTCACTGTGCAAAAAAAAAACAATCATGAATCAATTAGATGATACAGGAATTACGTCAAGAAATCCCATACCATGTGACACATGTGACGTACTAATGAGGAACATGCTAATAATGATGATGATGTCCCCCAGATCAACTACAGAGGGGAAAAATGCCTAATAAAATCGAACATGTTCGATTCCCTCATGACTCACCAGACACTAGTGTAGTCTGCAGGAGACGCCACGTACCATTTTTTTTTTTTTGCTTGTTTGCTATACTATAAATAAAATAGTGTATTTTGTAATTGTATGATTTCTGAATACACGGACTCACAGAAGAAAACCCATTTTGATGAAGTGTGTAACCCATGGTGAAATAAACCCAACTCAACCAAACCACCAGGTCGCCACCTAATCTCCAAGCCAATAAGATACCCACTTACTAAATCTCTCCAATTTAAAGGAAAGGGCACTCTATCCTATTTACACCTAGCCTTTAAACAAGGCGACTCGCTCTGCGTGCCCCCGTATAGCGCGTTTACCCCACAAACCTGTTGGCCGGCGAGTGGAGCGAGCCGCCTTTATCCACTCGTTCAGGGATGTGTACGCAGAAAATACACACGGCACCAAGGCAAGCCGCGCGCGCTTGCTAACAAATTTATATTCTTTGACAAATTTGCGTACAAATTTGTTAGCAAGCGCGCGCGGCTTGCCTTGGTGCCGTGTGTATAGCCGGGTTCACACGTACAAATTAGCGGGATGACGATCGCGATGCTCATCCCGAGTTTTTTTGCGAGCGTCCACACGTACCAAATTAGCGGGATAGCGATCGCGATCGGTATCCCGCTAATTTGGCGAGCGTCCACACGTACCGAATTATCCCGCTAATTGCCGATAGAGATAACAGCAAAGCCTGCAAACTGGGTCACACAGTGCCCTTCTCTATCACCACCTGTGCGCACTTTCCTTTGTCTATTGTCTTTTACGCGTCATTGGTGTGGTTCGCGCGCTGTTGTTATTGTTCTCCAAAGAGGTGAAGGACCTCCTCGCAGAGGCCTCGCTGTTGTGATGTGCGCATTGCATGATGGGATGTAAAAACTCGAGATTCTAATCCCGACCGTTCACACGTACCAGCGCGGGGCCAATTATCCCGCTAATTGGCGAACCAGCGCAAGATTTCTTGGGATTAGCATCGCGATGCTTATCCCGCTAATTTTCGGGTTTTTTCTGTCCACACGTGCAAAAAACTCGGGATGACGATCGCGATGCAAATCTCGAGATTTGTATCCCGCTAATTGATGTACGTGTGAACCCGGCTTATATTCTGCGTCAAATTTGTACGCAAATTTGTCAAAGAATATAAAGCAACAACAACGACAAAAGTACACATCCCTGAACGAGTGGATAAAGGCGGCTCGCTCCACTCGCCGGCCAACAGGTTTGTGGGGTAAACGCGCTATACGGGGGCACGCAGAGCGAGTCGCCTTGTTTAAAGGCTAATTTACACCTTGCGTCAGACGTGCCATATTGTTATGGATGACGGTTTAAAGTGCGTCACACAAGAACAATTTGTGAACACTGGCGCATAAACTATGTTCAAAGATTCGTGTTTGCATTAGAGTTACCATGAGAGTGGTATCCAAACAAAGATGAAGGTTGCTGCTTAAAAGAAGTGCAACCGCAGGCAATACAATAGTGAAGATAACTTGAACGATCATTAGTCGTTACGTGAAAGTCATAATTACTCAGGGGCGGCAGAACTGGGGGGGGGGGGAGGCATGTTTGTGTGTGTGTGTGTGTATGTTTTTAGTGTGTTTTTATCAGGAAACTGCATGCGAGCTTACACGATAGTGACCGCCTCCATACATTATCATTCGTCAACACAGAGCAACTTGAATGCTGAAACTCACTGTACACAACAACAGCCATACATAACAGCATAATGTTGTATGTTCGCATAAAACACTATAGACAAGAGACCATTATGGGTGTAAATTTGTCTGTGAACCAAGAGCATCAATGGCATGTTTCACTCGAAGGCGTCGCACCACCCAGAGCAAGTCAACTGCGGACAACCGGAACAACAAACATTACCGTGACATCTCCAAAAGTACTGCCAGAAATCACAAACATTGTAATTGAATTGAGAAGGTGATGTGATGTAGGTCAACGCTATAAATCGGCATGAACTTATTCAAACTTTAATTGTGAGAATGACTGAAAAAAGACAAGGTAAAAAGCCTCCTGTAGTTATTCTGTTTAGTGAGAAATAGACAATTAAATTATGTACGTATGTAATCGTATCTGATAAAGGCAGGCGTGTATTTTCTGTCAAGTCAATGCACCAGAGAGAAAAGTCTGTACTTGCCACCACGTTATTGAAAGACCCTTGAGTTGGGCTCCCTTTGACTCCCATAGACTTCCTGAGCCTAGCCTTTGGAAGTACCTCGTGATACACTCAATGGCCCGAATTCACGACGGTGGTATACAATTGAAATTATGGTTTAAACCATGGACAATTTGTATGGAGCGCCAAGTGTCGCATGGCCTATTTCGTTATACGAAATCAGTCATTTCGACGACGAAATTACCATTTCGTTGAAGAGATTTTCATTTCGTTAACAAAATGTTGTCATTTCGTTACGAAATGATCATTCCGTCGACGAAATGACTGATTTCGTAACGAAATAGGCCATGCGACCCTTGGCGCTCCATACAAATTGTCCAAGGTTTTAAACCATAGTTTCAATTGTACCACCTTCGTGAATGCGGACCCCTATGTCTTCTGTGTTATGTCAAAAAAGATGAAATTCGAACACATGAAAATTTATGAGTCAAATCTATGAATTATTGCGTCGGGTTGATTTTTATTGCAACACTAAATGACAGATTGGCCTTCATCGACATAAACAAGCACCGATTATTGATTTTGATAGTAGTATCCACGATAACAACTAGACAACAACTAGAATTCATTACTGTGAATAAATACAAAATACTCCTACTATTATGGATAAGAACCAGCACTGGCTCTCGGGGAAAAGTCCGGTAGTAGTCTAGTACATATGACGCCTGTCTAGTAATCAGGGAATAGTTGGTTCCAGTCCAACCCGAGTATGTATGCCCATGAATATTCATTATGACTACTTTGAAAACACTGAATAAATGGTGCCTATTTTGGTCGATGAAGGGCAATTTTTCACTTGCAAATAAGTCAGCTTCCTTTTCAACAGGCTTTTCAAAGTATTGGTATGTGTGACCTGCCACCAGTGGGAATGTTCAATCTATACAACAGAAGCATGCCGCGAAAAAAAAGAAATGAAATGTGGGTTTTTCATTTTTCTACTGTTTCTATTCTAGATTACTTGGATATGCTCAGGAAAAAAAAAAAACAAACAAACAACTATTCACACCAAACAACTTTCAAACCAAGGTTCTCTCAGCGATATCATTTGTCAATCTCTGGTAAAGTACTAATATGATTAACAAAAGACATTGGAATGCACCTTCCCCCAAGACTAAAGATAACATGCATGTTTCCACGCCTTTTACTAATATAAATGAATGTTATCAACAAAACACATTACAGGGAAACATGCCAGTCATGCTCATTCTACGGTAATGACTGACAAAATTAGAAGCTTTTTGTGGGCGTATCCAAGTAATACAAAAGTAGAAATATTGGATACAATATTAGAAAAAAAAAAGTAGAAAAATCATAATAGAATGCATGACACATTCATGTTCTTTTGGCTGCGCAAGTTACGATCAATGTATTTTGAATCAACACAAGTTAATAAGCATTTGTATTACATAGTCTCTTTAATTTGTTGCTTGTCTTAATTGTTTTGAATTGAATTGAATTGATAATTGTCTATTAGAACAAACATGCAAAGTAGTATCCCGAAGGCTAAATTATAATGCATCACATAAAAAAACATATGAATTACATCAAACAACATACATTGTATGAACATTCTAACAACAACAAATTTCCAACTGTTCTGACCTTACTTGACGTGTCAACGGAATTTACCGTGGTATTTTCAGAGATCTTAACCAAGATTAACTGAGAAAAAAAAAACTCGCACTTTCAAAAATCATAACTGACAGGTGATTATCATATTTCTACATGTAGAGCTGAATGCAAGTCAGAGAACTACTAGGTCAGAGGGATGCTCTTGAGGCAAAGTCATGACCATTTCATCTAATATGTGTTTATATGTCGCGAACACATGAAACATTACAATTCAATGACCTCCTTATATTAGGTCCGATTTGCTAAAACCTCTAACTCTCTGTAACTCTAATTTCATGGATGAAGAAAGAACAACTTGAATAATGATATGAAATCGCATGTAAAACACCTCTGCTCCTAAAATGGGTATTTCATAAACTTAAAGACTAGGTGGCGACCTGATGGAGACTCGAGATTTCGGAAATTTCGGAGATTTTTCCCGGTCTTCAGATGGTCTCGGAGACGTCTCCGCGACGTCTCCTAAAAGTAGCGGCCAGCATGTGGAGACTAATCTTGTCCGTGACTTATCCGAGACGTCTCCATAGCAGACGTCTCGGAGACGTATCGACGACGTCCCACGACTTACGGGACCGTCTCGGACGTCGCCCTGGAATCGTTTTCTTGCTGAGAGCTCGAACCATTTCTTGGTCTTTGAGTCACACGAATCGCTGCGGTCGCTGCGAAGTCCGCTTCAGTGAGTTAGGACCTGTAAAAAAGTTTGTGTAATTTTCGTTGAGAAGGGAAAGGAAAGGAATTTTACGTGGTGGTGGTAGTGTGATGTATGTATGCAACACATTCCTACTTCCGTGTAATAATGTTAAAGATATGTTGTATATCGTGTTTCTTTTCCGTTTTAAATTCAAGATGTCGTTTCGATATTATTCATGTAATGTATGTGTACGTGTGTGTTTTTGTGTGCGTCTCGATGATGTAAGCCTACACGTTAATGTTAGGCATGTCGTAAGTGTGCTGTTCATTCAGTGTGGGCGAAAATAATGACTATCTTTATTTTTTTTTTTCGCTTTGTCCCTCTTTCGAAACTGTGAAGGTACGAACGATACATCATTAGATAGGGGAGGAATAGTAAATTAGATATAATTTGAATTTGATTTAGAGGAAAAGAGAGAAACTACCTCTATTTCCAAACGCTGAACCATCAGATATCGAGGAAGATATTTACGATGGTAACATGTCCCATGGTTAATAATGTTAACACAGAGCTCCAAATTTCTTCTGTTGTCGTGATATTAAAAAATAAAAGAATTCAACCATGAATACTAAAGAATTCATTGCGTTTAAGATGTAGCATCAACATCGCATGTAGGTCTAAGTATGTATGTATTTATATATTTATGTATGATTGTATTTTGATTCATAATTAATCAACCTTTGTGCTTATAGCGTTTCGTTGTATCCATTTACACAGAAATGAAAATTTTAATGACTGCTGATTACCGTCAACCTCCAACTTAAGTCAGTCCCCCAGAGTTTATACCGTGAAAGGTTTCCTAGACTAACGAGTTACGAAGCCTAACTGTTCTGCCAATTTCATACATCTGTTTCAGTGGTATTGTTTGCACTGGTTCGAAAGGGCCTTTGTTTGACATCATATTGACTTCTGTTATGGCTGTGTAAATAATGGTTTATACCTTTCTAGTGAATTGCACTGATGTTGCTATGAATATATGTTTCCAACTTGTGACTTGACAAAAATTGTGCGGCTTTCTGCAGCTCACTGGCCATGTCAGAAGACACGCCCTCGCCATGTTGAAAAACAAACAAACATGTCAAGGTAAGAAGGCAGTTGTGAAATGAAAAAAAAAAAACAGATAAAAAAAAAACCACATAGATTCTGTCGCTGATATCATCTGTCAATCACTGGCAAAGTACTAATATGATACGCCCCTATCACACCCTATAGACTAAACATATCTCGCATGTTTCCATGCATTGTATTAATATCATCAACAAAAGACATCGCAGAGAAACATGCACGTCATTCTCAGCCTATTGGATAAGATACATTCCAATGTATTTTGTTAATGTAAACCCCTCTCGGAGAGGGGGCATATCTATTGCAAGAAGAAGAAAGAATCCACGTGATGCTTGAATGGTGGTGATGAGCACAACTACTTTATTCATATCATAACTCAAATCGTTGTCACAAATCATGGTTCTGTAAAACCATTTATATCTCATTCCACTCTCATAGAAATATTTCTGTTTTGTCGCTTCAACAACTTATTCTTTATATCACACAAAGAGATTAAATATGAATATGATACTGAGTTTGTCTCTCACTAGTCTAAACTCTCCTCATCATAACCATATTTTGATTGTCGAGAGTCTGTATTATAAATAACGCATTTACAGCACATGGCATACTCTTACCATGTCACCATTTTGATACATCGACGACAAAGTAGATGTTAACACACCTGGATAATGTACTAGTATATCCTTACAACCAATTATACCTTGAGATAACTAGAGCAGAAGTCGCCAAAAACTGTGTCCATATAGGAACATTTCAAAGAATTATCCCTAATATAGCAATCAGTTATTGTCAGTTTAAAACATCTATCCCAGGACTGAGGGTTATTCATGCATACTTAATACTGGAAGTATAATACTTCTACTTTCAGACCCAATTCACATATGTCACGCAACCTGTACAAGGGAAACCTTGTATAAGATGGTTACATAAAAACTTCCTCCGAGAATAACAAATTTCGTCCTGATTGGCATGTACCAAGAGCGTCTCTTCATCCCCGTACCCGCACCAGAGGAGCGCTCGAACGCTCTCAAAGTGTATCACATCGAACTGAACCAATCCAAAAGTAGACCACATTCCGATGTGCTCTAAAAGGTTACCAAAAACGCACCAAAAATTGGCATCTGAAGAATGCGTGTAACATGTTCGGGACATCTGTGAGAACCTTAGGCGCTCAAGACTAATGACCCTAGCGCAACAAAATGCTTGACCCCCTCTAAAAATAACTCATGACATACGCTTTCTCGACGGAGCACTCGAATGCTCCAAATCTGGCACAGTACACTACGGTTCGCTTTGGTTTGGTTAGCTCAAAGAGATTTTTCTGGGGAAAAGCTCTTTGGGTTTAATAGCTATAGAGCGCTCGAACGCACCCCGTCACGGAAGGAGGAGGTTACACGTGATCATCGTCTTTGGCTTGTCTGTTTGCAAAATAACTCAAAATGTTGTAAACGGATTTAAATGAAACTAGCAGGAAAAGTCGATAATGACACAAGAAACAGAAGATTTAATTTTGGTAGTGATCCGGGAATTTTTATGGATTTGGGGGTTCAAGCTGCGTGTATTTGAGGTTTGCCCACGCACTCTAAAGTGCGTTCTCTGCTCGGGCGAGGCGCCGCGTGGCTGGAAGCTGATGACGTATTAAACAAAAGGCGCCTATATTGGGAAATTGGACGATTTTTTGGCATATGTGTATGATTATGGTGGAAATGAGCTGCTTGGTGCAGGTCTGCGCTCTACGAGTGCTTTTCGAGTGTTGTTTTCTTTTGTTTTTATGTTTGTCCCTCTCTCGAGAGTGAACTAAGGTACGTCTGATACAACATAAGAAAAGGGACGAATAGGTAAATTGAATAAAAATTTAATTTGATTTACGGTGAAAATAGAAAGAAACTACCTCTATTTCCAAAACCTGATATCAAGAAAAGCATTTACAATGATTACACGGTCCATTGTCCGACATGCTACTACCCTGACTGAGCTGTTGCCTTGACATAAAAAACCCCAACAATAACAACAACAACAACAACAACAACAACAACAACAACAAACAAGAACAAAATCATCAATACGTTGAAGATGTAGAATCAACATCGTATGAGATTCAGGATATTAAAGATTCAAATTTATCTTTCATTTCCATCAAATAAACTGAGAAATTATATACAACGTATAAACAGAACTATTTGTAATAATTGCAAAAACGTAAATTGATAAAAATTGACATACAGGTATGTATGTAACTTTGTATTTTGACTCATGATTGATTAACCTCAGTGTGTGACAGCATTTTATCGTATCCAATTACACAGAAATCTTTAAATTACTATTATTGAATATCGTTAACCTCTAAAGCTACTCGGTACTGTTTACTTAATGGGAGCAGGGATTTTAAGAATGTTCAAGATATCACATTTGATACATAATACCGCGAAGGTAAGTTGTATCACAAAACATCTTACCATGTAAAAATCTGGAAATAAAGCCTAAAACATAAGGAGTAAATCATAACTGTAAACGGTTTAGACATTTTTGATATAGCTATTGTTTGCATTTTGGTATTTAACAATATTTAACATTAATTATTTTACATTGGTTGTTTCTATCCCTAACTCATATTTAGAACTATTTTGAAGCACTGAAGCTTTGATTTCGTTTCATCTGCAAATGACAAATTATGCCTTTAATACGTATATACCACAATAGGTTACCTAGACTAACGAGTTGCAAGGTCAAACTGTTTTGCCAATTTCAAACATCCGTTGACTTATATTGTTTGCACTGCCATGGCACGCAGCATCTTTCTTGACATGGTATTTACTTCCACATTACCAGATGAACGTCATAGCTGTATAAATAATGGTTTGTAGGCCTACCTTTCGATTGAAGCACAATAATTTCGTTACGAATATACCTTTCTTTCTTTTTTCAAATCACTTGGCAAAAACAGCGCTGCTTTCTACAGCTCACTTTGCATGCCAGAGGATACACCCTCACCATTTAAAAAAAACAAACAAAGCTACTTTCTTATCATTAAATGTGTGACTGCAAGTTATATCCCGGGATATTCGCTCATGTTGGTATAGTAATTCAGCAAAGGTCCTATCTCACTGGAGGAGACTTCGCAGCGACTGCCGCGACTGGATAAGTCGCCTCGACTCATCAAGAAATGATTTGCGCTATTACGAAGAAGGCGATTCCAAGGCGACGTGCGAGACGTCTCCAAAGAAGGTGACAACTATATTCGCCCCGGAGTCGCGGAGACGTCGCCACGACGTCTCAGAGACGTATTCTCAATTATCAGAGACTCCAGTATAGGTCAATAATGTGTCTCGGCAAGACGTCGTGGACAAAATTGGGCTCAGGGATTTTGTCGCGACTAAGGAGTCGTCGCGGAGACGTCTCGTAGACCAGCTGGAGACTGAAAAATATCTCCTAAAAATAAATCAAACATGTTCGATTAACTTGAGAATGCCCTAACTCCCCCCGACCAGACTACAGGAGACATCTCGGAGACGTTTCCTAGACCAGCCGGAGATTGGAAAATTTCTCCTAAAAAGCAACATGTTCGATTAACTTGAGAATCCCCCAAGACAAGCGTAGTCTCAAGGAGTCGTCGTGGAGACGTTGCAGAGACGTCTCCGCGACCACTCTCCGACCAGCGAGACTCGAGCCTCTACCAACGTGTAGTTTAGGTCGCCACCTAATCTCTATAAAGCCAATGAGATACCAACTTACGACGGTAGGCCAAAAGATTTCTAACGTAAACGATAGGGCAGTCCATAATTCAGTTTACACCTCGAGTGAGAAATGCCATACGTTTCATTGTGGATAACGGTTTAAAGTGCGTCAAATAAGAACAATCCGTGCACACTAGTACATATCTTCAAAGTTTCGTGTTTGCATTAAAGTTACCATGAGAGTTGTATCCAAAACAAAGCTTACGGTTGCTACTAAAAAGTGGTATGCGTTTGCCCTGTCCAGGTGAGTTTCTGCCTTTTTGGAAAGCAAATGCACCCGCAGGTAGTGCTATGACGGAGATAACTTGAACGACCATTGTCGTCACGTGAAACCAGGGAGGTGGGGGTTTCTACTTCCCTGATGAAACTTATACTTACACAGGAGCAGCGGAAGGGGAGAGCTGTGTGTGTGTGTGTGTGTGTGTGTGCGTGCGTGCGTGTGTGTGCGCGCACGTGTGTTTGTGTTATGCTCCGTACAGAATCCAACTTTTTGAGTATACATAGCAATACGAAAATTAATTTGTTACGCAAAAAATCACACAGATCGATGTACATAAGGCTATGACGCTGATCGCTCGTCAGCAAGGGTGTGAAAATCTCTTCACTTGAAACAATGCGATAAATGTTTCATTTGCCACAGGATGGAATGAGCTTCGTGAAAGAAAATAATACTGTGCTTGTTTGTTTTTTCTTCACGAAACTGCATGCTACACATCATAAAGTAGTCAACCCACTCATACCTCCCTATCCGTATGTGAAAACTAAGTAGGCCTACTATGAATATACTTAAACTTGTTGCACACCGTAACAGTCATACATGATGTTTCATGTTTGCATAAAATACGATACATGAGACCACTTTAGGCGCAGACTTGTCTGTGACTCAAGAACATCAATGGCATGTTTCACTCGAAGGCGTCGCACCAACACAGCAAGTCAACTGTGGACATCCCCAAAAGTGACAAATGTGACAACTACAAAAGTACTGCCGGAAGCGCAAACATTATCATTAAACAGATGTGCAATGGAGGCCAAAGCTACGGTCGGCATGAACTTATTCAAACTTTAATAGTAAGAATGTCAGAAAAGGGAACATGAATAAACGTATGATAATTATTGTAATTATTCTGTTTCTGAGAAATAAACTATATTTACATATATATATATATCGTATCTGATAAAGGCAGACGCACCAGAGAGATTGCCAAGGAGGAAAAGTGTGTGCCATCACGTTGTTGATGGGGTAAAAAGGAGTCCTTGAGTTGGGCTCCCTTTTACCCCATCTAGACTTCTTAGTCCTACTCTTTGGACTTAGACTACCTCGTTATACACTCTTCATGTCCTCAACTGTGTGTTTTGTCATAAAAGATGAACTGAGAACACATGAACAAAAACATGTTAAGTCGAATTCATAAATTCTTGCGGCGAGGTTGTTTTATCACAACTGATAGAGTAGTTGTCCTTTATAGGCATACGTAATCATCGATCATTGAGTCCTTTAATAGTAGCCTTGATAACAACTTGGCGCAAGAATTCAATAATTTGAATAAATACGCAGTACTCACTGCTGATAACATGTTGGGCACGGATAATGATTAAAACAAGCACTGGTTGTATTATGATCTCTTTAATTTGCTGCTTGTCTTGTTTGCAGACGCCCTGACATTGCCTGTTGCGTCAACGGGGGTTACCAAATTATTTTCAGAGATGTCTATTGAAAACACGAAACGCACTTTCAGAAGTTAGAGCTTACAGGGAATTATCACTCATGGAATTGGTCTTTATGCAAGAACTATCTTTCATGCAGAGCAACGTGCAAGTCAGTAAGCTCATAATAATCAACCTATCAAAAAGCTTAGAACTTGGTAAAGGTTTTGCATGTGATAGCTGATAATGTGTATTTTGGGAGTATTTTCGACGGAAATATCCAACCACGGAGCTACAGAACAATAGCTCCATGATTTAACGAATTTGGATCATGGCAACATACTGGTTTAATAGTGATATAGAGTAATGATTAGGGTTAGGATTAGGTTTAGGGTTAGAGTTTGGGTTAGGGTTAGGATTAGATTTAGGATCAGGATTAAGGATAGGGTCAGGAGAAGGGTCTGGGGTGATTGCCCAGGGGGTGATTGCCCTAGTCCGGATTTATTAATTAATTTATTTATTTATTTATTCAATCTTATTTAAAAACAGGGTAGTCTTTTCAGTGTCAAAAGGCCTCCTTAAAAAAAGGACCCTGTAAACATAGTAATTCATACAATACAGATCAGGGGCCTGTTTCAAAAAATTCGTTATCAGTGACAACTGCCACATTTCTATGACAAATTTGCTCTCAGCCAATCAGATGCAAGGTTTTTTGAGTAGCTTGTCACATCTGTGACAACTTGTGACTGATAAGTTTTTTGAAACAGGCCCCAGATCTTTTCATTTTGCACAATGTAAAAAAGATATTACGACAAGACCAAAATATACCAAGTCAAACACAATAAGAACTAAACAAGAAAGGCAAAAAACAAACAAACAAACAAACAGAAACAAGTATACTAAGCTCATAACAGAACAATATACTACATAACAAGACAGGGTATTCAACGTGACACACATGCATCTAATGCAACCTTCATGGAAAGTACCAAAAGAGGGCGTTGTCGTTTTTTCCTACTTCGTTTTTCCTGCTCGAGAGGTTTTGCTGTACCAAAAGCATTCCGAATATCACTACCGAACTACAATGATACCCGAGAAAAGATCAAGGGATATCGTACTTTCATGGCATTCGCACCGACCCCCCCCCCTTTTTTTTTCGATAAATCCTTTGACTTACTTATATCCTTGTTAATGGAGGTCATTGACATGCGCCGATGCATAAAGGGAGGGTCAGAACAAAAGAATCACCTTGGATGACGATTCTGATTTCGATTCGCTCCCTATACCAGCTTAAAGTTAAAGCCAAAAGAAGAACTTAACGCATGATCGGAAGTTTTTACGTAATCACGTAACGGAAGTACGTTCGGAAAGCTAAGTGGAACTTCAGAACTAATAAGGCCCTGTCACACCTTTCCAGGCAAGCCTTGCGTGCGATTTGGGAAGAACAAATTTACTACCCGGAGGTCTCCGCAGATGAAGTGCACATGACAGTACCCAGCACGTATCTCACCCGTAGTTACCCGGAGATGCTCACGCAAGTCCTATTCACCCGCAGCCAAGCTTAGGCCCTGTCACACCTTTCCGGGCCAGCTAGGCGGGCTTGTTGCATGTGGGGATTTCCCAGCATACAGAACAATATTTGTAGGAGGACAAGGATTGGGGCAAGTTTCGCATGCGTCTTTAACCTGCTAGACCCGTGCTACTAACGTTCTAGTTCCGTGTGACCTACGTGTCAGGCGCATGGGTGGCGAGTGAGGGATGACAACTCAGTGAAGGAATCCCTCTGAAAGAATGGCAAGAGTCCCACAGAATGTCATTATCTTGGCCGCATACGGGGATTACAAAGTGCCTGCGTTACAGCTGCGAAGTACCTGCGTGGGAGTTGCCTGCGAGGTGCTGCCGCTACGAGCCTCCTACTGGGACCTCTGCTGGCAATCCCCGCGACTCACCCGGAGAAAGTTTTGGTCATGCTCAAAACGTGGCTGCGGGTAAATCGGACTTGTGTGCACACCTCCGGGCAACTACGGGCGAAATACGCGCGAGGTAATGTCAGGTGCGGACCAATTGCTGGGAGGTTCGGGTAGCAATTTTTTTTTCCCGCAAGTCAACCCGCAAGGCTTCCCCAGACATGATGTGACAAGACCTTGAGCATGCTCAAAACTCGTTCCGGGTGAGTCGCGGGGGTTTGCCCGCAGAGGTACACGCAGAACACCAGTAGGAGGCCCTTAGTGGCAGCACCTCGCAAGCAACTCCCACACAGGTACTTCGCAGCTGTAACGCAGGTACTTCGCAGTCCCCGTATGTCGCTCGAAGCTGAAAATGGGTCGCTTTAAAAGCTCTCACGCAGGTCCAACGGAATACACGCAAGTAGCAGGTAAATAACACGCGTATAATAGTAAGACGCAAGTACGGAACTCGCTAACATCCTTGTCCGCCCGCAGAAAATTCTCCTGCGTGCTGGAAAATCCCTACTCACGAGAGCCCGCGTAGCTTACCCGGAAAGGTGTGACAGGGCCTTGATACGATTGACTCTGCGGAAGATAGTTCTAAAGAGCTATGGAATTCGCTGAAATATTTCATATCAAAAGAGAAAAATGAAGGCCTTTGATTAGTTTGACAATATAGATATTAAAAAGATGTCCACATATGGCAAAAAGCTGGTAAGTGTTATCGACACCAATTACTTCTTTTTTTTTTCACCAATGTTGGTACTGGTGGTCAGAATGAAAATCATGAAAAAAAGTGCAAACCACATTCCAATAATGTAACAGTGGCTGCTTTTACGAAGCTTGTGATAACTCAGTCTTTTGACAAGGCTATTAGACAGGATGTTGTAGGAGTGAAAGTCATCCCTTTCAGAAGACGTATCACAGCACAACCTCATTTTGATTTCTCATATTATTGGTAATCTCTTGACGAAGGCATGTTACAGCAATACAATGGAAAACAGCTCAGGTGACCTCCGCTTTTCGAGGTTGTGACAAGTGTGTCACAGAAGGCGTTTTCACATCAGCCCGATGTTTCGAAATAGCGAGCTATTTTCTGACTTGGGAAATTTTCCCGATAGCGAAATAGCGCGCTATTTGATAATGTAAACACAAATTAGCCCGCTAATTGTATCTCTCTGATCGAGAAAATTTCTCGACTCCAACTCGGGAAATTTCTGAAATAGCGGGATAGTAGCGCGCTATTTGATAATGTGAAAACGACTCGAGAAATTAGCGCGATGAATCCCATCATGCCTAGTGTGTGTGACCCAATCGATCGAGGTAAACTGCACACAAATTATGAGGAATTTTTGAGAGGGTACACACATTACTGATGCTGTTTGCACATACTCAGGTGTCGAATTAGCTCGAAAAAAAATGCGGACTAATTCTCTTCGAGCTGATGTGAATAAGAAATGAAATAGCGCTCTAATTCGCAATCGCGAAAAATATTTCGAGCTTGGATTTTTATCGGGCTGATGTGAAAACGCCTAGAGTGTGTATTTTCTTTCCATTTTTTTTTTCTTCTTTTTTTTTTTTTTTTTTTTTGAGGGGGGGGGGGAGACAGGTCAGGGATATCCATTTGTATTGATCGAGTTATACAACATTTACAGGTTACAGTCTGTTTTTCCTGAGTCTGATCAATTATTAAACACTTGTAACTAAAAATCCATGTCTATATTACTTTTTTGGCGGTTTTGTGATGCAAGGTCAGAGGCAATCGCAAAACAAGAAAAAGAAGGAGAAGAAGAAGAAAAAGAAGAAGGAGGAGAAGAAGAAAAAGAAGAAGAAGAAGAAGAAGAAGAAGAAAGATGAACAAGAAGAACAGCAGCATATCTACCTGTCGCAGAAGTACAACAGCCTGGTTAATCAATATTAAGAGAAAGGACTCTTTCCAGTCGAAAGTAGATAGAGGTTTATCTCCTCTGGTAAAATTATATTAAATAGTTCACTTGCCTAATCACCCCTGCTCTATTTTTTCTTCTCTCCATGACCATCACTTTGAATAGAACGGTAGCGGTATTAGCGTTATTGTCGTCTTATTGATCAAAGTGTTCTGCTGCAGCCTTCATCCGTCCAAATCTATGCAATCTAATCTAATCTAATCTAATCTAATCTAATATATACACTTTGACCGCACAGGATACTGTCTATAGGCCTACATTAAACACTAGATGCTTTATACGTGGTTGTATTTGGTAAGTTGTAGGTAAACAAGGTAAAATTGATTTGTGTAGAGAAGTGTGCGATCGGATGGGGTCGGGTAGTTGTAGTCAGTAATAGTAGGTTAATGGTTTGTTAAGATGTTTAAAGGCATAATTTACAATTTGCAGATGAAACAAAAAAAAAAACAGCTTTAGTGCTTCAAAATAGTTCTAAAATGTGAGTTAGGGGTAGAAACAATCGATGTAAAAATTTGAATAAGTATAATTATTAATGTTAAGTATTTTTAGATGTACCAAAATGTGAACTATAATTATGATTAAAATGTTTCTAGACTAAACCGTCTACAGTTATGATTAAGTGGGGGAAAATAGTGATATCTCCTTATAATTTAGGCTTCTATAGTGCAAAAATTTTATATGGTAGGATGTTTTTATGATCCAACTGACCTAAACGTATGCATCAAAATGTAATATCTCGAACATCTTTTTAAATCACTGCTCCCAATGGTAAACAGTACCTTTAGGTATGGATACGGTTTGTTTTGAGAATATGAACATGTGATTATTCTGATGGGCAGTAGGGGTAGGTTTAAAAATACAGTGATTTTTTTTTAAGTAATCTGATTATCAGATTTTAGTTCATGGCATGTTTCAGTGAAATGCTGCATTCTCAAGTGAATGGTGCGTATAAGGAAGTAGATATTGATTTATTTGATTGGGTTAATCAATTCTATAGCTTTTTCTGAGAGCTTTGCAGAACTTTATATCACTTTTGTCTAAGTGGTATGTTTTGTAAGTAATAAAAAGTGATAATTAAAAATGTGATTCAGCAGCACAAGACTAAGTGTTATGAGGCAGATATTGATTAATTTGATCAGGTTCATGACAATAGCTTTCTCTGAGTTTTACGAAGAGTTTTATGTAGAAGAACAGCTGCTTCTATTCTTGTTCAAACTAACTTTATTGTGAAAAATAGCCTGATATTGAATGAAATTCAAATTAAGAATATCATAAAAAAAGGTGTGCCACATTATGCTCTCCAATGTAAATAGCCAGTCCGCCTTTAAACATGTTACATCAAAGTCTTAAAGGGGATGGCTAGTAACCGATCAGTGGGAATCAGTAGGAATGCTGAGGGATGATTGTTCCAATCCTTGCGGGATTCATTTAAGAGTACATTATATATCTACTATTGTGTGAAAATTATTTGCTTCAGAACGGTCTTATATTCAAGTGGTGGGGAGATTAATGCCCCGTCACTGACCAGGCACGCTAACCTGGAAACATTAAACTGCACATTACTTGAATATGAGACCATTCTGAAGCAAATAATTTTCACACAACAATATATATAATATAATGTACTCTTAAATGAATCCCACAAGGATTGGAACAATCATCCTCCAGCGTTCCCACTGATTCCCACTGTTCAGTTACTAGCCTTCCCCTTTAAGTCCTCTAAATGCAACGTATAATTGGTCTATGCGATAGACAGAGAAGACTAGAAATGTCTTAAAGTTGGTCTGGTTGCGATAGACCTTGAAGGGAGATTGCAGTAATATCAGTAGACGGCATCAATGAAGTTATCGGGAAATCCGTCCAATAGTTATGATTTTATAAAGTTTCGATGCGGCTTTAGCTTGATGAAGAGACTACAGCACTTCGTGACATTATTCATAATAAATTTAAAAAAAAATATTGAGAGAAACCCTCAAAATTCTTTCTTTTTTACTACACGTAGGCCTACTTATTCCTTTGACTTGTTACTGTCATTATGAAGGGTAATAGTCCCCTCTCCCCACTTCCCGAAATACGTAAGAATGACGTTCTCTCATTAGACTAGAAAGAGAAAGTATGTTGGATTTTCTTCGATTATTTTCCCACATCATTGTTCGGTCATAACGTCACAACTCTTATGTGATGTCCTCGTCCAGCGATGATGGCACCGAATATGAAAATTCATAATTTTCGAACAGATTGTCTGATATTTCTCAAATTTCACAAATGTGCTCGACAAATATCTTCGCATTCATTTAAGCTACATGTTTATTCCATTTTAAAGAAAAAAAAAAAAGGCGTTTAACGCGGTAGATTTTAATTGCATAAATTGAAACTGTATGGTTTTTGAAAACATGACAGTGGAGAGCAGTGAAAATTTTTTGTAAAGCCAAAGACGGCGATTCAAGATTACTGATTGCATTTCATCCTCTGTGGGAAATACAACGTCTAGCTTACCCCAGGGATTTCTGCTTTGGCCCTTAGTTATTTCTACTATATACAAAGGCTTCCCTGAAGAAAAAAGAAATACATTATCGCATTGTGGTTTTTTTTTTTTCCGTATGCACATGATACGTGAAAACCTAATAGGCACACTTACAAGCGCTATGAGAATATGGATTATGATTTGAAGATCATTCAAAAACTGCTGAATGCTAAAAAAAAAAAAAAGACTAAGTTGAATGTTACAAAGTGTGAAAATATAAAGATTGATACCAAACAAAGACTGAAGAAGTGTTAGTAGGGGATCGTCACGTGCATTGTAGATTGCACATATTTTGAGAAAAAAAAATAAAGTCTTGTAATTATTTCGGAATTCACATTATTTCAAATAGATTGAAAATGGAACAAACGTTCTGAAAATCTTGAAAGTTGCAAAAGATTTGACTTTGTCAAAAAGAATACAATTATTACAGAGGAAACAGCACCATTACTCTACAAATCTGTCATCAAGCTTAGTCTTAGTGTTCCGTGCAGTGGTGTAACTACACACTACTGTTGGACAAGATCCAAACTCTACAACACTGATCTCTTAGGAGAGTGTTAAGAGTAATTCACTTGTTTCTAACCAAACTATTGCAGTTTGTCATTAAAACTGGATCAATAGCACATCCGTAGATAAAAACCTTTAGTCGAGTTATGTACTAAGTGATTAAGGCTAAAGCGATGGTTCCACACCGTGGGTGGTAAATAAAAATCGAAATTGAAAATAAAATACCAGAATCAGTTTTTACTCTACAATAGACTTTTGCGTGCATTCTTTAACTGGCTGTGTCCACATCATATATATATATATATATATATATATATATATATATATATATATATATATATATAAGCGACCTTTAGCTATGCGACGCGAACGCTACGACGACGCGAATTAGATCAATGGTGTTTTGCGCATGCGAGAGACAGCTATTTCCATTGTCAACCCCGAAGGTTGCGTCGTCTTAGTGTTCGCGTCACAGATCTACAGCTGGTTATGATTTCCGTCATCGACTCTGGTCCCACGATCGTATTCTATTAATTTTGATGCATGAAAAAAAGAAGAAGCTGAAAACGAACACAAATCATTACATGAAATTGCTTTTTTATAACTGGACTCTGATTGTCACATACAAACAAAACAAATCAAAAACAAAACACACATATTATATGCAAAATCACAAGCTTTGATACATGCAGTGTCAACGCAATGTTCCAGATCATTAACCGTCTGCTTTGCAATCTAGGAACATTTTATTATATATGTTGCGACCAAAGGAGAATAAAAAACGCAGTGGCTACGCGCTTAATTTAATGGTACTCTATTGTTGCATGAAATCCTGTAATTTTTACATGGCATAATAATTATGTCGCAGCATGTCTCAAATAAAGGAACGAAACTGACTTTTTTTTTTTTACATTCAATCTTTGAAATAAAACTGTGTATGCCCCAAGGAGACCTGATAAGATATATTGATAAGTTTGTTGATTTCATTTATAAAGATATAACATGAACATTGTTCAATGAAAATTATTAAAGAAAGCACATAAGGAAAACATTTTTTTGTGCATTCCACTGTATAATAATGACTATTGAGTATCCATACATAGGGTCTACACACAAAAGCGCATACGCAAACACACACATAAATACCGAAACACATGCAACACGAAGAAGATGGTGACTAACTTACTCAATAAACTACTCAACTTATTCATTTGATGAAAAATGTCACAATTCGGCTTCTGGCTGCTACGATGTCGATAGCAACAAACCATTTCAACTGAATATGCTTCTTGAGCGCCATGATTGATCTTTTCTTCTTCCTTTGCTTTGTATTCTTGCTTTGAATAATGTCGAGACAGGCAGGGCGTGTGCACCTAAAAGTGGAGTCCTGTACAAACAATTACATAACTTGGCAAGTGCCTCATTCCCAAGGCACTTAACCTGACATTAAAGGTAATGATGAAAGGTTGACTGAGGTGAAAGCGAGAACTTTAATCTCAACTCAACTCAGCAACTTACAGTAAAGGGGGATCTGACAGTAGCTATAGTGCGTAGGCGCAGCTCAAAATCATTAAGATCGCATTATGTAAATGATAGCTGCGAACGCTTTGTTCTATGTTGGATCGCAAGCATGGCTAGAAGTGGATCCGGCTGCGAGTGTACGCTCTGTCAAGTCCCGAAACCTTCTGGACCGTGCGTTTGAAGGGTCATTCAGTTATTACGTCACTCATTGATCTGCTCTGTCCGCAAACCTTTCAGCCAAATCTATTGTAATCGGCTATTGAAGGAGTTCAATCTTGTTTTCTTTCTTTTTCTTTTTCTTTTTTGTTTTTGTTTAAGAGAAGAAGCGAGAGCTGAGCTACGGGGACATCCCTTATCAGCACGAATGCATGTTACACCTCGCATTGCATTGGGCGTCGCCAGTTTATGTGCATATATGCCACTTCTCTCTTTGGGTTCAATTATGGAACTGGCGCTGCACCGATCAAGTTTCAAGGCACACGAGAATTCATCGTTGGTTGCATGTTGCAACACGATGTTCCTTGGTTAGAGTGTGATGGAGAATCCACTGCCAACTGAGTGACGACTCCATTACTTATTTGAACTTGTCTTTGAAACATTTTATTTCTATCATTGACGAAGATTATTTAAGAGTGACCCCGCCGTCAAGAAATAAAACGCTGTCCATTCGGGTTTCAACAATTATCTTTCGTGTTGAAACAGCCTAGTACTGTATCTGTTGTTGCAAAGGTAAGAGTTTCATGTTTGGTATAACACTAATTACCGACTTTATTATTATTTTTTCAACACTGAAAAGAGAGTAGAGGTATCACGTGGTCGTATATATGTATGTAAATGTGCGTATGTGGCTATGGATATGAGTTTTTGAGTCTTTGCTTTCGGACAGCGATCATTCCTCTTTTTTTTTTGGACATATTAAGAGGGAAATAATATGCTTTGATTTCGATATCATCATCATCCTATGAAAATCCTAGCATGTTCAAGTTGGTGCCTTGCAACGTTTTCCAGCTTTCATTTGTTTTTCTACAATGTAATAATGTGTGTGTGTGTGTGCGTGTGTTTGCATTCGTACACAAAATGTGTACAAAGGGGTATATAGTAGCCCCAGAAAACAACTATAAGACAATAAAAACAACAGAATCTGCCTGTCATGCCTGTTGCAGGAATATCATTCTTTACAGCTAGGTTCATCGAGAGAACGTTTCCCAATTTGACGTAAAGAAGGCTTATCTCCTTAAAGCTCCTTGAATTAAATAGTTCACGAATGCAACCACCCCTATAGTCAACCCTCTTCTTCCCATCGCTTTGAATAGGACGATAGATCCATTAGCGTAATTGTAATTTTATTGATCAAAGTGTTCTGCTACAGCTACCATCCGTCCAAATCCTGAATGATCTGCATACTTCGACGGCACCGGATATCATTTGTCTGTTTCTTTACATTAAACGTTAGATGCTCAACATGAATCACATAGCATCCTTTTCATACCTTCCATGCAGCACATGATTATTATACACCTGTACGTGTTACTAATGTTGTGTTCTGCAACAAATACGTTGGTTTATATCCATGTTTTAATGACATGAAAACAGATCAAAGTCGAACGAGAGAAAGTCCTACATGCATGCAAAAATGGTTGAGAATCGAGACGTCCTCGTCGAAACCAATAATCTGATAACACCATGCAGACTGAAGGAATGACATATACAGTGTACATTGCAACATGCAGGCAATATTATTGATATCTGGCCTCATCATAAACCTTTGTATTTGTTGTTGTTGTTGTTGTTGGTTTTTAAACAAATTTTATAGGATTTCAGCTTTTAAAGGTCCAGTTTACCTTTGGGAGCAGTGATTTCAAAAATGTTCAAGATATCACATTTGATGCATATGTGTAGGTCTGTTGTATCATAAAACATCCTACCATATGAAATATTTGCAATAAAACCTAAAATATAAGGAAATATCAGGGTTTTTCTCAATAAACCGTAACTGTATACGGTTTAGTCTGGAAACATTTTTATTATAACTATTGTTCACATTTCGTGTATTTAACAACACTTAACATCGATTATACGGATTCAAATTTTGACAGTGGTTGTTTCTATCCCTAACTCACATTTTAGAACTATTTTAAAGCACTAATGCTTTCACCTGCAAATGGTAAATTATGCCTTTAAAGAGATTATTTCAATGCAACATTTAAAAAAATTGTTGTTGTCTGTCAATAATAAACTTTTTTACTGAGGATATTATGTGCAAGGCATGAACTTGTCCCCTCCCAACTCGGACGTTTTGTTTTTTTTTTTTTCACATAAGATGATATGTGCCAACAATACAAAACATTATAAATTAAATTCATGGATATACAATTGGGTGAAAAAGAAAAAAGCACAAAAAACAACATTCTGAAGTTTAGAAAACGCAGGAGATAGGGAGGAATTCTAAAGAAGCAATGCTTGTAGGGTGCATTCCCCCAAACATAGTAAAACAACTGTACATAATTATATAATTGATCTTCTATTTTTGTACATGAAACTAAATTTAAAAAAAAATGATTTGATATACGCACTACAAGTAAAAACCTAACTAACCCTAGACAAGCATCCAGACAAATCCCAACATAAAGTCACTGTCATGCAGAAAATAGACCAGTTGTCATAGTCAAAGTGTTTACCGATTGCTGTCACAAACGTTAATTAGATACTGCAAACATTATTACCACAGACACCACACATACAAACAGAGAGAAAGAGAGAGAATACAAAAGTAGAAGAGTAACTACTTTCTCGAGTAAACTCTTGGAATATCCAAGGTTAGCAAACACACTCATTCGATGAGATGACTCACTATGACACACAAGATTTGATATAAATCATTCATGCGTACAGAATACAGTATAGTAATATAAAACGCTGACGACGTCCAGATCATTAAATCTGTCTATTACCGCTCTCTTTCAATACATTAGTCATTACAAACTTTTGAATGTCACGAAGTACGTACATGCTGTGGTGGTTTTCTTCAACTTTTAAGATTACTTCTGCAAAACAATTCAGTTTTAGACAACGGTAATCTGTGCTCTATACACATGATTCTGAATGATATTCATGAAACTGAAAAGTCTTACAGAGACGTCTGGTATCCATAAATTATTTGACAGTCTTCCAGTGCCGGTTGACAGAGGCTCTAGAGGAACATACTGGTCCTCACCATTCTCAAACAAGTTAAAGAAAAAGTCAACTGAATCATGGAGAGAACGGGAAGGATGCTTGGTGTCATCTTTCTTCTCCTCATCGTTAGCGGCGTCCATTCACTCTCAGAAGTAAGTATTATCTCTATTTTCTTTTCGGCTCTAGCTGTTAGGTTCTGAAATTTTATTGCACATCTATTCCAACGTACATACGGATTCATTGATTAATCTATCATTCGTGATCAATCTTTTTCTGTCATATTTTCATGAAAATTGAATTAGGTGCATTTTTGGCACAACGCCTACACTGTAAGTGATCATTCCCCAAACCTTTCACGTATATACTTGTGCTGATTTTTTTATCTGCCTCATTTTTTTTTAAAGTTTTGACTTGCAGATTTCAAATGTGTAGAATTCAATAGGACATAAGAAATATGATATTCACACCGCCAAAATATAGGAATAGTCATATTTTCTGTAATTTTCCTTATTCTGAATGAGGGGTTTCCCCTGAATTCTTACCTTCATATTATTCCCTATAAACAAAGCGCCCCACCTTTGATTGCAAAGTATATATTCCATCGTTCCATCCCTCATCTAAGATAAATCATTGTCGAGGATGACAGCTTTGTGTGTTCTTTTTTTTTCTCTCTGCTGGCAGGCATTTTTATGTCTTTTCACTCCTCGAATTACTTGAAGCTGCATCGATATTAGGATATGCTATCGTAGAGTAATAGTATCTTTGTGCGTATCAGTTATTGTGAGACAAACGTGCAGTCGCCTGCATATGAATATATTCAAAAGGGGGGATTGCATATTAAAATACATCAATGAATCTACCAAACAGCTAGTCTTGGGCGCTGTAACCATGCAGTGTTGGGGTCGCTGGTGCGGTTACCAAACATAGTACGTAAGTAAGTAGCATGAAGTGTCAGTGATATTGATGGAAGTTGTGCTCTAAGAATGCATACCACCAAAATAAAGATCGAGGACGTTTCTGGTTGGATAACAGAAGGAGGCCCTCAAGGCACCAGTTATTTAAATTTCTTACGCATAATAGACAGTTATTGTTGTTGATTTCGTTCTTTATGTAAAAGCTAACGGGATAAAACTTAGTGAAAACGACGTCATTTGTGATATCTGGGCTGGAAAGACGGGACAGAAGGCATTTTATTTTGCGCATATTGTAACCGCGTGAGTCCTAATTCCCATCAGCCTAAATTCTGTCACTGTCACTGGAAATAGTTATGTTATCATCAACATTCACGTTTCATCCTTGATTTAAAAATAGAGGGACGTTGTCCCGTTTTATGGAGAGCGACGTTGCCAGTCCGTTTGGGAGTTAGACCAGGGAGGTTCGAGATACGGAGTTCCAACTGGCTATAATTATTCAATAAGCTGTCAATTTTCTATGGACGTACAAAAGAATTACACAGGTGCATTTGTGCCTTTGATGTCCGATGCTTGAAGCCGCGATCTTCCTGAGCAATCTGAAGATCCATTTTTAACGCGAACGTAATCTCGAGCATATGATGCTCAATTACAACCAAATGGAGTGATATTTCACCTAGTGTATGTAAAATTGTAAATATAAAAAGTATATCAACAAAAGTCCACCCTGTCCAAAACTATGTGCAAAAGAATAAATCTGAGCTACATGTTGTGAAAGTGTTTGAAATGTTATCCTCATGGAAAGCCGGTTTATCACTTTTTTCGATAATTTCCGACAAATGAAGGTAAACATGGTATCATCAACAATTATAATTCTTTATAATTTGATATTTCAGTTTAGTGTTAAGACATGTTCAGTTGAATATTTTTTTTATATTCATTTCATCAATATCAGAGCAGTTTCTATTCGCCCACCCTCTTTTTTTTTACCACGGTCTATACCACCTATCGTTTATCATTAGGGATAGTGTATGAGACATAATGAGACGTGAATTCATTACTTCCTATTTGTGGGGCAGTTCGAATTCACAATAGTTCAAACATTTTGAGTGACGGCTACGAGCATGGGATCAAAGCGAATAAGACTGTTGTGACTCCATCTCCAGAAAATCATTGGTTAGACGTTGCTGCTTCCCTTTATCCGTTTCAAGTCCGAGTTATCACCAGGGTGATATTATTGATAGCAAGTTTTATAAAAACGGGGTCCTGGTCACAAAACACAACTCGCACACTACAGTTCACGCTTTCACTGGCAAACTTAAACCAAGGGGGCGGATCCAGACATTCCGTAAGGGGGGGGGGGGGGGGGGGGGCAAAGCCAGCAGATGGCATTTCCGGGTTTCTTATGCTGACAAATAAAAAGAAGCCTTAAGTAAACAGACACTAGGGAACATTTCTCGTTTTCATTACACAAAAAAAAAAAATGAGAGAAAATAAAATAAGGGGGACGAGGTTCGATGTCTTTTAGGCCTATATGGTTTGTTTTTTCACTTTTATTAAACACACACACACACACACGCACACACACACACACACACACAAGTTAAAGGGGCGCCCTCCCCCCCCCCCCCCCCCACCTCGTCACTTAAGTCGAGCAAACAAGCAGTTTGGATTCGTGGTTTTTGTCATCCCGAGCCTAGAACAAATATAGAGGCATCCAGTCAAACTCGCTTGGTCGGAGAATGAAAGGGGAACAATATCTATGAGGCCGGGGAGTGATCGAAAAAGGAGAGGAAGATTTGTGACAAGCAAACATCTCGCGGGACGGTGAGAGAGATTATGAGGGAAGAGGAAGGCGGTTTCAGACTGACGTATAGGTAGATGCAAATGTCAAGTTTTAAAGAGCAGCCTAAATTGCAAAAGTCGTCGTACTGTTTCTGTGAAATACATAGAGATCCCCAAATTTTGTAAGCAGTGAAATGTTTTCTGTACCGGTACAGAACATATTGGTAGCCATGATTTATAAAAGAGAACTATAAAACACCCCATGGACATGAAAAAAAAAAAATCTGTATTCACATCATTGTACAAGATACTCTTTATGTAGTTCATGTATAGGGCTATTCTTTTCGCTCTGCACCTTATAAGTTAACTGTCATCCCTTTTTAATTCAAGAGGAAAAATGCTATACCATTGTGATGAGATAACAATAATTTGTTTCTCTCATGTCTTTCTTCAATTCCTTATGATTCATTCTCTCTTCCACACACACACACCTCTCTCTCTCTCAATATATAATGTAAAACACTAACATAATTTATATATGTATATCTATCTATCTATCTATCTATATATATATATATATATATATACATACATATGTGTGTGTGTGTCTGTGTGTGTGTGTATGTGTGTGTGTGTGTGTGTGTGTGTGTGTCTGTGTGTGTGTGTGTGTGTGTGTGTGTGTGTGTGGTCGTGGGTGTATGTTCAACTCACCTACTCTGCCGCAGTATGCGGATGTTTACTCATGGGAACAATACTGCAAATATAACATGTGACTGTTATCTACCATCGTGGCCTTTACACATGGCTTCACTTTCTTTCTGTAGCATATGACCATGATGACATATCAATAAGTGTTCCTATTATTCCCTGAAAAGACTATTGACAATGGAGACCATAATTTGCAAAACAGCGTGAATTGTAATTGATTAGGGCTAACGCGACCACACTACAGTAGTGATTGATTTTGTTGAAGTGTTGGTTAAAGTTTAAAGGCAAGACCCCCCCCCCCAAAAAAAAAAAAAAAAAAAATTGTTTAATATGAAGCCAAATATTTGAATGCTGAATATTCAGGACGCCTTAAACACTGAGGTCCCTGTGGTCTTTCGTTCCATTTGTGATGCAATCATTAGTTTTTTGTTTATTATTTTTTTTACTAAGAAGGGAAAAGGGTTTTGTAGCTGTTATGACATCAAACATCTGGATACTTGTTTGGGTTTTTTATGCACGTGAGGTTTTCGTGGCGTGTGCAATATCCTTGTTCTGTGTGTAAATTAATGTGTACTTTTTGCTCAGTCGCCATGGTAGACATACAGGATGGAAGAAAAATGTACACAAGTCATCCATGCATATCAATCATATTGATCCCCGCGATATGTTTTCAAAAGAACACCTTGGAGTATGACAATAGTCTAATAATCATCAGGCCTTCGCATAAAAAACTCTCCTTTGGAATTGTGTTTTATCTATTGGCAATGGATATGTCAACCTCTATCTTCCCAGGATAAACTGGTGAATTGTGTGAAGAGTGGCTGGTCATTATGTGTGTGGCAGATCGAATTTACGCATTTCCAAGCAGTTCCAGCTACGAGCATGGGATCAAAGCGAATAAGATCGTTGTGACTCCATCTCTCGAAACTCCTTGGTTTGATAGACGTCCGTACTCGTTGGTTCCATTTACCCGAGCTATTAAAGTCCGAATGATCACCAGGGTGGTCACTCGGACTTAGCTCGGATAGTTAATAACAGCTTTCTTAACTTGTTATTGATAACAATTTTTTTATGAAACGGGACCCTGGCCACAAAACACAACACAACTGCACACCATATTGAAAACTTTCGCCCTAATTCACGCAGAAAATCCGAGGTAGCAGACGCTGGCGAAAGTGAGTGCGTGTGGGGCGCGTGGCTAGTCGACACGTTAATGGGGGTGGCCTGCAGCACCGTGCGTGGAGGGACATCATGTTCACATAGTTTCACGCGTAGTGTGTTGTGTGTGTAGGCGACAGAAATCGGGTTAAATCTACAGTTGATATGATATAGCCTATGGCCTTATCATTCCTTTACAACATTATTTCAGTTGATTACCTCTGTACAACACGTGTATATAATCGCCCGATTGCAGACAGCAGGTGGAAAGCGACCGTTGCAACTACTTACATTATTACCACCTCCGAAGGAAATGCACCAGTCCGACTAGAGCCATCATCGAAAAATGAGACGGAATGTGGAATATAATTTGGTTGTTTTTTGCTCCCAAACTTAACAGTTACGTTGTTAATAAGGCTGCTACGTATGTAGATAATGTCTCACATACAACTGTATCTGGATATCGCGTTGAAAATGATATTTGGCGAGAAACAAAAGCTTAAAATCACAGGAATTCACACTGCTGACAGCGGCAGACAGTGAAGTTCAACGGCTCAAATTTTCGTTGGTAGTCTCGTTACGTGATAGTTCTGTATGGATTGTACACGTTCCCTATGACGGCAATTGTGACTGGGTAGTCTAGCTTTACTGCAAATTTGCGTCAGGACTGCTCAACCAATGAACAAGATTCTTATATCACAAAAATGGGCAGAATCTCTACTTTCTGAAACCGTGCGCCCCAAGTTTGTGCGACCTTTCGTTCTCGAGATATCCCGTCTGGAAGAATTGCAAGACGGCAAAATATGCTCAAATTCGTCAAATTTGGACTGTTCGCCATAGACAATTCTACTCATAAGGTACTTTTCTGATCAAATTTGCGTCACTGCTACAAATGTTACAATAATGATATATACACATAGATAATCCCTAAAGTGTCCACTTTCAGAATCCGGGCGCCCCAAGTTTGCTGCTTAAATAATTTAAAAGTTATGGCAGATTTTGTGGGAAAATGCGTCGATTTTTGACCCGTTTTACGTGTCGTAGCGTTCGCGCGGAAGCGCGGCTTCGCAGATGACCGAAAGTTTTCAATATGTAGTCCACGCTTTCACTGCCAAGCTTTAACCACATGGGCCGATCCAGGAATTCCGTAAAGGGGGCGCAAAGCAAGGTGGCACTTCTGGGTTTCATCACCTACATTTATATAATAATTGACTGGCCCTGAGGGAGGTACCAGAAAATATTGCCCAAACTGAAAGCATATTGCCCGAGTCGAAGACGAGGGCAATATGTTTTTAGTGCGGGCAATATTTTCTGGTACCTCCCGAAAGAAAGGCCAGTCAATATCATAATTATTACCTATCCCTTAGGTAAATTAAGAAAATATGTGAATACGGCTATACACTGATACAGATCAAGCCACATTTGACTACCTGTAGACCATCAACATGTTGAATAGTTGCAAAATTGTTCATCAATGCATATCATTCAACTCCAACTTCAAAGATACATATGAAGTTGTAACAGGCAAACTTCAAACTTCTGAACGCTCTTACACTTTATTTGTACTTCTCTGTTTAAAGTTGGAGAGTTGTAAGACTGATGGTCACTGTGCAATTACTGAGCACAAATGGACTAGTCATTGCCTAGTGCTGCTGTAAGTGGTCGACCTTGTATGAGCTGATTTATCAGCGTTCTTCTGCGGTGCGTGTAACTGACACCCTGGATGTCGTGGAAAGTTTTCTTTTCGTGGTCGATCCAAGGAGGTACTAGGTACCTCCTTGGTCGATCGGAATGTTTACGTTTAAAGCAGGGAGGTGGATAGAGAGATTCCACTCTCTCTCTCTTCCAACCTCCCCAAATCGGAAGACTGCACTGTTTGCACACATTGTTTTGTGTACGGTGCGGTGTGTGTAACCGACACGCAGCGACGTGGCGAAAAGCATATTGACTGCTGACCTCTAACCCTGCAAAATAACAACTCCTGACCTTTAACCCTGCAAAATATCAACTGCAATTGCCTCGCAAAACTACCTCGTATAGGTAATGATAATTGATGTTTACTTTTTGCTCAGTCCCATAGAGGATGGAAGAAAACTGTACGAAAGTCATTCATGCATATCAATCATGTCAATCCCCGCGATATGTGTTCAAAACAAAACCTTGGAGTGTGACGATAGTCTAATAATCATCAGACCTTCGCATAAGTCTCCCTTAAAAGTGGTTTAATCTACTGGCAATGGATATTAACCTCTAGCTTCCCAGGATAATCTGGTGAATTGGGTGAAAAGTGGCTGGTCATTATGCACTGAGACATCAAGCCAATACTTCAAAATATATCTGTATGAATTGCAATCATGTTATGATTACATTTCAAAGAAATCCCAGTTTTGATTAAAGACTTCGTGTCGAAACGAACATGGCCTGTAAGGTAAGTGACTAACAATGCAGTTCACTAGTTCCATTGGATGAATCAATGCTACAGTAATACCATGAGCTCCATTACTTCTGCAGAAAACTGAACAGCTTTTGATCCTCATATATACCGGTATACTTGAAACTGTACATGAGTAATGAGAAGTACGTAACCACACCAGTGATAATAATGCTTCAGAATGTTAGAGATGAAATGAGTACCAATCTTTTGATAAGGAAAATAAAGATAATTTCTTTCTTAATTCTCCAATGATTGTCTCTTTTTTTTTTTTTTGGTGACAACCCATTGTGACAATTCCTGTATTTGCCCATAGGTTTCTACGTGTCACCCCAGTATTGTCGTGGGGTTACAAAGCATAGAAATCGAAGCATAGAATACAAAGCATAGAAATCTTAAACATAATCTTGTTGATAGAAATCAATTGAAAGTATACAATTGGGATAACATACTGTACATCAAGAGATAAAAATGCCGATTGTTTATTTGTAAACCTCAAAGGTAATATTATCGTTTTATAGTCGTATCAACGAATATAGATATGGAAGTGAATTATGCGTCATATAAAAGGGTTTATATATCAGAAAAGCAACGAGAGAAATGTGTAAACCACCATAAGGTGGGTGCAATTCAATCGACATTCAAATTTAATGACAAGAAACTAGCGTGTCAACAAGTTTTATCTTCTACATTTCTTTTTCTGCCTGGTTTACAGTTCAAAGACGTGCTCACCGAAAATGAACTCCGCCAGTACTCAATAACATCTGAAATCAAAGGTACGTTTACGTCATTTCTTGTCCATCTTTCCTCACCCCTTTATTGGGTACTCATCGTTGGGAATATATTGCCTTTAGAAACATATTAATGTATGTTATCCAAATGAAATATAGTTCTACGTTTTCCATACTTTTCTCTCTCTCTTTTTTTTTTTTCTTTTGAACCTATATACCATTTCTGCCCCAATCCAGACATGTTTTCCAATGACTGTGTTCAATAGTTTGATGTTTGTGGCAAGCTTCGAAACTAGTAATTTTAAAGAAGGAGAGCCTTTGAGGAGGTACAAAAACCAAAGTGTTCCTGTCTGGTTACCTCACAAATGAATGAATGAATGAATGAATAAATAAATTAATCAATTAATTAATACAAACATAAATACAAAGAGGTAAATTTCTTATCACGAAGAAGTGTCTATAAAGCTGAAATCATCACCATTTCTTTAAAAGTATGAGGTATCTATAAGTTTGTTTCATCTCAAAGAGTTTAAGTGTCTTTTTTTAAGATATTCTAGAAAAGTTGTTTTTGTGTGTGTGCGTGTGTGTGTTTGTGTATTTGTTTATTTATTTTTTTTTTACCTCAGCCTGATTCTCGGAGGTCACGTTTCCTTGTATCTGTTCATGAACATGCCAGAAAAAAAAAAGGTTTAAATGATATTTGAATAAACACTTTTCCTCTCTTCTGTGGTAAACTCTAACGTATAAATAATTAAGAAAAAAAAAATGAAACAAGACAAATTGCTGATATGAGGGTCGATACTGCTAATTCGACATGCCTTTCTGATATGACCCCCAAAACACATCCATAAAAAAAGATCTCTGTTTCGACTGCTACTTTTCATTCTTCTAAGATGCTGATGTCAGCTTTTTGTAACAATTCTAATGTTCCAACTCTTGTTACAACACACAGTCATCTAAGATGGAGAACCTCGAGAAGAAACACTTTCATTTTACATGTTCCTCTTAGTTGATAGCTATTGCCAGTTTTATTGTGAGCTTTGGAAGTTCTTTGCTTTAATCGTTTGTTGATCCTGGAAATGAAATTGAAATTAGAGCAAGAAGAAAGCTAAAACATATGCCTAAATGAATATGTTAGTAGATTTTTTTTTTAATCCTATTTTGAATGATAGTGAGCATTCAAGTTAGATTGCAAAATCAAGGTGATTGATGATTACCGTTAATGCAAGGATTACTATTAAGATCAATGGACAGTTTCCTCTTATTTTGTTTGTTATTTTCATAGTTAACAAAATACTGTTCTTTTGTCTTTTATCATACAGAATACGACATCATTTTGCCCAGTTTCAGTCACCCTTCTGGGATTTCAAAGCGTAGCCTCCGTCATGCACACTATCCGAGGACGCATGAAATCACATTTACGGCCTTCGATGAATTCCATCATTTGAAACTCGAGCGAAACGACTGGCTTATGAGGCCAGGTCTCGACATCGAGTACCTTGAGGGAGACGGTTCTATCCGACGAGAACCGATACTGACCAAAGACTGCCACTACTTCTCTACCTCGCTCTCACACGGCAACTCCCCAGGAGCTTTCAGCACGTGCAATGAACTGGTATGAATATCGAAGCCATGTTGTGACACATATTTGGGTTTCCTTTTTTATTTGAAAGAATTGTTTCTATTCATATTTAATGATTAACTGCTATCCTGCAGACATAAGGGAAAAAAAAAACGTACATGCTTTGTTTTCACCATTTTTGGATATAGGGAAGTAAGTCGACGATTAAATTCCAACACATATGTGACATTAATTAACTCTTTTACGAATGGTAGGTATCATAAACCTGAGTCAAGAAGCTGACTGTAAGCAGGGGATGAATATTATATATCTTCGGGACCATGTTAACATGATAACAAGTGTTTGTTTTCACACCTTTGCAGTTGTTTACGTTTACTTTCAAGGGCGAAGTCAATGGAAGTAGGAAGATATTATGTGTTGTTTGTAGTAGATTAAACCCACAAGCAGTTCCGCTCCATACAAGCCCTCTACGGTGGTGTAGAACTTCATGGGGAACCTGCGACCCATTCTGAAGATGGCATGGAATGCGGCTTTCCATAATCTTATTCTGTTGGCCCCTGTGAGGCAAAATGTATAGAGAGCTTCATCTGTCTAACGTTTGTTGTTATTAACCATATGTCTAAAGGACTCTAATTCCATCTAATCATTCCATGAAACTGATCTATTGTGGTTTTATCCGTTTTTTGTTTTTTGTTGTTGCTGTTGTTGTTGTTTTTTTTTTTGGGGGGGGGGGTCTCAAATCGGTTTCTAAGAAATGAGCTACTACAGTTCTGTCTGAATGTTATAGTGGATTTTGAAGTTATGTTTCGTTCTTGCTTTATATCAGCGCGGAGTGTTCACCATCGGGGATGATGTGCTGTACGTGGAACCTCTCAAAGATGACCACGCCCAGAGAGTTCGCAGGAGTCCATCGGAGACGTCTCATCCTCATCTCATTTACAAACGAGAAACGATCAGCGAACATGAGGCTATTCCATGTCCCGTTTCCGGTATGAAGCAATCTTTTCATCACCCTTTCCGACATAAAACTGTTTAGATTAGGAAAGACATGACCCAAATGTCAAATAAAAAAAAATACAAAAAAAAAAATACTGAGACTCATAACCAGTCCGGTGTATTTTCATATTCGAAAATATTACATGATTTTCATTTATTTATTGATAGATAAAAATAATGAGGGAAGTGGCCCATATTACACATAGAGTTTTGATGTCCAAGGGAAGTTGTTTCTTACGAGAATCTTCTAGATGCTGTGCAAAGCCTCTAGGTCATTATCAATTTCGTATGGAACAGATTTAAGTGGAACACTGAATGCACTGGATATGGGGCAACCTGCACAAAGCACAGAATTAATGGAAGTCTTTTTTTTTCTTGCTCTCAATATCAGTCAAACTCAGTTCTTTTCTTGCTTCGATGAAGCTATTATATACCTCTTTGTCATGCGTATCATTTTTGTTCTTTGCATTAACTGCTAATGATCCAGGAGTGGATGTGGCGGGTAATACCGGAGAAGGGGAGAGTGCGAATACTGTCCCGGGGAATGAAACTTTCTATGACGGCCCATATCTCGGGAGAAAGTACGTCGAGGTCTTCTACCTCGTAGACAGCTTGGTCTTCCAAGACTTCGGGGCAGAGACGGAGAGTTACGCAATGACCATCATGAACATTGTGAGCCCAAAAAAAAATAACTTAGCCTCTATAAGCAGCAAAAAATGGTTAAACTTGTTTCTATTATTACACATCAAACGCGTTAAACAGGCCGTCAACTTTGTTACGAACATTATTGCCTAATTCCGACGACGTTTATGTAATGTGATTAATATAATTGTTGTGCTGATAAGGGGTTCATATTCTCGGAAAATCCATTCGTTTAGTCAATATTCCTCCCTTGTTCAGAATCTACAACCAAATATACTTGTATTACTTTTAGAAACAGTCTTGGTACTATATTTCTTACTTCATACCGAGAGTCATGCTATTGCTCATTATATAGTTGTTCTCTTCGAAGACTGATTAAATTGTGTCAGAGCTATTGAAAACGCACATATTTCAGAAAAAAGAAAACATATTTCAGAAAATAGATATCATAGTTATCGACTCGCAGAATCACATTAGTTTGTAGGCTTACTTTGTTACTCATCCGCAATATCGGCATTGCCGTTCTCTTTATTATTGTAACTATTGCTCAAGCCTTGATTATAAGATTTTCTTTAACCTATACTTCGCAGTTGAAGGGTTTGTTTTATATTCTTTTTTCTTCTTCTCTTTCTTCCTCAAACCTCCGAGGATCGTTGTCTGTGTTGCATATTCCTGTCTATTCTGTTACCTTTTATCACGCTATAGTCTTGTTTCCTCTTGTATCGTCAAGTCAGTTTGTTTCTTGTTTTTCCTCCTACAAGTAGTCTTGTTGCTGTCCCAGTCCTGTTACATGTTCATTACTCTGTTTGTTGTTGTTTTATGTATAACTGTTTGTTCGTCTATCTCGTAGTGGGCTGCCAAACTTTTTTGTGACGAACTTTTTGTGCGGATTTTTTGCTGTTTTCAATTCAATTTTTACATCGGGCTTCTAATACAAGAGGGGCCCACACTCTACAAGCTCTGTCTTTTTAGTGGGTCCCTCCGTTTTTTTCACACAGTGCATATATTGAAAACTATTTCACTTTCGTTATCTTAGCAACTATTGTAATGTATCGCTACTGTTAGTTTTTTTTTTCCTATTATTGTTATCTTCTCTGTACAATTGTATGCATTGTTTTTGTCACTTACGAAAGTGAGATTTATGTTTGTATATTGTGGAAAAAAACCGAATAAATATGAACTTGAACTTGAAGTTGAACTTGAACGTTAGTAACCCGCCTCAAAAGAAAAACAAAAAGAAGCACGGAGCAGATTAGGTTCAAATCTACGATTAAACAGGCTATTTACTTAATTATGACGTGTCTTGGGACTGTCGTTGCAACATACTGCCAAGTAATCAACTCACAAGCGTTTCAAGCTATTTATAATGAACTTCTAATGTCTTGTTATTGCAAAAGGCATGAATTCTGAAAGATAATAAGAACAATCCCTTACAATCTTGATGCAATAAGCATGATAAGTAGACTAGATACATTAATGTATTCAAAAACCTATTCTGAGGTTATTATGTTTGTGTGTCCTCACTATCACCTTTATAGATGAGTCGGAGGTACCTCGATCCCAGCCTGGATATTGACTTACGCTTCTCAGTTGTGCGATTCATGATCGCAACCACCAGTACGCCATCGGTAAGACATCTTGTAATGTTTGTTTCTGGTATCGCTGACGGACAATATCACATTTCACACTTGTGTCCATTGATGTCTGTGTTTTTCTATAAAAGCGTTGCTGCTTCAGACAACATGTACTGTAAAACATGATATTCGCGGCACGAAATTTTCGCGAATTGGAGCCGACGGCCTTTTTCACAGCATGAAATTTTCGCGAATTGCCACTGGCATTCAATGCATATACAATGTAGTGCAGACAAGAACTTTCGTGTGCATTTCATTTCGCGAAATTAAAATACAAGCGAATTTTCCTCGTTTTAGAACAATCAAATCTCGCAATTCACGACGATTATGGGTGATGATCATTGGTGTGCATTGCTTCTAATCGTTGAATATTCAAATAAAGTCTTCTTAATACTATGTACTAGGAAAGATCCGTCGGTATCGAATTTAATTTTCTGTTCAAATCATGTTTGGTGAAGGGAAATTTCTTGATGCAACACCATGTTACAAAAGAATTCACATCTTCGTTTAAGTTAAAGTTTGACGACCTTGGTCTTTTGTCTTTCCAACAGGCCACCGCCCTGCAAGGTGGCACCGTGACTTTTACCGTGACAGCAGACGCATCGACAACCTTGGATGATTTCTGCGACTGGCAGGCCCAGCTCAGTTACGATGACGACACTAATCAGAACGACTGGGACTTAGCTGTGCTTTTCAGTGGGTCAGTGCACTTTCTAGGCGGTGATAAGAATAGGTTGAAAACCTGTTTAGAAACATGCTGTGATGTCAAATTCTCTGTTAAAGCAACTTTAAATCAATTACATTCTCACATCAGAGCATGATTGTATAAAACGTATGCCTTCGATGTCTACTCATCCTAATTTGCCAAGAAACAGTTTTCAAGCCATAAAAAGGCGCTCAAATGCATCCCAATCTGATCTATACATATAAACATAATTCGATTTATGTACATATCAGTTCATTCAAATTTCAGTTTATAATGAGCATGTCACATGTTCGCTATCCTCGACTTGGATGTTCATAGTGCAAACGACATTCTTTACTCTGTCTGTGTTTAGGGAAGACATTTATCGATCCAACTCCTTCAGCCTCCTCGGGCTAGCGAAGGTGTCAGGAGTGTGTAGCCTGAACTCTAAGTGTTCCATCACCGAAAACAACGGTCTGCAAGCCGGTATGGTCATGGCGCACGAGACTGGTCACTCGTGAGTATTTCTCACATTTGATTATGTTTTTCTCGCTCTTCTAATATGCTTTTGACGTCTGTAGCGTGCAAGTCTCCTGTAATTAAGACCAACAGGTATGGATAGGTCAGAATCGTGACATTTTTTTTAAAACCATTTTTGCATTTCTCTGTAATAGTTGTATTTTGCCCGGTAATAGAAAATCCTGACCGAGGACTGGAATACGAAACAACAAGACATGTATTCCAATGTGAATATTTCATTACAATCATGCTGATCAGCAAAATTACTTGAATTGAAACTTCCCAATATTACAACATCTGCTAAGAAATTTTGGTGTTTGATTTGTCATAGAATGAGGGTATCAATCCAACATTGACACTGCATGAGGATAATACATGCAATTGATAATAGCAATAATGATAGTGATAATGATAATAATACTGAAGATAACAGCAGGTAATGATTATTACATCAATATTTCGAGAATTTGCACCATTTGGTTCCTGTCTTTTAAATGTCTCTACAGCCTTTCATTGTCACATGACGGAGTTTACGGCTGTCCGGAAGACACAAACATCATGTCTGCCGTTGTCCCCAGTGGCATCGAAGCTTTTCGCTGGTCCTCCTGCAGTTCCAATTTTATGAAGATCTTCATAAAGTAGGTGACGTAGGTCATCTCAACAAAGTACTGTAATTGCATTAGCTTGTATACGATTACCATAGTCATTAAGATATTAGCATTGGTAGCTTTCCAATTGTTTTTATAAGTTGAATGTTTTTGCTTTTTTATTCACAGATGTGAATCTAGTTTTGAAGGTGTTAATTTTTTTTTTTCAGGCATATTTTTTATTACTTCGTTCTATCTTATTGTATACAGAAATATTTTATCAATGCCATAAGTGACATTGTAAGGAAATATTCAATACATAGATTGGACAGCAATTGATACTGAAAATTGGATATCCTTTCTTCTCTCTATTACGTTTCATATAACCGTCGCTGTAACTTTTAGGTAAGATGTTCTTTTCTTCTGCGTAATCATCTTTGCCTGTTGATTGTTTTGTGTTTTCCCTTGGTCATTTGTCTGCGCTCCATTTTATTATCATTCTGAAAAAAAAAAACAGTCAGCTTTGATGCATATTTCACGTTCTTTAGTTATACGTAAGGTCCCTCTGAAAAAAAAAAAGCTTGCTGCTATAAAACTTCTGTAAAAGAACAATTACAATTCTTTTTCTTAGGCGGAGGCAAATTCACATGGGCCAAATAGACCGTGACGGTAATTAGTGAATGATAATTGAAACAAGTAATTACAAAAATACATTGATTTATAAATAAATTTATTGGGGTCGTCACTTGTTGCTTCATCATTGAATTCAATGCACATTGATTTACTGACAGTATAATGTTCAATTTAAGGAAATTCGTTTGTTTTCATCATTCATGATACGTTTTCGTTTTAGTACCCAGACCTGTATGGATGACATCCCCGGAAGTAATCTAAGCAGCATTGTTGACCTTCCGGGTCTGACGTATGACCTTGACCGACAGTGTCAACTCGCTACCGGAGATACGACGGCCTTCAGCAACGCTGCAGTAAGCACTCGGTTCTGTCATCACCAGTGGCAAAGTATATAGGTGCAATGACGGCGCCAATTTAAGTAGTGGGCCCCATGGCCATCATATAAATTTGAAACGCGCAGCCCTCAATTATGATGAGTCCATTGTCTACTGAGGATAATCATTAATTATGAAAGGGTATCAAGCCTTTGGTATGATACCTCTTTGTGGGAACCATAGCAGATGATTATTCGACTTCCATTTCCATATATTTTCTTTCCTGTTCTACTGCCAATAGATATGTGCCTTAATTTCATCGTCGATAGAGGGAGCACTAATATGCATATTACATTGCCGTATATTCACGACATTGGTATACAACATTTTACTGTATGAATTGTAGTCATTACGTTATCCCAAAGCAAGCAAACGCAAAACAATAATGATAATAATTCAAAACACATTTCACTCCAGGATTGTTATAATAAAAACAAACAAGCCTCACATTAACCAGATTGTGCTTATGTTTATTATCACCAGCAAGCCATTAGAAGTAAAATGTAGCTACCACTCCGTACAGAAAGTGCGGTATTTAAACGTAATCACTAATATTAGACAATTCGTGTCAATAAAAATAAATATCATTGTGTTTGAATGCACTTTTTTCCCTCAAGACAACGTGCACAGCGCTTTGGTGCTCCAATCCTAACACACCTACCTTCAGAACGCTTCGTGGGATGCCAGTAGAAGGAACAACTTGTGGGGATGGATTGGTAGGTGATAATAGTAATAATAATTGACAGTGCCTATATAGCGCATAACACAAAGTGATAATGTCCCTATGCGCTCAAAAAATGAAAAGATTATACAAAAACATACAATTCCAATTACTGTGATGGGACCGAGCTTCATATTTGCTTACACTGTAAACAAATGCGTTTTCAAAGCAGACTTGAATCAATTTATGTCAGTGATTTGTCTTAATTTCTGAGGTAAATTATTCCATAAGGTATGGGCATTAAAAGCAAATGTTCGTTCTCCGTAAAATTTGGTTCTTCTGTTCGGAATAACAAATAAGTCTTTACTTTTTGAACGAAGGCTCCTCTCTGGTGTGTACATTTGAAGTAGCTCCCTTAGATAATGTGGAGCAAACATATAGAAACATTCAAATGCTAATAACAGTATCTTAAACTGAATCCGATTTTTCACTGGAAGCCAGTGTAAGCTTTCTTAAAACTGGTGAAATTTGTTCATGTTTCTTAATTTTGGATACTAATCGTTCAGCAGAGTTTTGTATTGATTGTAATATCTGTATCTGTTTGACCGGCAATCCATAAAGCAATCCATTACAAAAATCAAGGTGGCACATGACAAAAGCATGAACTAATTGTTCTGCGGTGTGTTTATCAATGAACTCTCGAATTTTCCCAATAAAGTATAAAGCACTTGGCATGTAAGAAACACCAAATCTTGTATATGAGACAATTGAGTGGCGGGCATTGTTCCGTTTTGCAACAGCATCAATGCGGTGACTGCTTTGAAGGGCAGGGGATAAAATTGAACCGGAGGTAATCGTGCGACAGTGCTATTCTGTACACCGAAGAGATGTGCTAGCAGTTCCATGTCTTATAGAGGTCATATCGTGAGCGTTTTGATAGTTGTTGTATCATTTTCAAATGTTACATCAAAAGCCGTAGGTGAATTATATATATGTGGGAGAGCTTAAACAATGTTAGGTTTTTGACATTTATTAATGAATGACATTTCATATATATATATATATATATATATATATATGTTATATATATATATATATATATATATATATATATATATATATGTATATATATATATATATATATATATATTTTCAAAAATGGACTTATCGGTTTTTGCGAACAAACTCTTCATATATATATATATATATATATATGAAGAGTTTGTTTGCAAAAACCGATAAGTCCATATTTGTCAAATGGAGATATTTGCCATTACAGGTCAAGAAAAATAAAGAGAATAATAAGAATTGTTTGCTTCTTTTGATCATAACTTCAAAAATGTACCTTTATATGTAGTGACCAATATATCATTTAAAAGGTATTATTTTGCACTTTATGACAGAGACCGTACTTCAAATTCTTCAAAAATGGACTTATCGGTTTTGCAAACAAACTCTTCATATATACATATGTATATATATACATATATATATATATAATGCTTATATATATATATATACTGAAAGCCAATTCAATAGAAAGAGAGAAGTCAATTTGAGAGTGATCGGAACTTTGGAGTATGATAATCATCATTAAGATAATAGTCATGAGCGACCGAATGCTAACAACCCAGCATAATGATGATCGAGTTTCTACAGAAAACAGCTAAAACACCTGACATACTTGACGTCAGTTAGTGGTGTTGAATTGAACCATTATTTCATTGAAGTTAAAAGATCAACGTGCAGTCCTCACCTTCTATTTTCCCCAGTGGTGTATTGGAGGGCTGTGTGTCAACTCAACGCTAGACGTAGCCCCAGCCGTGGACGGCGGATGGACCGAATACGGCAACATCAGTGAGTGCTCGCGAACCTGTGGGACAGGGGTTCAAGTGCGGAGCCGCAGCTGCACTAACCCAACACCTCAGTGGGGTGGACAGCCGTGCCTCGGGGAAAGCCAATTGTACACACTTTGCAATCAGCAGGTAAGCCAAACATTTCAACATAGGGCCTATACGTTTGTGTATATTACATTTATGATCACATTATATCATTGTATTTTTTTTTAATTTCAAACATGCGAGAAACGCAATGCATTTGCATGCTTGTGCCAGAAATATCAAACGTTGGAGAAATGGATTTCTTTTGTAAATTTTGTCTTACAAGTGATTGTGCAACAGCGCAAGCTGCAAATTCATATTCATAGTTTAGATGTGCGTGATGTAATACTTTGCATAATATGCTCATATTTGACAAGGAATGCATTTTTGTATTGGTGTTCATATGTATTCAATTTTGTTCATTTTTGTTTGAAAATAAAAGAATTGAAAAGAAAAATGCATTATTTTCTATCTATTTATCATTATCATTTTTTTTTTTTTTTGGGGGGGGGGGGGGGTTCAGCTAATTAACTCGGAGGTGGCTCCAGAAATATATTTTTTTGCCCCCCCCCCCCTTTTTTTTTACGAAATTCCTGGATCCACCACTGAGTAGACTCGCGGCAATTCGTGCTCATCCACTGTCGATTCTATAAATAATATATGGGTGAAACGAAAATCAAAATTTTAGGCACATGTGATATTCAAGTTGAAACAAATCATAACATTATATCGCACTTTGCACCTACTCAAACTGTGTTTGCCTAGCTTTGCCAGAGATTCAAAATGTACAACTTCAGACTTTGCCCATGTAAACTCGCTTTTCTCTTCCTCTTCTCATTGCAGCCGTGTTCAACATCTCAAGACGATTTTCGAAATGAGCAGTGCAGTGCAACGGATTCGATTCCCTATAATAACGCACTTTATTCTTGGAACGATTTCACGACAGGCCTATCAGGTGAGACCCTTTTATTGTTTGTTTGTTCATTTTCCATCTGAGAAGATGGCTGAATATCCCATATTCAACTACACTAGGCTGGTCTTCCATGGGGTCCAGTTGGATGTGAGGCGGGACCACTTCACCGGGTTAGACACCCTGCTCTTTGCGACGAATGAATGAAGCGGGATCTTTTAATCTGCATGAGTTGTGACTCTCTCGTACACGAGACCTCCATCTTATGTCCTATCCGATGGACAGAGTGTTTTGGCTCTCGCTAGAGGGGACGGTATGATTACATACAACATTGCTCAGTCCAGACTAGGGTTCGAACCCGGGTCCTTAGGAACGTGAGGCAGACGCGCTATCGACTGAGCCAATTCACCGCCCATTCAAAATGATTATTATGATTATCATTATTATTATTACTAGTCAATGTACCCGTGGAGTGTCAGAAATCCTCTGTGGGGATTCCCCCAGAAATGGTCATGGTCACTGGGTCAACAGACGTCAAATATCTGTTTTGCGCTACTCCTTGGTCCTATCTTGGCCAAACTTGCTGGAAGCATAAGTAGGCGTACACCAAAGAGATTTTGAGGAGAAAAATCTCTTTGGCGTACACCTGGGAATCCCCATATAAGTAGGCCTACATAGCGCCCTCTATCGGGTGTCTGATTATATTTCTGGGGGAATCCCCATATAAGTAGGCCTACATAGCCCCCTCTATCGAGTGTCTGAAGTTATTTGACCTTTGACCCCAGTGACCTTGACCTTTCCAAAAATGAACCCCTCAACGGCAATTTCGCGGTCATCCTGCATCCACCCACTAACTTTGATGGAGATCGGACCAAGGACCTGGGAGGAGTAGAGGAACAAACAGACAGACAAACAGACAAACAGACAGACAAACGTTGCTCGAATTATAGTATGATTATTATCATCTTTATCATTATTATTGTTGTTGTTGTTGTTAACGACCAATGAATTGTGTTAAATGGATTCTCTTGTGATTTTTCAATTTATTCGATTTACTGATTGTATATGCCCCTGTGCAATTTGAGCATTGTTGAAAGAAGAAAACAAAGCTCAACAAAAGCAATTTAGCTCAATATGACTCGACTCACTTCACTAGCCATCTCAACGTACTCAAACGATATTGAATGCATACTTGTATCCAAATATGATGAGCGTTAACAGATAAGCATCGTTGACATGACTTGTCGCGACATAATTTATCTCTAAGAACAATCAATGAAGCCCCGGACAAAAGCTCATAGAAATATTGTATCCACTTTCCAATCCTCTCTCTCTCTCTCTCTCAGTTAATGCCCTTTCATAACCCGATACTTTTTTGCAGCTTCCAGCCTCTCCATAAAAAAGACCAAACGTAGAATTCAATAATAGTTTCGACATCATTTTATTTGCCCCTCGGCCAAAAAGTTTCAAAAGACGTTCGACGATATCTTCTTAAATATTGTTTTCTATTTATTTGTTTTTTTTTTCATTATGTTGATTCCTGCATTTGTATATTTGTTTGTTTGTTTATCATATGTATATATGTATATTCATTTATCAAACTAGTCATTCATTAATTTCTACAGTCTTATATAAACAAAGTAGTTCCCTATGATTTTAAATGCAAATTTAAACCCTGTTGAACTCAAATGTCGTTTTCATTCTTATCGTATCTAAACAGTAATGCGGTCGAGCTAACCAGATAAAGAGGAATAAAAACTTTTTTTTTTTTACTAAAGAAAACATACAAATGTATAGAGGAAAAATAACTGAGGAATCTTACAAGAGACAGAATGTCATCAACTTTGCAGTAACAGAACACACACACACACACACACACACACACACACACACAGACAACAATGCAGAAAAATCGCGTATCAGTAGAAATCCGGTCTGGCATACTATGCAATTCAATATTACCGATACATTTTATCTGAAGCGAACATAGTCGTTTTTTATTTGATTTTGATTTTTGATTTGATTTGATTTATTGGTTACTGCATTATATTATTTCTCATGCAGATACATACACATGTATTTATATACATTGTCTCGTTGCTTGTGTGCAGGTAACGATCTTTGCGTGCTATATTGCGTGGCTCCGGAGTTAAACGTGTTCAGCAACCGTCCTGGTGATTTCTGCGATGGGACACTATGTTGGGATGATCGCGTTGCTGACGTACGAACGAATAAGTTATGCGTCAATGCCAGATGCGAGGTAAGATAGACCACATCTTATGATTGATTTATAGTGATGCTCATTGAATCATTGTTATGCACTGCCAATGTAAAGTACAACATAGAAAACAAAACAGACTGTTGCGAAAACGGCTAAATCAAAACTTCTGTCAATGGTATGATATCTCATAGCTACCAAGACGGCATACATTCACTGAGAATACATAGTTTTCTGTATCAATGTTTGTAGCGTCTCCACTGCACATCGTCGATGCTGTATAATGTATAAGATGATCAAGTTATTTTTACAATAATTCTGTTGTTGTTGTTGTTGTTTTAAAGAAAGAAAGAAGAGATAGAGAGAAATGGGGCCCTATACAAATATTTTTTTTTTTTTTTGTATACAAATATTTGGGGCCCTATATGAATAAATACATACAATAATTCTAATTATCCCCATACATTTGACAATTGAATGAAGCATAACACATTAAAATCAATTTATAAATTTCTTGGAAATTGTGAAAATTATTTTCTTTAGTATAGATCATTATGAAGCCTACAATTTAATGTCTTCACTATAAGTTTGAATTTTTACAATCGGTGATAACAAAATGGATAACCTGCAGTTTAATGTTTGTCTTACCACAAATGTTTGAAAAAAAAAAGAAGAAACGTTTCATGGTTTTACGGTTCATAGTAGTGGAGAAGCCTACTCACTGGTAATTTGTATTTCTTTGGCATAAACGACTGAGGTGACGAGACATTGGTTGCCTAATACGGGCATGTTTTGAATCATTTCGGTGATCCTGTGAGTTTACATTGTGTCACATTAGGGCCAATGTGTCCCTGACTTCCTTTACAAATAACTGAAAATATGTTTGGACTACTCAAGTTACATTTAACTGCATTTTCGCTTTTTCTTCCACGTCTGTGACGCCTTCATACATCCACAGAACTTCGGTTGTGACGGGAATTTGAATTCTGGTCTGGTTTATGATGACTGTCACGTATGTGGAGGAGATAACACCTTATGCAACTGCACCGATGGGGCAGTGACTTCAGCACCCTTTGGTGGTAAGTGGAACACCCCCGCCTCAGAGCCTCGCGAATCCTTCCCATTCCCATTCTTCCAATCTCTGCTCCATCATTCATGTTACGTCTCCTTTTTCCCCTAAACTTATAGTTACGAGCTTCCTTAATTTTACAGTTTGTCCTAAGAAGTAGGCGTAAATATAAGTGACTTAAATACAAAAGTACATTAATACATAATGAACTAAATTTGTTCTTATCTTTTTTCTTCTCTCATTATCCAGAGAGTCTTATCGTCCTTATACCAATTGGATCATCCAACGTAACCGTAACAGGAGTTCACCCTTCCTATATCGGTGAGTAATCTCAGTTTTTATATCGTCAGCTGATCGTAGTCGATATTCTTTTCATTCAACAGGGGTCAAGTACGCATCAACACACGCAGTATGTAAAACTATTTGTTTTTCATATAAGTTTTGGTATTGGATTATACGATGTTCTTTTATCCCCTTTCCAATAGGCCTACAAGTCAACGGGACCTTCATATTTGGAGTTGACTCTTCAACCAATACTTTAACATCAACGGGAACGTACGCCGTTGGTGGTATGTCAGTGCTGTACGAACGGTCGGGGACAACATCCGTTATCAGGTCATTAACCGAACCAACAAGCGAGGTTCTCGACATTCTTCTCTTCCGAGCTGGTAGTCCTGTAAATGTCGTGTACAACTACTGCACAGCGGTAACAAACAGTCAGGTATTGAGCTCCACCATTAGTCCTATTGTATCACCTTCAACATCCATGGCGATGTCATTAGTATCATCTAGCCATGCCATGGTGTCTTCTCCGTCATCGGTAACCCCCGAGATGTCCTCAAGTTTCCAGGAGTCAGTTTCATCTACGGTTCATTCGCCATCTTCCTCACCGATAACCCAGGCTGTTTCAAGCTCCATTATGATGGTTACATCATCTTCTGTTCCTGTTGCACAATCTTCTAGCAGCATTGGTGTAAGTTCTATTGTGACCACTACGCAAGTTCTCTCAGAAGTTCAAATGTCATCAATCAATCAATTACCTAGTCCGTCTCTGACTCCAATACCGTCTTCGGCATCAACAGTACAACCATCGTCTACTTTTCACTTTTTAAGTTCTCCTATTGTAGTAGTTTCATCTCAATCGCAAACTGTTCCTGTCTCCTCAACCATAGACGTTATGAGCTCTTCTGTATCACCAACGCCAATGCCCACGTCAACAATTCAAACTCAGTCCAGCTACCAGCTATCGAGCGTTCCCATGGTAACACCAACTCCGCCCTTGTCAACCGGACATGTCTCGTCAACCGATCAAATATCGATCCCCATCACTTCCGCATCACCAACCCCGAGACTTACTTCAACAGCGCAAGTCTTTTCAAGCAGCGAGATTTCACGTTCAGCTTCGCATTCCTCATCCACAGTCCAAGTCTCACCGACAACTTCCCAAATACTGGCATCATCTACGTCCCTAACACCAAGCCCGACAAGCATGGTAGTAGTTGCATCAAGTAGCCAAGTCTCGCGTGATTTTATTATATCTGCAACGCCATCGTCAACAGCACTAGCGTCGAGTAACGAGGGTTCGAGTTCGCCTGTCACACCCCCATCATCTAGCGAACAGACAATGCTAACCTCGACGATTCCCGTATCATCTCCTTCCGTCCATATGCCGGTTTCATCGCAGAGACAGACCTCAGTCTCAAGTGTTGTGTCATCCACATTGATGTCATCTCCGTCGTCTACCATCTCGATGTCGTCTAGTGAAATAATCACATCGTCAACTGTATCAATAGTAGCGTCACCTGCATCTCTCGCTCCCACTCCTACTCCGCAGGCAACAACACAAATGTCGGTTTCATCGCAGGTACACACCTCAGTCTCGTCGCTTCCCGTGTCTTCTCTCTCTTCCGTAACACCCACAAGAGTTCCACTGCAGTCGACCTCTGCCGTTACCCCACCACTCTCATCGTTAACCTTTCCGTCTGTGTATAGTGCTCAGTCAAGTGTTGTGTCGTCCACACTGATGCCATCTCCGTCGTCTACCATCTCGATGTCGTCTAGTGAAATAATCACATCGTCAACTGTATCAATAGTACCGTCGCCTACATCTCTTGCCTCCACTCCTACTCCGCAGCCAACAACACCTCCGGCAACAACTGAAGTTACAACAGGTGAGCTCCGTTAATCCCTTGCAAAGTCTTAGTTGTTTGTTGCTGTTATGAAAATTACATTTAAGGCCATTCCTTCAACAACTCTCCAAAAATTCATTAGAACAAACAGCGTTCCATGCAATATATGATATTTTTGGTATTTATCCGCGCTACTTCAGTAAGAAATAAGTCAGCGAATATATCTGTTTAATTACGTGAAAGGGGAACATTTATTATCATCCCCAATGGGAAACACTTTCTGTAACGATAAATGATATTTCTCTCTATACTAACACCCGTCGTGAGGATGCGATTTAAGTAAGCACCGTATAGCAAAATTGAGTGCGAAAATCGGATGAATATTACTAAGTTGGCGAGCTTCAGATCGCAACCTCTGGGTTGTATACAAGCACAGTACGTGTTTCCTTCTTGGTTGTATTATTTCGTAGCCACCTATCTACATTGCAATATTATATTTTGTCTTTTTGATATAGAAGCAATGCCGTGTGCCGCCAACCCGTGTCAAAATGGAGGTACCTGTACAGAAGTTGATACTAGCTACTTATGTGAATGTCCGGCTTCGTATCGTGGCACGAACTGTGAACTTGGTGAGACAATGTTTCTCTTTGCAATGTGCTGTATGAATATTCCATATTAAGTTTCAAAAGTGTGTCTTAGAATTGTGGGATAATTGCTAACATGAAGAGTTTACTTCTTTTTTTTTGACATTCAAGGGAGAAATGCAATCGCAATGTAGCGCATGTACATTTCAATGTACACCTTGTAGTTTCTATGTTTTCTCACGTCATTTATATATTTTGCTCCCAAACAGATGCTCTTAATGATTTTTTTTTCTGGTTGTTATCGGAAATTGCTTTTCTACAATCAATTTATAGTGTGATAAGAACACAGCGAGATGGTCGAATGCTCCATCCCTGAGACCTAGACGTTAATGATGACGACTGGTTATCAGTCACGTTTATCTTGCTAAAAATCTATAATCCGTGCAATTTGTATAGATATTACTGCACAAGAATGTCGTAATAATAAGGTTGGGTTGTTTTTTTTTTTGCTTGAATATTCTTTATTTTTGCATTGCGATGAGAAGTGACACGTGATGATATCAACGTGGTCACCAAACCTTTTTTAACGTTTATTTGACGACCATCTACATAATTCCCTCAATCCATGGCAGATTTCAACGAATGCGACGAAGAATCATTTAATGACTGTTCACCATTCGCGACGTGTTCCAATGTGCCTGGCAGTTTCACCTGCACCTGTCAAAACGGCTACGATGATGTGAGCTCAACTGAGCAAGGACCTGGGCGAGATTGCATAGGTATAGGCTCTACAATAACCATAAAACTCGTCTAAATTGCATTTTCATCTTTTAATAAAGTTTTGTAAGTTCTGTGCATGAACTCAGGCTTAGGTAAAATAACACAGCAAAAGAAGTATGTGTAAAAGGGAAGGTCTGAAAGAGAGCCATCGAAACATGGAAAATGTTGTTGAAAAAAAAAAAAATAATTCGTGATTCACGAAAGTTATGTACAAATACCTGTATTTCAACTTCCATCATCACACACAATGATAGGTAAATCAAGCCCTGTACTATTCATGACAGAACGCGATTGACACCCTCTTGACTATATCCGTATTTATCCACCAAAAATCTGATGAAAGACTTCTCTATGCATACGTTCCTTTGTTGAATTCATAACTGCTAGAAGATGCATAACAAAGCAAAATTCTCTTTACTATATGCTATCTGTAGATGTTGACGAGTGTACCGTATCGTCTTCCAACGACTGCTCCTCCTTCGCGACATGTTTCAATGTGCCTGGTACTTACAACTGCTCGTGCCAAAATGGTTTTAATGATGTAAGCAGCGTAGACCAGGGACCAGGCAGAGAGTGTCTAGGTAAGAAAAAAAAATTACCAATTGACAACTTCTTCTTGAATGTATTGTAATGATAATAATGGAAAAGAAGCCTCAAACGCGATAAAGTGCAGACAAAGGCGCATGCGCTATCAAATCTTGTGAGTTTATTAAGGCAAACCTGCTCTTCGGGTCATCCACATTTAACTTTATCATGCTATTAAATACACCAGTACACTGTAATTTGAAGCTCCGTTATGCTGAAGAACGTGTGGGGGAATGATTATGAAATCGACTTTTTTCTACAGATAGACCAAAATATGAAGAATGTTAGATTGAATATAGAGAACGTGGTGTATTTCTAATGACATGTTTTGTCAATTCAAAGGGAGCAAACTAAAGTGAGTGCAAAATAGTCTTTAATTCCTCCCTTTCGCAGATGTTGATGAATGTGCTGACCCATCAACCAATGACTGCTCGCCCTTTGCTACGTGCTCCAACCTTCCGGGCAGTTTTGCCTGTACTTGTCAGGATGGTTACGAAGACGTTAGCTTACCGGACCAAGAACCGGGAAGGAGTTGTGAAGGTAGGACCAGGATGGCAGGTTGGCGTTAAAACGCCATATCCACGTGAAAGACTTTTAATCAAGAGAGTTGTATTTTATGACACTGCTATCGAGATTCAGATACCTTGTGTCAATAGGTTATTAACCTTTTTCTTATTTGTAGACATCGATGAGTGCGCTGCATCGTCTGAGAATGACTGTTCGCCCTTCGCTACGTGCTCGGACGTGCCTGGTAGTTTCACTTGTACTTGTCAGCAGGGATACGAGGACGTCAGCTTGTCAGACCAAGAACCAGGAAGAAGCTGTGAAGGTTAGGCAAGACATGTTAATATTTCTACTCTATATCCTAGTAAACTGGTAAAGGCTTGCGATCGATAGAGTAATATATGATTGCTCTGCCACTGACATCAGAAACCTCAGGTAAAACACCAATAAATTTCCTCTTAAAGGTATTAATTACCATTTGCAGATGAAACAAAAACCCAGCTTTAGTGCTTCAAAGCAGTTCTAAAGTAAGAGTAAGAAATAGCAAGAGTTATAAGAATGTTATTCAGTATAAACAATGTTAAGTATTGTCAAATATACAAAATGTAAAAAATAGTCATGATAAAATTGTTTCTAGAATAAACATTCTATAGTTATGGTTTATTGAGAAAAATAGTGTACCTCCTTATATTTTAGGATTTATTGCCAAACTTTTATAGATTATGGTAGGATGTTTTGTGATGACCTACGCATATGCATCAGATGTGATACCTGGCACATTTTTTAATTCACTGCTCCTTATCGTAAACAATACCATTAGTCGTAGATGTCTGTTTTAATGATCATATATAAACAACTGGGTACAAAATAAGTATCATATTTATTCTTAGATGTTGATGAATGTGCTGCATCTTCCGAGAATGACTGTTCGCCCTTCGCTACGTGCTCTAACGTGGAGGGTAGTTTCACCTGTACTTGTCAGGATGGTTACGAGGACGTTAGCTCACCGGACCAAGAACCGGGAAGAAGTTGTGAAGGTAAGACAAGGCAGGCCCGTGTATTCATGCTTAGCATAGATGGAAACCAAATGACGGAAAGAATTGTAGTGCTGGAGGAGGAAGGATGATAATGCAGTAGCAGGCTATAGAACAACTCAACTACCCTTGGGGTCCTCAGTAAGAAGTTTGAAATACTGAATGATATTATCTTCATCGTTGAAGACAAAAATATATAGACCCATAAAAAAAAATACAGCACCAAAAGCAAACTAATAAAAACAGAAACAAATCCGACCAAAACAGACATAACATTTGTTTTCCCTTTACCGAGAGTCTTAAGCAAGATGAAAAGAAGAGACAAGATAATGTAATATTTTGGGTGGATGAAGGGGTTACAGCTCGTTATTCCGAAGGTTCGTTGTTCCGAAGGCTCTTTATTCCTCAGATTCGTTATTCCAAAGGTTCATTGTTCCGAATTTCATTTTCAGATTAACCATTCTTCCTAGTAACGAACCTTCGGAATAACGCCACATATTTTCGGATTAACGAACCCTTTTTCATTTTCGGATTAACGAACCTCTAGGTATAGGGAATTTGCGTGTTTCGGATTAACGACCCTTCGGAATAACGAACCTTCGGAATAGCGAACCTTCGGAATAACGAACAGCACCCGGATGAAGGCCTCAAGTTCAGGAACACAAAATGTTTAAAATTGTGCAAATAAAAAAGAAAAACAATAATACATGATGCCTGTGTTTTACTAGGAAAAGGTAATGGGTATGAAAATACAGCATACTTGCATATGCAATGTCAGAAAATGACTTGATTTATTTTAAGTTTCTTCCAAATAGAAGCGGCTGCTGGAACAATGTGACTTCGCCACTCTTCGCCATGATGTTGCAATTTCAGTGCTAAACGACAGTCACTTTATTTCAGCTGTGGGTTGTAACCATAAACTGACCAGCGTAGCTCTCTAAGCTTCTATTCTCCTGATGTAAACGTTACACTGAATAGATATCTGTTACAATCTTCAAATTAAACGATATATATATATATATATATATATATATATATATATATACATATATATATCGATATATATATATATATATATATACATGACGAGCAGTGGTCTTTAGCCGTTCGTGCGAGAGTAAGATAGTGCAGTTGTACACAAATGTATGGAAAGTGAGGGTTTCCCCTACTGCCACCTGGCGACGGAAGTATAAAGTAGATTTTACTGAATGTGATAATTATCCTCCACTATTTGACATGTAGTTGCTCATGTTCATTTTTATAGTCTCAAACATATCTCTTCATTTAATTAGTATTTCAGTTTAATTAGTTAAGACATGTAGTTTGATGTATCGAATTGTTAATTAATCATTAGTCATTTTGTTTATATATGTGATCTGTTTGTTATTCTTGTCGTGTAATGCTCTGTTACCTTGCCAGTGGAGGAAGATTTTCTGCATTTTTAAATCAGACAATAAATGATTGAATTGAATTGAATTGAATTGAATTGAATTGAATTGAATTGAATTGAATGTTCAGCAGGAGTACGACATTCACATTAATCGGATCTCTCCGAGTAAGGGAAAGACTATGAACGATTGCCTTGACTTAGAATCCCCGTTCCCATCTGTACCTACTTTGCAGAGATTGATGCCTGCCTCTCCTCGCCCTGTGAAAATGGTGGTACATGTAGCTCAAGTAGAGGTGTTCACATCTGCGAATGTCCTGAGACACACGATGGTAAAAACTGTGAGACAGGTGAGTTTGGATAAGAAACTACGTACTCTATTAGTTAAACATACACATGTCTTTTCCATCACGTCATGTAAAGCCACACCTTCAGAAGGGTGTGAAATTTCCGACTTCATGTGCACAGCCAGTTCAGCTTTCAATCATTTTTTTTTTCTTAATTTTGGCTTAATAAGTGCTGACGTCAGCTAATGGAAAGTATAAATGTACATGAGATGGAGGCAATTCTTATTGCAAACGTCGTAGCGCAAAGCTGTGAGAGACGTTAAGGAGCTCTACCAGAGACAAAGAGTCAGTATGTCAGATGCATTGTGTGCAACCATTTCTCTTCATGAGCTGAATAAAGGATGACAGTTACAGGCAAACGCAGACAAACTTTTGAGAACTCGTGGTAATGCTCTGTGCTGACTTGATACTATCGTGTCTTTTTTTTTTTGTAATGTAAGAGTACAATACTGTTGTGTCTGTATTCATGATGTAAGAGGTCCCATGCTCAAGGAGGAAGAGGTCTTCAGTTCATGCATCTTTTTTACGTTGGCTCAAGATTCTTCATATATGTTTCTCTTTTCTTTGGCTTATATCGATTCCACTTTATTCATGTCTCCACTACAGCTAGAGAAACATGCAGCGTTACAGGTTGTCCAGCAAGGGAGAGGTGCAACGAAGACACCAATGTTTGTGAATGCAAGGGCAACAGAATCCGTAATGCGAATGGAATTTGCCGGAGTAAGTTATTCTGTCATGCCTGTGCTTCTGTTTGACATTACTCACTTTTAGTAAAATAGCAGTCAATCTCAAGATCAACGAGAGTTTATAATAATATAATGTCATGTCATGCAATCTCTGTGTCAGTAAATATGAATTCATGCATGTTTGTATGAATGCATGCACGATACAATACCAACAATTAGTATACACTTGCATGCGTGTGTGTGCCTATAAGAGTGTTTGTGTCATGAATGTAAGAGTACAACAAATTATCTGAACTTACCTCAAAGAATCGCAGTAGTATTCATTTTATCAGCGTATACTTGACAGTATGTCATCTGAGTATAAACATGAAATATAGATGATTATTACCTATACGAGGTAGTTTTGCGAGGCAATTCCGGTTGATATTTTGCAGGGTTAAAGGTCAGCAGTTGATATTTTGCAGGGTTAAAAGGTCAGCAAGCAATATTCGTTCGCCTCTGCCGGGTTCGCCACGTCGCTGCGTGTCGGTTACACACACCGTACACAAAACAATGAACAGTAACAGTATGTGCAAACAGTGCAGTCTTCCGGTTTGGGGAGGTGGGAAGAGAAAGAGTGGAATGTCTCTCCCCACCGATCGACCACGGAAAGAAAACATTCCAGGACGTCCAGGGTGTCAGGTACACGCACCGCAGAAGAACGCTGATAAATCAACTCATACAAGGTCGACTACTTACAGCAGCATTAGGCAATGACTAGTCCATTTGTGATCAGTAATTGCACAGTGACCATCAGTTTTACAACTCTCAAACTTTTAACAGAGAAGTAAAAATAAAGTGTAAGAACGTTCAGAAGTTTGAAGTTTGCCTGTTACAACTACATGTATCTTTGAAGTTGGAGTTGAATGATATACATTGATGAACAATTTTGCAATTATTCAACATGTTGATGGTCTACAGGTAGTCAAATGTGGCTTGATCTGTATCATATATAGTGTATAGCCGTATTTACATATTTTCTTAATGTACCTAGGGGGATAGGTAATAATTATGATATTGACTGGCCTTTCTTTCGGGAGGTACCAGATAAATATTGCCCTCACTGAAAACATATTGCCCTCGTCTTCGACTCGGGCAATATGCTTTCAGTTTGGGCAATATTTTCTGGTACCTCCCTCAGGGCCAGTCAATATTATATAACTATTGAATGCTCCATTCTTGACTCATGTGGGCTAATACAAATAATAAACAACAGTGAGGACCGAACAAAGATTATAAAAAAAAAACACCCCTATCCTATGTTTCAAAGATATGCATGTTCCTGAAGAAACGTAAACGGCGATGAATTAAACAATGATCGCAAACGTCTTATTTGTGCTAGAGATGTAACGTGGCTACAAAGAGTGAGGTGATAGAATAGTGTCAAACGTTTTGTCTGTTTGCTTTCTTGTTTTATGGATTTAATCATGGAAATCAATGTTCTATTGTCCTTTAATTGTATTTTTTCCCACTTGGATGGTTAGTATTCTGTATCAAGCCTATATTCCTCTTAACACATAATATATCATAGTATTACGAACGAAGAACTTTGAAAAACAAGTTTGAAATATCGTGACTCAGACCATCATATCATACATACACTGTCAAGAAAACGAGTGTCTGCTCAGACATCTTTTGTTGTTGTTGTTGTTGTTGTTGAAACGCTGGCACGTTATGTTATTCCTTGCACGAAATTTTCCTTGATATGAGATTTCCTTATGCTATCTTACATATTCAACAAGGTATTCTTCTTTTTATTTTACAATCATAAATTCAGTTTCTTACAAGCATAGTAATACAATTCAACGCCGAATTGTTAATACCAAAACAAAAACAATAAATTGTTTATTTTCAGTCGTAAATGTTATTTCTAAACCCACATTAATATCGATCCATTCTCTGAAATCCATAATCTATAAATTGCTGTATTGGTGAAATGGAAAATGATGATTGCCTGATTACCTGGTGATAACCTGTAACGTTGGATGAACTGCGTATTTTTCATCCTGAACAGGGTCAAGCGTGCTGCAGATCAGCATCGCCATTCTGTTTATTGACGGCGATGATTCTTCTTTCCTCTCTATTATTACAAATCCGTCATCATCGACGTCGGTGGCTGTCACACGACGCATAATACTGCTGGTAAGTTAATATCATCAGCTGGTAAGTTAATATCATCATTTCAAGTTAACGTAGTTGGGTATGACCTATGTAGGATATAAACATTCATGTGTATTGTTACGATGCCCAGGTAAACAAACAGATGGGCAGCCAATGAATGATGACCGTATGTTTACCCGAGTAACCAGAGTTTCCTTGAGGGAGAAATTTGCCCTCCCCCGGTTTTTTTTTTTTTTCCCACAGCTTGCTACGCTATACAATATACATCTTACTCCATTCTTTTTTGTGAATGAAGATCTAATTTTGTAAAAGTCACATTGCTTTGGTGGTTATTTTTGCGCTGCGCTTGTCTGTTGTTTGTTTGTATCAGATGTAGTGTTCTTGCTCTCTTTTTTCCTGAGCTTGTAATCCGTGATGAGCTCTATATGACATCCCATTATATTCGAGAGGCTTGCCTCCAGGGGGCGCCAGGTCCACCATTTTTCAGTGTATTCGGCTCTTCTTGGAAGCAAGCTTATTATCTGTAGTGTGGAAGCAAAACATCTGTCTGCTGAGCGTATACTATATACAACACCACCTCGAGATTGGTATTGGTATTGTCATTTTTTTTTTTTTTATTTACACGCCTGCATGCTAATGAATGCGTTACAATAGCTTTCTACTCCCCCCTTTTTTCTTTTCTTTTTTTTTTGTTGTTGATAAAGACGACCATTAAGGCCCACCCAGGTGGTATTCAGTTCCAAACACAATATTTGACATAAATGAATTGATTACCAGCTGAGCACTTAGCTGTGGTTCGAGGGGTTTCAATGTCACAGCAAGCTACAAATCAAACGACCGTCTGAATAGCCCTAAAGAGACGGAATAAAATTTTGTTAGACACAAACTTACCCGAAACTGTTTTTTTGTTTCCTTCTTTTTCAATAACTTTGGCAGTTACAGCGTTATTTTTGCGTGAATCTTCCAGTTTTCAAAGGTCTGGGCAGCTTCTTTTTTCTTTTTCTTTTTTTCATCTGAGTTTCTACCCCGCATAGGAAAGATATAATAGATTTTGACCGCTATTATTTTTATAGGTCTTGTGTGCGGGAATATGAACCACTGTTCGCTAGTGGCAGATAGAACATTCTAGTATTTACGTATGGAACATGCATATAATGTAACAATATCTAAATTGATTACATATAATCCCACGGGTTAATACATCATCAGCCCCAGAAGGATATCTGAATGTACAAGTGTATGCCATTGATTTCTCACCAGAGTAAACACACTTGTCTTTCGAGACAACCCCTCTCCTTCCGCAGCCTTTATAATGTATATTCAACTGACAATACATTTTATTTGCCTCTTGAGATGGTTATTTTGTTGTTTATTTTGTTATTTAGGTTTTAAATATATCGTATATTCGCTCTCGTTGTGTTATTGGTAAATTGTTCTTGTTTTTGTATTGCTAAGAAACTGTCCCGTTTGTTTTTGTTTGATTGCATACTTTTGCATGTTTGCAAGCTAGTGATAAATAAGAGGTCAAAGTGTGTAATTTGTTGTTTGAAAGCACCATCACGTAATCGCGCGTTTATACACGGCGCCACCTTGCGGTTGGATTGTTTTCTTATGTCCGGACACTTTGGAATGAGTTGTGCCTTTTGAAGGTAAGCAGGCATGAAAAAAAAAATGAAATAAAGCAAAATAAAATAAAAGCAAAAACAATTCCCACTTTTCCTAATTCCGACGATTATCAGAGTTTATTTATGTTGTAATTAGTTTCGAAGATGATATTTGCCATTAAAGAATAGATCTTAATTTTGAGTATTTGTAACCTGGAATGCATGAATTTCGGCTTCTACCCAAGTAAACACAGCTTTCTTTTGTAAGAAAGGTATTTGCTCTCCCATTTGTTTTGTTCTCCCCTTTTTATCCCCCTACACCATCCCATTTTATGTCTCTGTATTAGTCCTCCAACCACGTAAATTCATAATCATTTATACGGGTTGCATTTGAGGTTCAGATATATAAACAGAAGGGTTGCTGATGTATGATTTAGGTCTAACGGTCATGCATTTTGTGTGTGAAACATGCACACTATGTCACAGTATTTCAATGGACTACACAATGTCCAGGTATATATTAGAGATCAGCTCAAGAATGATATGTGAATGTAAAAATGAACAATTTTATCGATTTTTCACACGAGTAGCCACACTTGTCTTAAGAGACAATCCCTCCCCCTTCCGCAGCCCTATGCATCACACAATAATTTGCCTCTTTAGGAAATGAATTTGTTGTTGAAAAGTAAGATTCGAAATATTATTGTTTATTGAAACTCGCTGTGTTTTTGCTGGTTTGTTTTTGGTCTAGTGATGTTACTGTCCTCTTGTTTGAGTACATATATTTGTTCGTTTGTAAGCTAATGATAAATAAGAGGTTAAAAGATGTAAATTGCTGTTTGGAAGTTCCACCACGCAACTGTGCGTAAAACATGTATAAACAGCGCCACCTTGTGGTTGGAATATTTTCTGATGTCCGGATACGTTGAAATAAAGTGTGGCTATTGAGTATAAACATGCATGAAAAAACACACACTTTAATTTCCACCTTTTTCCTCTGATACGGACGGATATTAATGTTTATCAAAAAACAACAATATTTGTTATTGAAGGATAGATTACAATTTTATTCGAGTGCATCAAGTGTTGGCTTTTACCTGAGTACCCGCAGCCTTCTTTTGTGAGAAATTTACTTGTCCCTCCCCCCCCCCCCCGTCCCCACACCATCCCGTTTTATGTCTTCGAACCACATATATTAAAATCATTCATATGGATTACATATGAGAATCAAATATATCAACAGAACGGCAATTAATTTATGATATCAATCAGTTCAAATGCATGAACTCTGGTCTTTGTACTTGTACCACGAAGCATGTATAGTTAGAATCATTCATTTACGGATTGCATATGCCAAGCGGTTCAGGGATATAAATAAAAGAGCAGCCAGTGTAGGATATCTGTCAGCTCTATAGTGTTTGCACTTTTCTCAGGGAGAAAATTCCCCCCCCCCCCCTTTTCCCGCAAGTCATCCCTTTTACTGTCTCTGTTTTACACTTGGCTTATAAATTATGTAAACACATTCATTTAGATTATATACAATGTTCAGGTATACGTGCAGAAAGGGTGTGATATATAGGTAGCACATATATACACATTTAAGAAAATGTACTAATGACAAGATTTTTGAATCATCAGTATTCCATTTTTATTGCTAAACGGTGGATTTCAAAGCGCCATTGCCCGTTTTACTCGCAGTAAATTTGCTACCGATGTGTGTATTAGTCATTTGTATGTATATAGCTATGTTTTTGTTACTTTTGTCACGTCACTATGCCATAAATCTGGCTTTTTCTCTTTTCATACACTTTGTCGAAGTAAATGAAAGTGTTAATTTGTTTCATTTATCCGTTGGAATCCACATCGGTGAAGTTCTTTTTCCATGTTTTTCATATTTGGCACTTCAGGTACGCGGATTGATGACAGTCACAAAATGCAGTTTTCATTTACCTGTTAATATTGATAAGATAAATGATACAAACGAAATTATCTTCTGAGATGGAAACTATAATCGAAGAAATAAACACACACACACACACCTGTTTTGTTTTCGGCTTTCTTTTTTTTTTTTCATCGCAGCTTACATCCATCTACACTAGGCGTTTTGGAAGGTCTTTCTTCGGGATCAGTCTGTCGAGATACCGACTAGGAAGTCTCGAGGTGGACGCCGACCTCCAGTTCATCAACGACACCTCGGATGCCGTGCCCGATCCGGTGGACATCATGGATGCATTCAATTCCTCGCTGAGCAATGATGTTGTGGACGGATTTACTGTTGATCCGTCAAGAACTTCAGTTACTGGTAAGAAGAGCTTGATATTTTTGGCAGACATCAAGTTGTTTGGGATTTTTGTTTGTTTTTTTGTTTGTTTGTTTGCCTGTCTGTTTATTATTTGTTGACTTGCTTATTTGCTTTTTTAAACTTTGCTATCGCTTGACAAGGTTAAGTAGAACAGTATGGCATATCTGATTGTGGTCGATGTTATTGTAATTAAATGCAATACTAAAGTCCATTACTATTTTGATTTTTGATAAAATAGAAAGTACGGAAATATTTCCGTTTTTTTTTCTAAGTTTATAAGGGCATTGAGGTTGGGGATTTCACTGTAAGGTCTGAAGCTATATAGAATAATCGCATGTTTCATCGTTTCGTAATCATGTTTACTGAAATTGCTTTCACTCGCTTTGCCATCGACAAACAAATAACATATTCTATCCTATTAAAAAAATCATGTCCTTCCATTATAATCTCCATGATTCAATCTACTGGCTCATTACAGACGTTAATGAATGTATCAATGGAAGTAATGACTGTGATGTCAATGCCCTGTGCAACAACACCATGGGTGGGTTTACGTGCACCTGTTACGAAGGTTTCGATGATGTTAGTCCAGCGGAGGAAGGCGAGGGAAGAGCGTGCTCAGGTACGAAAATCCTGTTTTACCTAGATGATAATCAATCATTTCATAGTTATCTCAGCTTTTATCATACTCTCTCCTTCTCTTTAGATAGATTAGGGAGCTTTAGATTTGTGGCGAGGAAGTTTGAGACGACGATTGCGTTGGACGTCCTCTCTCGATCCCAGCGTCATGTTGAAAAGTAGCTTTAGATTAGCGGAGGTGCAACATATTGTATAAAAGATAAAATGGCGCCCCCATATGATCGGTGCATGATGTAGCTCTCTTCGTCGTGAATTGTGCAGACGTAAAAAAAAAAAAAGAAGCCAATAACGCGTTGTCAAAGCTCAGACGACGCGAGCTATTAATAGATCGACTTTGATACGCGATTTTGCGCGTGCGCACAAGTTTTTTTTTTCCTCTGACGTCCCCGTTGCGAAAATCTAAAGCTCCTGTTATCAGTATCATGAAAACTGCTAAACCAATTTCTATATGATATTTAATAAGTTCTTAACACTGATAGATTAATTAGATAAAGTGTACTTTGAAAAAAAAATACTTTCGCATGCAATTTATCCAGTTCATTTTACAGAGCATCTTTGAAATTCAAAGTCAAACCATCAGCTACTCTGTGAAAGACAACTAGTGCGTAAACACTTTCTTTTTTTTTTTTTTCAATTCAAGCATTTGTGGTATTTCAATAGATTCGCGATGAAATGTGAGTATGGTACACTTGAAGATTGTAACATGATTTTGACAATTTTGCACCGAAACAAGTACATCACGGTTATATTCAATTACAAGCAAGAGAAAAAGAAATGCTATGCCTATCTATTTGTCTATTAAAATAGCTATCCAGTTGACCTACCTTATGTTTTTTTCCATCTATCTCCAACAAGCACATTCACATCACATCACATCACGCCAGTTCTGAAATCTCTCCATTGGTTGCCTCGAAAAAGGCATAATTTTTAAGATTCTTTTGTTTTTATTTCACTGTTTAAATGGTTCTGCTCCACAGTATAGATAACATCTGCCTGGTCAACCAATATGTTCCATCTAGATACAGAACTCTGGCCTCCTTGTCATCCCAAGGTTTCACACAAAGTGGGGGGAACGAACTTTTGCTTTACGCTGGGTCTTCTTTATGGAACTCACTCCCTCAATTCATTAAACCGACTACCTGTTAAAATATCTGAAGTATGGCAAATTATACATTAATAGAAAGCTGAGAGCATGAACAATGTCAATATCAGTTTTGAAACCCGAAGGATATCCATGACATAATCAGACGCAATTAAAAAGCTGTATTCTGTTTGCTTTCTGAATGTGAGACAGTTACGATTTCGGCTCTATCTTTTATATGACGTAGATATGTGTACGAAGTACTGGCGGCCAAGCGGCGAACTGCATAACAGCGTGCGCGCATACAGCCGGCCACGCCCAGCAGCAGTTGATTTGAACGGCCCTGTGTTTTGGAAGGCAGCTGCGAGACCTGCGGCTGTTCAAGAAAAAGAAAACATGAATTTTTCTGAATAAGTCATAAAATCGGTAAGCCAAACATCAATTAGGACTGGATTAGGCCGCTTAGATGTTCCACTAGAGCTGATTCAATGAGGCTGAAATGCCCTGTTTAGGGCGCTTTTAGCTAAAAATTTTACGGATCGGCGCTAAGTAGGCAGTAGACTTAGTTCTGCATAGCAGAGAAAAGAAGATCTGTTTCTACTCGGGATTGACCATGTTAACATGATCTACCATCGTTAGATAAGAAGCCCAACGAGAAGAGACAGATACCATCGGTGTATTTACTAAGATAACAATTTTGTATTTCAACCATACAAGCCTACAATACAGGTAGGCCTAATATGAAAACACTGAATTAAACAGTATCACTCACTAGACAGTCAGTAGTCTACATGGTCTAGAGATAGTCCGTATATACAAATCGCTGTGTACAAACGCCTTGAGGAATCTGAATAGGTATTGCAAACAATGCATGGCAGGGACTGTCCATATGGATATCTCAAATTCCAGAAACCTGAATGTCACCAAAATTACAGGATATACTCGGTTGCTTACAGGGCCGGCGCAGTGTTTTCAAAAGTGTGGGGCCCACTTCCGGGTTTCATGAGCTAACAAGCAAAAAAAAAAAAAAAGCAAAAAAAAAAAAAAAAGGTCCTCAGCTCATCTCTCCCCGTCCACTTCCCAGTATCTTCAGCTGACAAGCAAAAAAAAAAAAAAAAAAAAAAAAAAGGTCCACAGTTCATCTCTCCCCGTCCACTTCCGGGTTTCTTCAGCTGACAAGCAAAAACACATGCTTGTACATTCATTGTGACTGCAAAATGCAACGGAAGGCGCGTTTTACGCCAGTGCAATGCGTCGTACACATAATGACGTCATCAAGTGAGTGACTGAATTCTAGACGTATTCCGAGGCCATGAGTGAGGGAAAATTGACACATTTTGCAGCCTTTCTAGAACAATAAAAAAATGTTCCACTAAAAGTATAAAAATGTGTATTCAGTACAACTTCTTGTCTTGATTATGGCCTGGCAAATAGTCAATGAATAGAAGGTTTAAGAATAGTAGTTCTGCAGAAGTATTTGAGTAATTTGGCTTACAATAATTGATTACTATTATTTCATATAAATTATGTGACCCTGCATCACAAAACCAAAAAAAAAGTTAAGGGCAGATTCTGAAAGAGCAGACTCTAAGCTCATAAATGATGTAGAACGCAATTCAAATGGACTCCCCTAACCTACCTATCATATACTGGAAAGAAAGTGTGCAAAGGATTTCAAGAAATGAGAAGGGGCCTCTATGACATACCTGTTCATTCTATACTCTCCCCCAAAAAAGGGTTGTAGAAAAACTGCTGAAAACACACTTTCCCATTCGTGTTATGATCCCAAACTAAAGAATAATGTAGAAGAGAGATGCTCTTTTAGAAAATATGAAAAACTTAAGATTGACTCGGTTGTTCCATTTCCCCTTTTTTGAGTCTTCACGTAATATCAAGCGGTGCGACTTTTTGTTTGTTTTGTGATGCACGGTCACATAATAATCATTATGTCCTGAACTCTCCGACTTTGTCATTTTCTTTCTCTCATTCACCTATGTGTAATTCGTATCTTGCACATGGTTGCGCCTAGAGCATTCATTTATTAGATGGATTTGGCGTCCCGAATATTACTATAAGTATTGCAATTATTATCATCATTATTATCATTATATCATTATTATCATTATTATTATTATTATTATTATTATCATTATTATTATTATCATTATTACTATTATTATTATTATTAATATTATTATTATTATTGTTATTGTTATTATTATTATTATTATTATTATTATTATTATTATTATCACTATCCCATCCACCTATCGATCTGAAAATCTCCTTCAGATATCGACGAGTGCGCCAGCTCTGACTCCAATGACTGCCACCCACTAGCCACATGTGAAAACACCCTCGGTAGCTACACATGTACCTGCCCGGACGGCTATACAGGGTCTGGGCAAGAGTGCATCACAAGTGAGTATCCATTCAATAACCGTTTAATGACATTGGCAACCTAAATATAAATCTCATGTTGTATATTGTTACAAGAACATTATGACTTGTCTATGGGATAAATAATGTATTTATGCGAAATAAAGTTCGACAGCAGGGCACTGTTTTCCAAACTTCGTGATTGTCTTGCAGACGGGGCCCTCAGCGATGTCGAGGTGGTGCTGATCGTCGTCGCCAGCACAGTCGGTTTCCTCCTCCTCGTAACAATCATCATGTGTTGCACCGTGACCTACATCCGAAGGGACCGAATTCGACGCGCCAAAGCTAGATCAGTCATCATGAATGGTGATATCGACATGTTTCACAGTCAGCAAACGGATTTCCATCAACGGGCGAGCAGCAGCGGGCCCCGAGATGGCCGAATGCATGGCAGGCGGTCCATCTATGTTGAAACTTCGCGTAGCCCCTACGAGAAAGAACTCATCGAGTCGAACTCTTCTGTGGTCCGAAATAATCCACACATGTTGGTGAGTTGACTGCTTCTTCAATCAGCCAAAAAGGAATCTTCCTCAAATAAGGTCGAATTTCGATTGCTAACATGTTTATCATTAAGGCGGTAGACTTTATGAGGAATATCAAAATGTTTTTTGTTCATCGTGCCATGAAATGTTGACCGAAATAAAGGCCACCACGACGATGATGACCACGATTATCATGATAATGAATATCATGTAATCGTCATAATCAACATTGTCATTATCATCGTTCCGTCAGCATCATCTTTATCACTATAGCCGAGAACAATGTGCGTTGAAGTGATCGGCAAATTAAAGTCACAAATGCGTGACATGCATGAGACTGAAGGTAATAAACAAAGATATTGCCCAACATGGTGTGACTATTACTGACTACAACAAAAGTACAGTAATCAGTAAGAAAATGTTATCAAGGTCTTTGGTCAATCTGCATTCTTTTGTTGTTAAAAAAATCATACTATTTACTACACGATGAACTCTAGCTTGTAGTGATGTATTTAGTGCTCATTTGTAGCTTTTGTAAAAAGGGTTGTTGCAAGTGAGATGAAGTCGTTTGATTTTCTTAGAAAAGAAGAAGCTTTGATTGGGATTGATATTAAGGACCTTCCGCTAAAAACCACTCCTGTTTCCTCCATTCTTCTTCACCCAGAGCGACAAGCCTGGCGTGAGCGGTAAGAGGCCGGCTGCTGAGCAGTGGTACGACAACCCCAGCTTCTCCCGTGCCTATCTCGTGACTGGTGACGAGTACTAACACGACTTACCAACGGACAGACTATCCACGCTATTTGCAGAATACTGTACATGGGCTAGTGTGATTTGGAGGAATATTGACCATAGGAAACCGTAGTCATGTGTTTCCCATCATGCTCAAACTCATTCGGAGGCAAGCAAATTATCTCTTTTGGTATTAGATTCATGGTAAAATAAAATGATGATTCTTCCGATTCGAATGTCACGACGTTTTAGTTTTTGTTTTTGTTTTTGTTTTTGTTTTTGTTTTTAATGCCTAAACATTCCTGGAAATATTGCATTGTATCTGGTCATCTATAGGCTTTCATCCATGCACATGCTAAGAAGGAATAGCTTGAGCATTCATGCTTGGTATGCAATGTTGTAAGTGCATTCGTCTAAGATGATAATATTATTAGTACATAATGTCAGGGGGAAAAAACGGAGAAAAGTTGCTGGTTCTGAAGACGTATACTCTAGCTGTGTTGACATTCTAGAGCGATCAACTACTGTAAGAGAAGCCAATATCTTAAAAAAAAAAAAAATTCTTTTTAATGTTTGTTCTTACTAGAAAACAATTGTGTGTTGCATGGATAGGATTCCAGCATTTCTCCGATGTCATCAAATACAAACTGCCTTCATACAACGTAAATACTATTGCGTTACGTAGCTGATTACGTGTCCTATTTTATACGTCACACGTCGGCCTACGTTTATATCTCAGTGAAAATCGCATTAAAAATAATAGGTACCAGAGTGAACATCTAAAATTTAAGATCGAATCGTGTTACCTCTATAATTGCACAAAATATGTAATAATTATCTAACTTGTACCTTCACAATGAGCCCAAACCTCATTTTTATCCATAAGAATCCTTAAGACATTCTATACATCAAGTTTGCCTTATTCTTCTATTTTACAAACTCTCCTCTTGAGCGTTACATCATCAGACATGTTGCTATGGTGATCTTTACACGTTTATTGTAGATGGACAGGATTAGAATAATTAACTCGTCTTAAAGGTAGCATTATGAACATCAGCTTTAATTGGAAAAAAAAATATTTCTTCATTAGCTGCTACATGTATTTTTATATCATATAAAATTATGCTTGTCTTTACAATCTTGGATCTGCACTGGTCTCTCAAATGAACAGCGGAATTGAAATTGCATTTTCCCTACAATAATACGAGGTTCGTCTCTAGCGAGCTAGTTTTTTTTTTTTTTTTTTTCATGTTGTCCATCGAAAATAAATGCATTAAGATCACCATGACCACGTGCCTGATTACGTAGCTTTGTGGAAAAAGAATACTTAAAGTTTATCTTGTGCAGTGCTGAAAGACCTCGCAACTGTCAATGATTGGACATGGACAACATATTTTTTTTTTTGTACATCAGCTGCAGGGGAGTAATTTGTGTTCTCTTTTCTTGTTTAGCACTATCGACTGTCAACATATCCTATTAAATTCACTTGGGGCCAGGGAACATTTTAATGTGTTTGTACGTGGGGGTGGGGCTTGGGCATAATAAAGGGGTTCATCTGTCTGTTCTTATTAGGATGTAGGGCAATGTCTAAGATAAACTGATAGAGATCTTGAGTTCATCAGTGTATGACCTTTTTTTTTCTTTTTATCGCTATGTCTCTCCAGACAATGTATTTCTGATTTTTTTAAATATTGCGCAAACTATGCGTGTCTTCTGTTCGGTGGCACATGTTTACTGAATTGTCGTAGCAGTTACTGTAGGTTGTTTGCTTTTTGTGTGTGTGCGTATTTATGTGTGAAATTATTTGTAATGTATGTGACAATGTCATATTTGATATGCAATAGAAGATGTGTAATTATTTTATACTGAATAATGATTTATCCGATGATTTTTCATCTTATTATATCATATCAGCCTAGTTAACTGCACATAGATCAAAGTAAATACATCCTATTTGAAATCAGGTTTTCATGAAGCTGCAAGAGAAATATCCATATTATAATAAAATCTTTATTCATCAATTCAATAAAGCTTGAAATTTATTTTCATTTTGATATTATCATACGGCCAAAATAAACTAGATGCATCATAACCTCTCTCTCTCTCTCTCTCTCTCTCTCTCTCTCTCTCTATATATATATATATATATATATATATATATATATATATAAACATTTATGCATTTATGCATTTTCGGGGGAGGTTACAAATCAGCAGAGGAAAGAAAACTCGCCGAGTTACGAGTAATCGTGAAGAGTAAGAGTTTTCAAGATGAAGGGTAGAACAGGGATTTATCCATTCTAAACGATTACTCATTCTTCCGTTAAAGAGAGGAATAAGTCATGACGAGGATTCTAAGATACATATATACATATATACATATATATATATATATATATATATATATATATGAAGAGTTTGTTTGCAAAAAAAAAAAAAAAAGTCCATATTTGCCAAATGGAGATATTTGCGATTAAAGGTCGAGAAAAATAAAAAGAATAATAAGACAATTTTTGCTTCTTTTGACCATAACTTCAAAAATGTACCTTTATAATAGTGACCAAAATATCATTTAAAAGGTATTATTTTGTATTTTATGACAGAGACCCCGCTACTTCAAAATCTTCAAAAATGGACTTATCGGTTTTTGCGAACAAACTCTTCATATATATATATATATATATATATATATATATATATATATATGTGTGTGTGTGTGTGTGTTAGTGCGCGTGTATGAGTGTGTTCATGTGATTATGTACAGAGAAAAACACAAATACAAGCACATAAAAACATTTGATATTTGTGCATGATTTAAGTTGTATGATAATTGGGCTGATAATACAATTAGCAGTATTAGCAAATCTAGAGATGATGCAGTCACGATGTCATAATGACTTAAAAGGAATGACGACCCTGAATGTAATACACTTTAATCCTGGGATCAACCCAAATTGGTGATGCACGTTTGAAATTTTATGAATCTGTAAATAGCAAGTTGAGTTGGAATGATCCTATTGATTTTGTTTGTACAAAAATTTCTCGTTTTATTGGAAATCAAAATCGACTGAAATATGATTTGCCAAGTTACATTTTGTTCGCTCTTTATAATGCTTATATTTTATCTGTTTTTACTGCAATTCTATCTGTGGAAAAACGTATTCTTGCCAAACTCAAAGACTTTTTATATTTCAAAAGAAAGCAATTCGAATTTGTACAAAGTCAGATTATAAAGCATCAACATCTAAACTTTTTTAAATCATTACGCACTCTTGAATGGCAAGATTTGAATAAAATGCAAATATGTTATTTTATGCAAAGTTTTCATGCTAAAACTCTCTCAACTTATTATCAAAATATGTTTTCTGTGAACTCTGATGTACATAATCATTATACAAGATCGTCAAATCATTTTCATCGATGGCGTTTTTCAACGGACAAATCTATATAAACATTCGTTGCGTCATACTGGTCCCGTTTTATGGAATACTTTAGAACTGAGCAATAACGTTGATATACAGTTTAATAGTATTTTCAAAAGACAGTACAAGAAAATGTTGATTAGTAAGTATATATATATATATATATATATATATATATATATATATATATATTTAAATGGGTACATTGATCTTTCTTCTATTTGTATTGTGGTGTTTAATTTTTTTATGATTAACTTGATTTTTTAAATACTTTTAAAATGATTATAACGCGGGGTTTGTTCAACATAACAAGCCTATTCTGGCTTTCTATGCGCATACCATTTTCAGATCAACCAAACACACAATGATAATGAGTTTCTATTCCTTATGTACCTGTGATATCTTAAATGTTTTCACCATGTGTATTTTGTTCTTTTATCTTTATCATAATCTCGCCTTGTTTTATTGACGTTTACATTGTGTTTAAACTCACTTTTATGACATCATTATGTGACATAATTCCCTTACTGTATACTGATCTTTACCAAGCACGAGAAGAAATGTCTCAGATATTCATGTCGGTATGGTCACAGTTATGATCTGGAGCCCGTTTCATAAAACTTGTCATCAGTGACAACTGCCACATTTCTATGACAAATTTGCTCTCAGCCAATCAGATGCAAGGATTTCAGTAGCTTGTCACATCTATGACAACTTGTCACTGATGACAAGTTTTATGAAACGGGCCCCAGGTCTGTACTAGTTACAGTCTGTATTGAGTCTCTTTTATCAATCACAGCAGTTAAGATTTGTACACCCACTGTTACGAGAACTTTCTTCATAAAGCATCATTCAGGTTATGCACCAAGATGATGACGTGAAAGAAAAACCCAGATTCCCTGCTATGTTTTTGAGTATACAATGGCGAAAGAAAGACCCAGATTCCCTGCTATGTTTTTGAGTATACAATGGCGAAAGAAAGAACATTCTTTTATACTGATTACAGAAAATAAAGGATACATTGTTGATTTCGCCACAAAAATTGGTAATGTTTGTTCAGTCTTACCATAATCAATGAGTAATGTAAGTTGTATTTTCTATTTTCGGAATGTTAAATGGGGTTGCGGAGGATGACACAACAAGGAAAGCTAGAAAAGGTGAAAGGATCCCGGATGAAATCTATAATCCATTTACTTTCTTAATACAAAGAAGTAGATACAGTTGGAGGTATACGTGCATAAGAGGCTGCTGACCGTTAGGGGGGGGGGGGGTGCCTTTAGGTTTAGGCGCACAACAATATAAGTTGCACAGCATTGACTTTCCGAGAGTGATCTGCACCATTCTCCACTAACGTCACGAACTTAAACCCGTGCATGATTTTCTTTATAAAGTAATTCTATGAACTATTTTTCATTAACCTTTATCGGTGAAACCAGTCAACTACAATAATCTTGCTCGAAGGCCAGGATGTCCGAAGCAATGTTCCAGACACAGTAAACAGGAACTTAGAAATTGTTTGCATTAAAGCGATTAATTGCGCATTGTTAAAGTATGCAATTGTTATGTAAGTATTTTAAATCGCGATTACGGCAAGCCGCATCACGTAATTGAGCAATCATAATCTGTGAGCGTTCATTTTCAGTACTGGTCATTAATTCACGATAAATAGTAAAACTTTTGCCCTCTGGGGATATAAGGTAAATTGAAAATCTGTTCACGCGTTTGCTCTGAGCCGATCATTTCATTATTAAGAATCCACTTCATCATTTCATTACTAAGAATCCACGTCACCATTTCATAAAATCCCTTTTCACAATTTATGACTGATTTGTAGACGGCGGCCTGAGTGATGTCGGGGTGGTGCTCTTGGTTATTGCAGCTTCAGTCGGTGTCCTCCTCATTGCAACAGTCGCCATGTGTTGCGCTGTGTCATACTTCCGACTTTCGAACAAACTCGAAACGCCAACGCCATGATGCGGATCGACGTGCTTTGCACTCAGCAACCGGATTTCAACCAGAGGGGGAGTTAGCCCAGAGATGACCGAATTCACCCGCATGGAAGACGTTCCCTCCGTGTCGAAACTTAATGGCGTAGCTCCTACGAGAAGGGAACCATCGACTCAAATTTGTCGGTCGTCCGAAACATTCCGCACATGCTGGTAAGTTGACTAATCCCTTATAGCTGTCATATCAACATCACTGTCGAAAAAAAAAAATCGAATTTCTTTATATCTGATCTGTGTTCATGCTCAGAGCGAGGGACTTGTTTGGAATATCCAGGCGTTATTTCACATAACCCCCATATCAAAATGGTTTCAAGAAGTTCTCAACTCTGCTTGTTTTCATTGTTTTTGAATAAAGTTGATCAGAATTTCATAGACATACGTATTTTAGTCAGTACCATAATAAATGATGAAAATGTTGATGGTGAAGACAGTTAGAATGGGAGCAGTGATGGCGCTTGGATGATGCTACTGTTTCATAAATATCATCCATATCCTTTACATTGTCATTACCATAAATTATTACCATTATTACTAGTAATTTAGGCGGGAATCCTTCAGTAACATAAATAAAAGTAGTCTGTAAACAAATTCTTGCAATGGCAACAGTCTTTCGTTATGGGATAATTCATGCACCCGTCAAATATAACTCATGATGTGTTTTTTTCGGACACTTTTCCATACCTTTTCCAACGGCTTACTGAGTGTAAGATGAAGGAATTTAATTTATTTTTTTCAAATGTAATTTTGTTTGCGGAGGTTCCCTATAGATGCCACTCTTCTCGTCTTATCATCTTTGACACAGAGAGAGAAGACTGGCAGGAGTGGTATACGACCCACCAGTGAGCAGTGGTACAACAACAACAGCTTCTCCCAAGCTTATTTAGTGACTGGTGACGAGTACTAACATAAAAGGCTTCATACCTGTACCATACATCACTCGCACAGTACTCTTGTGATTAGGAGTGATTAACCCAAGGAACTGGAAGCCCATGACTGTGGCGAAAATGGGTTCACTGTAGAATAAATTTAGAATGGCTCACGAAAAATGAAATATTCAACTCTTAACTTTAGAGGGAGCCCCATCCATATCTTCATTGGGAAATTTCTTGAGCTGTCATTTATTGTGTATGATAAGTTCCGCACTTTTCTTTATTGAATGTCTCAACGATCGCATTATGAGCACGTCGTTCATTCAGATTCAATATTTTCTTCACTTGCTGTTATCCCTGTCACACACTTATTCTCCGTCAATCACAAATACATTGATGTCTCACTTTCAGTTGCCAAACATCCAGACGTATTCTAAATGACCAAAATAATGTATCCATTCATATTGTATGATTACACACCTATAATTATACATCTGTGTGTGTGTGTGTTTGTATAGGAAGAACATTTATTTAGTAAAGCAAATTTTGGAAAAAAAATTGTATGAGATCAGCAATATATTTTCATAGGTTAGGATTAGATAGTGAAAATATAGTTAAAGTTTGGAAAATAGGGGAGGTTGTTGTAAGAAGCCAGGAATTCTGTTGATAAAGAGGAATATAATATTTCTTTGAAAATTTTTGAAAATGTAATTTTATTGAAAGGTGTTTCATTTAGAAAGGTGTATGAACTCTTAGTTACAAATTTAAAGCAATCGTATATTTTACGAATGAAAGATGGCCAAAATGATTATTTGTTTTCGAAAAACGAAATTACACATATATTTTTAAGACCAAGAATGACAACACTTCTAACAAAACTTTGGGAATTTCAGTGTAAATTATTACATGGAGTTGTTTATACAAAGGAAAATCTTTTTGAGTTTGGTTTTGTTGCAAATAGCCGGTGTTCTTTTTGTGAGCAATCGGTAGAAACATATAAACATTTATTTTGGGATTGTGTGTATGTTAAGAATTTGTGGCAGAAAGTGATAGATAGGTTTGAGATTGCAGATCTTCGAAATATAGAGTGGAGAGGTGTTCATTTTGGTGTTATGGGAAGGGATCCAAAAGTAAAATTTTATAATACAATAATTTTCATTTTGAAATGTAATATTTTTAGATCTAGGTCGGAGGGAAAAATTCCTACTTTTGAGGAAATTTGTAAAAGAATAATAAGTTTTCGAGATGAAGAAAAAGAAATTGCTTTAAAAAGAAATAAGTTGGATTACATTTTGCTGAAATAGGAAAATGTTTCTGAAACAAGAGCTTAAGTATTGTATTGTATTGTTTGTTTGTTTTTTAGTACAGAGTAGTTATCAGCGGTGAAGGCAATATAATGTGCTATTGGCCGTGTGCGGGGAGGGGTAAGTTTTTGTTGGCATAAAGGTTATAGGATTTTATCAGCAGTTAGGAGTTTGATGAGTTTTGTTTGATGAATTTGAATGAGAATTTGGAGCGGTATTTGGGTGCGGGCGGACGATGCTTTTCTGCATACGGTCCATTACACGCTTGAATTTTTTTTCGTATCAATCAACATTTGGAAGTCGTTTTCATTAGGGTGGGATTTCACGGAGCACGCGAACGATTTGCGAAGGACGCGAATGACAAAATCCAGCATTCGCATTTTAGTCTGCAAAAGATCGCCAAACAAACGTGAGGGTTCGGAAGCGTCGTCAATTGTTCGCGAATGTCGTTTTTACTTCGGCGAGAATTTCAAAAAAGTTTGAAATTTTCAGCGAACCTTTTCCGCACACTTAGTCGGGATTTGCTCGTGAATTGTTCTCGAAAGTGTCTTTAAAGCTTCGTCATATGCGCAAGACCTTCGCAAGACACGCGCGATGTTCGCAAAATGTTCGTGAAACCCCAAACAGACTCCGAAACTTTGGAGAATGTCTCGCGTATGTTACGCGAAATCTGCGAAGTTTTTCCGATCATTTTACGACGTAATCGCAAACTGTTCGCGTACCTTTTGAGACATTCTCGCGACCGTTTAGCGCACGTTTGGGGGATGTATGCCCTGTGTACGTTTTCTGCAAATACAAATCGTAGCATACATCTAAACATCAAACAATTATTAACAACTATAGTAACAAAAGAAATTATAGACTAGCAAAGAGAAAGAATATTTGATATACAAAAAAAAATCGCAGAATATACTTAAAATCAATCTTAAGTATGTAAATTTCATTTGAAGTATAGAGATTATGTGTTGGAGGAACTGCAAAAAAAAAAGATCAAAATTAATGCTTTACTAGTGGAGATACGTCCTAGGGGAAAAAAAAATGTAGGCAAACACACGATAGAGGAATGAGAGAAAACGAAAAGAGAAATAGAGGGAAGAAAAAAAAATCAACTCAAGAAAGCTGATTTGAGTTGATTTTTTTTTTATTGCTTTCACCTCTCCTTGCTACATTTTATCCCATGATTATTGAACATTTTTCGTTGTTCGCATTTCCGTCGCGTGTTCTTCGTGTACTTAACATGCTGTACTTTAGCAATGATACACACGACAATCGCACATATGTCGTGGGAACTTCGCACAAATTGCGCAAGAATAGTTTCCGGCTTCATTGTCGGTAAACATTCGGAGAAAAACTTTTCCGAATGTTGGATTTTGTCACTCGCGTCAAGGGTGGGATTTCACGGAGCACGCGAACGATTTGCGAAGGACGCGAATAGCAAAATCCAGCATTCGTATTTTAGTCTGCAAAAGATCGCCAAACGAACGTGTGGGTTCGAAAGCGTCGTCAATTGTTCGCGAATGTCGTTTTTACTTCGGTGAGAATTTCAAAAAAGTTTGAAATTTTTTGCGAACCTTTTCCGCACACTTGGTCGTGATTTGCTCGTGAATTGTTCTCGAAAGTGTCTTTAAAGCCTCGTCATATGCGCAAGACCTTCGCAAGACACGCGCGATGTTCGCAAAATGTTCGTGAAACCCCAAACAGACTCCGAAACTTTGGAGAATGTCTCGCGTATGTTACGCGAAATCTGCGAAGTTTTTCCGATCATTTTACGACGTAATCGCAAACTGTTCGCGTACCTTTTGAGACATTCTCGCGAACGTTTAGCGCACGTTTGGGGGATGTATGACCTATACGTTTTCTACAAATAAAAATCTTAGCATACATCTAAACATCAAACAATTATTAAAAACTACAGCAACAAAAGAAATTAAAGACTAACAAAGAGAAAGAAATGTTTGATATACACAAAAATCGCAGAATACACTTAATGTTAATCTAAAGTATGCAAAATTTCATTTGAACTATAGAGATTATGTGTTGGAGGAACTGAAAAAAAATCAAATGCTTTACTAGTGGAGATATGTCCTAGGAAAAAAAAAATGTAGGCAAGCACACGATAGAAAAATGAGAGAACAAGAAAGGAGAAATAGAGGAAAGAAAAAAAAAAATCAACTCAAGACAGCTTCCACCTCTCCTCGGGTACATTTGTGTGGCGCTCCGACAAAATGAGTCATAAGTCGCACAGGGAGTTTTCCCGTAATGAGCCGAAAATGAAGGGGAAGCACTACTCGGGTCGAAATTTTTTTATGACGGATTTTGATTCCTTTATGTTTTATCTGTTTGTACAGAAAATTTCATCGTGTGAAAATGAGTACAAGTGTCCGAAATCACCGCTTTTCTGAGACAATTTTTTTCGGTTACATTTTTTTTCGAACGCTCGCCTTTGCGTTGCGTTTCGCACCTATTGTTCTTGCCAGATCGAGACTCAGCCTCCGTTGCTAGGGTGTATGCTAATGAGGCATTGCTCTTGACCCCTTTGAAGACAAAACAAAGCATGGTGCGCGCGGCGGCGTCGGCGGCCAAGCGGCGAGGGCTATAGAATTACGCAATAATAGTGAGCTGACCAAGGCTATTGATTGCATGACCAGCGAGTTTCGTTTGATACATGCACTCCATTTCAATGAGTGGTGATTGACATGACGCACAAATCGCACTGAAAAAAAAAAAAATAATAATTCCAACGAACGATCACGCAAAATTTATGATACTTTATCTATGAGCTAATACAATGATCACATATCGAACTCGAAACCTTTTTATGCGTGTGTGTACTTTTACAACGGTTATTAATTGGCCTCATTAATGAATTTGTTCAAATAATCATAACTTTCGTTCCCTGGTATGTGACTTGCTGTTTAAAGTTCATCTCTGGAGATATAGTAGGGCCTAAGTTGTCAATTATTCTCGTTTTTATAAAGTCGACAATTTGTGTGATAATTCGCCAAATGTATGTAATGCGTACTATTATTTCCCTGGTTAATGAAACTTATTGCCTTATTTCTTATGATGGTTTGGGCCGTGACGGCATGGAGAGAAATCGGAAGACAAACATTATTAATGCCCAGATAGCTCGTGTTCCCTTTGGAGGATATTCTGACTCTAGTCATCTGTGTATTTTTTAGAAGTAGGACCTATTTGAGAAAGGGACAGGAAGCTGTGTCGCTACTCAAAAGTGTGCTTCTTCGTTTTGTTTTGTTTTTTAATCAGAATGTTTGTAATGATAGCTGTTTGCCGTGTATTGCGTGTAGCTGACATGTGAGAGGTCAAGTCTGCAAAGAATTGGGTTGGCTAACAGCTTTGCCAAGTAGCAGCGCTAATATTGCCCATTGAATTGCGTATTCTGAGGAATTTCGAATGAAAGAACTCGGACGGCAATGTTCACGCCTTGTATCCGAGTAAACCCCGCATCAACGAAGCCTTAAACAATGAAAGGTAAACTTCTTTGCTATCACGCAACCAGTATTCTTTCTTCGCCATTGATAGCAGAATCAGTGACGGAATGGAGCAACAGTGTTGGAGGATCGGCATTATGTCTGCTAATTTGTAAAGGAATTTTTCAGTCTCCTTTTGTGTTCAGAACCACAGTCAGTGACGCTAACTTACTCTATCTCCTACAAGCTATCGTTACCATCTTAAAACGTGAATTTTATGAAAGGCTAAAAGTGATCACGGAATCAGTTCTTCCGTGTAACACATGCAGGCTTTTATAATAGCATACCAAGCTTAAATCGTGTACCTGTATAGAAAGGGCGGGGATACACACTTATCGCTATCATCCGGATTTGAGAGTGATACACTCTACTACTTTTCTTCATCTTTCCCCCGACAAAGACCATGGTAATTCAAAACAAACAAACAAACAAACAAACAAACATACAAACAAACAAACAAGCAGTTGATTTATATCAGAACGTAGAGATTTTTTGTGTTTCATGTATATATAGGTCATCTCTTGATGTATAGTAGGCATTTGTTGTCGTTTTTACAGCGTTTCCTAATAAATGCCTATAGCGAAAACCCAACAAAACTTCTATCAAGGAGGGAAGGGAACATAAATTTAAATATCACATAGTTTACAGAAATCAGACATGTAAATAAGGCAATCATATACATCCGCACGGCCGATTGTAATCTCTTACTTTGATTATCAAACATGATCGCCTGCATTTACGTGCTTTTTTCTAATTTCTTGAACTTTGCCTGATTTTCTCTCTTTTTTTTTTTAATAATTGCTCGAAACATTTAAAAATCGTAACACAGTCTGCTATCCCACAACATAATATTCCATTTGATTTGTCACTTATTGTTGGTCGGGTGACGCCAAATGTTGGAATCTCGAGCGATGATACACGGCATTTTGTTTGTTGGTTTACGTCTCATCGCTCAAAAGAATTTTGACTACGATTACAAGACATAACTGATGGTTTACAGAAGTGATCATCAATTCAGTAAGGATTAGTCAAGTCATGAATTCACTTTACCCATCATGACTGTCTAATCGAACTACGACATTGTTTGGGTAACCGCGCCTTTTTATTCTCATAGTTCAAACTAATTCTTGACATAATCAAAACAAATAATTCTTTATTAAATTTCTCAAAATACTCAAAAGACGGCTTAAGTCAAAACTTTCTACAAAGATTGCCTATACGGCAATCTTTACTAGCCTAAACAAGTTTTCTAGAGCTATCAGTTCCCCCTATACGTATGACAATGACTTCGATCGCGTTTTGAACTTGCATCGAACTATATACTTTCAAAACAGCTATTACCTTTGTAGTTCGATTAATAAACCAGCCTTTTGAATTCATAATCAACATTCGTAATCGTAACAATACAGTAACATAGTACTGCATGTCAATAAAAGTTGGAAAATGTAAATGCTATAATAGTAGCGCAAAAAAAAAAATGACTAACGATTATCTTCATACATTCTAATTCCTAGTGATGTCGCTACGAAAATGACACATGGTTTGGTTCAAACAAATAAAAGTAAAAAGGAATGGAATATACTTCTAATGATAGTACCACGCCGTACAATGCATTTCACTGTATTTTGTAACATTTGGTTACGTTTCTGTGCGCTTTTCGTACGGAAAATAAAAGGCAGATTGGTGCTATTATCATGCTAACACGCAACGCATTCAAAATGTTTTTTGAAATACACCGTATACAATATAATGTTTTAGTATACGGTTTGAAACTTTGAATTTGCGAGTCCTTTATGAAATTATAAGCAGGGTTATTACATTATCAAGCAAAAATTAAAGTATTTAGGGATTCGGATTTGCGCAGGAGACTAACAGTGCTATATATGGCGATCGTTCGCAACAGAGACAATCCTCTTCAATAGATATACAATGTAAAGAAGTCAACTTTTTAACTTCATTTAGCTTTCTCACCAGTTGAACTTGATTTGATCTGCCATGCATGATATTGCTGTGTGCTCTATTAATTATATTAAATCATTTAATAGGCGTGCTTGTTTTTTATGCAGAATATCACAGGTAAGTTTAATTCATTGAAGTTCAGAATGTTTGTACATATGGCGTGTTCGTTGTTTTCTATTTTCATTTTTATAATATATCACGTGTCCATTATCTGATTCTGACCACAAAAATATGGCGACTGTTTAAATGCGGAGCATGTACTGGAAAACTGTAATGTCTCCTGCCAGTATAGACAAACTAATTTCTAGTCTATCCCCGCTTAAAATTGAAATGAAATTGAACAAAAAACAAAAAACAAAACGAAGTTCGACTTTCAGTAGATTTCAACCGTTTTGTATAGTGCCTGATTCTTGTAATGGACACAATTCTTTAGCACATTGATAAGCAAGCACACAACTTTCGTGAATAGATGTGTCGTAATGATTGCATCTCATGGAAGAAAACTCGTCTCCTTGCCTGAATTTTAGCTTCTTCCTGTTCAAGCTCGCGTGAAAGAAATAGTTGAACATCAATCGCAATCATTAAGAGAGGCACATCCTTAGAAATAAGCACAGGAGTACCGAGACATACTACGAAATAAAAACGGGCCTTTTATCGCTATTGAAAACGCATGACATTGAAATGCTTTTTTTTTCCTTGGGGGAGGGGGGTAATACAATTGATTATTCTGAAGGTTCGTTAATCACACAATGAAATATGGTTTGCTATTAGCTTAGGTTCGTTAACAAGAAAATTAAATGCGGTTCCTTTCCGGTAGTTCCTTTACCCGAAAGTAACCAAGCAATCATTTTTTTTTTTTTCTGATAAGGTTTGTGAATACAAAACGAAGTGCAGAAGGCCTAAGTATTAATTCCGAATATTTTTCAGTATTATCATTTATGATCCACTTCTCAAACGCAGAAAGATTGTAACTGCACATGTGATTAAAAAAAGAAAATAATTCCGCTTAAGCTACAAGTTAATTGTTTTTTATATGCTATGCTATTAGAAAAGTGACTGAGAATCATTGTAAACCCAACGTGAAGCTGTCAAGCCTACATCAACCTTTGCTTCTGATACGTATAATATGTGCAGCATTGGCAAGCGTGATAAGCGATAATTACTGTGCACGCAACGCCTATAAAGGAAATGTGCCTTTAATAAGATGGGAATTCATAATGTTACGGCTGTATACAGCTGCAGCAGAAAAGACGCGAAAGCGGTTTTTGATGCTCTGCAACATTACGACCATGTGCGTAATTTGAGGGTTTTAAATACACGCAAAGAACACGATCTCAAAAGACGACTATCGTTAATCAACTTCATTGACTTTTTCTACCGATGCTGTTTTTTGAACCCCCGCCTAGAATAGGTTCTCAGGTTCTATTTAATAGATATTGGTACTTGCTAAACGCATCCTCTTTAGTTTCCATTGACAACAACATGGGAGGAGAATGGAAGCGATGAACGCCCTCGCTAAAAGACGCTTCTCGTAAGACGCATTGCGTGCCCGCCTACAATAGGTTCTCAGGTTCTATTTAGGTATTGGTACTTGCTAAACGCATCCTCTTTAGTTTCCATTGACAACAACATGGGAGGAGAATGGAAGCGATCAACGCCCTCGCTAAAAGACGCTTCTCGTAAGACGCATTGCGTGCCTTCTTTTCTTTCTACTGTTTCCTATTGTTTGTGAGTTAAAAACTTGCGGCAAACCACAACGCAGCCGACACACAACGCGTACCGACTCATTCATGCGGCGGCAGCGGCACGGACACAAACGCGCCGAAGTTTACATTCGGGCTGCCGTATTGGTCACAATCGTTAATGATAGACCTGTCCTGCGATTGGTTGATTATCTTTCATACCCAAGCTATCGCCTTATACGGTAGTGCGTGCGATGGAGCGTAAACGCCGTCGCTAAGCAGGACAGTTGTATTGTTTCGTCCCGTGAAAGAAACAGGTTGTGAGCATGAACATAGCCTGAACTTTGAGAGCGATTTTCTCCGTTATTTAGAAAATCAACTGACATACCAAACGTGGTTAATATTCGTTTTTATGATCTATAGGGATGTCGAAATGAGTTGTATTACATATCAGTGTAAAGCTTAGAGTCTGTAGAATTCACTTATAGGCATAACTACGATTTCATTTTTTGCGACTTTTGACTCATTCCGACGGAGCGCCACACATTTTCTCCCATGATTATTGAAAATTTTTCGTTGTTCGCATTTCCGTCGCGTATTCTTCGTGTACGTAACAGCTGTACTTTAGCAATGATACACACGACATTCGCACATACGTCGTGGAAACTTCGCACAAATTGCGCAAGAATAGTTTTCGGCTTCATTGTCGGAAAACATTCGGAGAAAAACTTTTCCGAATGTTGGATTTTGTCATTCGCAAATCGTTCGCGTGCTCCGTGAAATCCCACCCTTAGGAAGGAAGGTGGTATCGCTTCGGGTGTGTTTGTGAGTGGGGTATATGTGTGTATGTGTGTTGGTGTTTGGTGTGTATGTGTGTTGGTGTTTGGTGTGTATGTGTGTGGTGGTTGTGAGTGTATGTGTTTGGTGGTTGTGGGTGTGGGTGTGGGGTAGGTTTTAGTGAATAGGGGTTGGTGGGGATGGGTATTTGATTGTCAATGAAATGATTTCATTCTAGTTTCGTATAACGTATTTTGTTGCTTTTTTATGTATATACCCATGTGAGTGTGAGTAACATGATTCAATATAGTCAAAGAATATATTTTGTACATGTCAATACTTTCTCGTGAAGAAATGGTCAGTAGGATTGATTTATAATCGAGTTGTTATGTTGAAGAGGGATGGTTGGCAGTACAAGTTGATAAATGGATTTGTGTTTTGAATGGCATTTGTACCGTTTTATGTTCATGGTACACCCAGAATGGGTTGATTTATGTATAATTTGAATGAAAGCAATAAAATATCATTGAAAACAAAAGTGTGTGTGTGTGTGTGTGTGTGTGTGTGTACCTTTGCATTTTGTATTATGGTATATAAGTGAAGTTGCATGTGTTTGGGCTTCAAGATAGAACGAGACCTCTTTCCCCCTCCCTGCTTTGGGTGTTGGGTATCAGCCTATTGGTGTCTGCGAGTGTATGACAACAATAAAACAGAAGAAAAAAATGTAGGCCTAATTGTGCATTGACTTGTCTTGAGCTAAAAGCGCTATCACAACCATACAGGCAAACAGAAATAGACACACACGCACACTCACACAAGAAGGACACTGCGCTTACAAACACCATTCGTATTGAATGTACATAATTATGCATGGTGCGTAACGTACACATGGACGCACACGAGTTCACAAGCAAAAGGGCATGCGCTCAAAAGTATTGCGACAATCAGTCACATGAACAAAGGAACAACACTGGAATATCATTTCCAATTTTGTAATACAAAATTTTGATTAAGTACCAATAATCATTTCACTAAACGGGTGAAAAAGGCTGAGTTGTAGAGTTAATCATTTGACCAAACGGGTACGTTAAAGAGGCAGAGTTGTTAAGTTAGGCAAATTAACGAAAAAATCATATCTCAATAATCAGAATGTTCGGGATTATATTCATAAGCATAGCATAAAACGTCAACAGCATAATTATAAGATAAGAGTTGTCTTCCAGTACAGCAAGAAGTCTTGAATATGGGTGACACGAAAGGGCAGACGGAATTCTCAAAGGTTTGCTCTCAATGAGATCCATGCAGGAAAATGATTATGAGGCAATTTTTACACCGTTTTGGGTTCATTCATGTTTTTTTTTTTTTTTGGTTTGTTTGTTTTTTGGATAAATCTAAGTACCTGACAATGCAGTTGGATTATTTAGAACTTATGTAAGATTTTGCACGCGGCGCTTTAGTTGCTGGGCCCGGAATCGATGGTGGGGATCAAACTGCTCTTGAAGTGACGTCATCCTCCCTCCCGTAGGGTGGATCTTTGTTGTTTTGCCCGGTACGACTGACGTGTGCGAGTCGTCCTGCAATCATCAAAGGTTCAAGGCTGTTTGTACATGATTGGTCTAGTGTTGATTGCAACAATCAGATAACAAGCTGAATGTTAAGTTGTGATTTTACATGACTTTACAGCAATGTTGATAAATAGGTCGAATAGTAGAGGTCATGGTAACTTCATACAATACATTGCCTTACCAGGATCATTGTGGCCAGACTTCAGTTAGGGATATTATCACAATTATTAGCATTGCCAACATGTATTTTACAGGGGAGCTCATTATCATCTCTCGTTGTCTTGGAAACGTCGTTCAATGGAATGTCTTAAAAGCAAAATGTGTGAGCAAAGTCCCCAAAGGCCGTGTCACACCTTTCCGGGCAAGCTACCCGGGCTTGTTGCGAGTAGGAATTTTCCAGCACGCAGGAGAATTTTCTGCGGGCGGACAAGTGTTTGCGAGTTTCACACTTGTGTCTTACCTGCTAGACGCGTGCTACTTACCTTCTACTTGCGTGCATTCCGTGTGACCTGCGTGAGAGCTTTGAAACCAATCCATTTTCTGTTACGAGAGACTTACGGTACTGCGAAGTACTTGCGCTGGAGTTGTCTGCAAGGTGCTGCCGGTTAGGGTCTCCTACTGGAGTTCTGCGTGTACCTCTGCGAAAGAACCCCCATGACTCACTCGGACAAGTTCTGAACATGCTCAAGGTCTTGTCATACCGAATCTGGGGAAATTTGCTACCCGGAGCTCTCTGCAGTTGGTCCGCACCTGACAGTACCTACCTCGTATCTCGCCCGTAGTCTCCGGAGGTGCGCACGCAAGTCCGATTTACCCGCAGCCAAGTTTTGAGCATGACCATTTTTTTTTTTTTTCCGGATGAGTCGCGGGGATTGCCCACAGAGGTCCACGCAGAACGCCAGTAGGAGGCCCCTAACGTCAGCACCTCTCAGGCAACTCCCACGCAGTACTTTGCACTCCCCGTATGCTGCCAAGATAATGACATTCTGTGGGACTTCTGCCGTTACTTGTCAGCCCCCACGCGCCTGACACGCAGGTCATACAGAATGCCTGCAAGTAGAACTTACACTGTAAGTAGAACGCGTTCAGCAAGTAAGACACATGCACTGACTCGCCCAAATCCTTGTCCGCCCTCAGAAAGTGTCCGATATGCTGGAAAATCCCCAGATGCAACAAGCCCGCATAGCTTGCAGGGCAAGGTATGATAGGACCTAAACATGGTTGCGTGTAAAAAGATTTGCGTGCGCACCTCCCGGAGACTACGGGTGAGATACGCGCTAGGTACTGTCATCTGCGGGTCATCTGCGGGTACCTCCGGATAGTAAGAATATTGTTCTTCGCAAGTCGCACGCAAGGCTTGCCCGGAGAGGTGTGACACGGCCTTAAGCTATTGGCAATCATATATTTTGACTATTAAAGACTGCGTAACTATAATTTGTTGACCCAGCTCCGCTGAGCAACTGTTAAAAAACAAAATCGAATTCTGTGTTCTAAGAGTATGCGGGCCTTTCTGGGAGGAAACACATGAGACTGAAACTGAAACTGAAAACTGAAAAAGATGATGAACAATAATTCTTACAATATACATATTAGAAGAGATACAAATCAAGGCAAAATTTCCGTACATACAGCTTTGCGTCTTACTTGATGGAATGAGAAAGGACGAGAAATATACAGGGCATTGCTCAGGCATCACTGGTGTTTCACAGTCAGCTTGACTTTTTCAAAACTCTTTAGGCAATGCCTAAATTCAACCGAGCAGGCTACAAATCGGGCGGACGCAGCCCCGAGTTATGACCGTAGCTTTCGTAGTCTTCTGCTTTCATTTTACAATGTATATGCTTTGCCCGCTTTGAACTACTTAATAACATAACAATGCCGGAATTTCGGAACTTGAGTATTTGTTCTAAGTTCATCGCATCACAGCCGGCAACCAAGAATAGCCTAATAGTTGTGTTGCTGTCCGGAAAGCCGAAGATATTTCTCCTGGTTCCTTTTTCCCGACATGATTCTTAATAATGTAGATCGGCAGTAGCGATCGTACAAATTCCCTTTGTACAGACGAAGACAAATTGAAGAAAACTCATACCCCATATCTAATTCATCCCTCTGCCTGATAATCCCATGCTTTCATTTATTGGGCAGATTGTTAGAGGATATTAAGTAGAACAGAATATGGTTTGCATAGTAAGCGGATTAAAGCATGAGTGGCATAAAAGGGCTGACAAAAACGTCTCAAGAAATCCTTAGTTACCACTATGTATAGTCAATAATAAGCCTCCCACTATGACATAATCTTTACGCGTGAGTTTTGGGTGGTTTTTTTTTTTCAATTTAACTGTCTCTCTCTCTACAAATTGAATTTTGTTAAGATCGCAATTGTATATGTAAATTAAAAAACATGTCGGAAAAAAGGAACCAGGGAGACTCGAACCTGTCATCTAGTTTTCCGGGCAGCAGCACTACAACCAGGCTGTCCCACGGTTCCGGCAGTGACACGATGACCATGGAACAAATACCCAAGCTCCGAAACTCCGAAGTTGTTATGTTAAGTAGTCCAAGGGGAACAAGGGAAAGATATTATTCAGAGGAGTGAAGGTTTAAGTGTGCGTTTCTTCAATTTGTTTTCCTCTACAAATTAGTTTTTTTTAAGATCGCAACTGCTGATCTGTAAATTAACAAACTTGTCGGAAAAAAGGAACCAGTGGGACTCGAACCTGCCATCTACTGCTTTCCGGGCAGCGACACTGCCACCAGGCAATTGTTGTATGTTCACACCTAGACCTTCACCCCTCTGAATAATATCTTGCTTTCATTTGATATGCTTTGTCCGACAATGTCAGTATTTCGGAGTTTGGGTATTTGTTTCATGTTCATCGTGTCACTGCTGGCAACCGGCATTGACCAGGCACAGCCTGGTGGTAGTGTCGCTGCCCGGAAAGCAGTAGATGATAGGTTCGAGTCCCACTGGTTCCTTTTCCGACATGTCTGTTAATTTACAGATCAGCAGTTGCAATCTCAAGGAATGTAATTTGTAGAGGGAGACAAATTGAAGAAACGCACACTTAAACCTTTACTCCTCTGAATAATAATTAGTTATCTCTCCCTTTTCTGCCTTGAATGCTGGCACAGCCTGGTGGCAGTGTCGCTGCCGGGAAAACAGTGTAGATGACAGGTTCGAGTCCCACTGGTTCCTTTTTTTCCCAACTTGTTTGTTAATTTACAGAGATTTACAATTGCGATCTTAACAAATTCAATTTGCAGAAGGAGACACTTAAATTGAAGAAACTCACACCTAAAGATTATGTCATAGTGGGAAGCTTTAATATTGACTATACATAATGATTTATTAGTGGTAAAGAACGATTTCTTGAGACGTTTTTATCAGCCCCCCCCCCCTTTTTTTTTTTGCTAAGCATGCTTTAATCCACCTACTATGCAAGCCATATTTTGCTTTGAACAATCTGCCCAATAAATGAAAGCATGGGATTATCAGGCGGAGGGATGAATTAGATATGGGGTATGAGTTTCCTTCAATTTGCCTTCGTCTGCACAAAAGAAGTTTGTACGATCGCAACTGCCGATCTACATTTTTAAAGGGACTGTACAGTACTGCTTGAGGTGGGGATTCATGTTTTGAACATTCCTAAGTGAGATAGTGAAAAGCCTCTTATGAAATATGAAAGAGCATGTAATTTTAAGAAGGATTCAACGTTTATTTGATGAAAATTGTGTGGCGCTCCGACAAAATGAGTCATAAGTCGCACAGGGAGTTTTCCCGTAATGAGCCGAAAATGAAGGGGAAGCACTACTCGGGTCGAAATTTTTTTATGACGGATTTTGATTCCTTTATGTTTTATCTGTTTGTACAGAAAATTTCATCGTGTGAAAATGAGTACAAGTGTCCGAAATCACCGCTTTTCTGAGACAATTTTTTTCGGTTACATTTTTTTTCGAACGCTCGCCTTTGCGTTGCGTTTCGCACCTATTGTTCTTGCCAGATCGAGACTCAGCCTCCGTTGCTAGGGTGTATGCTAATGAGGCATTGCTCTTGACCCCTTTGAAGACAAAACAAAGCATGGTGCGCGCGGCGGCGTCGGCGGCCAAGCGGCGAGGGCTATAGAATTACGCAATAATAGTGAGCTGACCAAGGCTATTGATTGCATGACCAGCGAGTTTCGTTTGATACATGCACTCCATTTCAATGAGTGGTGATTGACATGACGCACAAATCGCACTGAAAAAAAAAAAATAATAATTCCAACGAACGATCACGCAAAATTTATGATACTTTATCTATGAGCTAATACAATGATCACATATCGAACTCGAAACCTTTTTATGCGTGTGTGTACTTTTACAACGGTTATTAATTGGCCTCATTAATGAATTTGTTCAAATAATCATAACTTTCGTTCCCTGGTATGTGACTTGCTGTTTAAAGTTCATCTCTGGAGATATAGTAGGGCCTAAGTTGTCAATTATTCTCGTTTTTATAAAGTCGACAATTTGTGTGATAATTCGCCAAATGTATGTAATGCGTACTATTATTTCCCTGGTTAATGAAACTTATTGCCTTATTTCTTATGATGGTTTGGGCCGTGACGGCATGGAGAGAAATCGGAAGACAAACATTATTAATGCCCAGATAGCTCGTGTTCCCTTTGGAGGATATTCTGACTCTAGTCATCTGTGTATTTTTTAGAAGTAGGACCTATTTGAGAAAGGGACAGGAAGCTGTGTCGCTACTCAAAAGTGTGCTTCTTCGTTTTGTTTTGTTTTTTAATCAGAATGTTTGTAATGATAGCTGTTTGCCGTGTATTGCGTGTAGCTGACATGTGAGAGGTCAAGTCTGCAAAGAATTGGGTTGGCTAACAGCTTTGCCAAGTAGCAGCGCTAATATTGCCCATTGAATTGCGTATTCTGAGGAATTTCGAATGAAAGAACTCGGACGGCAATGTTCACGCCTTGTATCCGAGTAAACCCCGCATCAACGAAGCCTTAAACAATGAAAGGTAAACTTCTTTGCTATCACGCAACCAGTATTCTTTCTTCGCCATTGATAGCAGAATCAGTGACGGAATGGAGCAACAGTGTTGGAGGATCGGCATTATGTCTGCTAATTTGTAAAGGAATTTTTCAGTCTCCTTTTGTGTTCAGAACCACAGTCAGTGACGCTAACTTACTCTATCTCCTACAAGCTATCGTTACCATCTTAAAACGTGAATTTTATGAAAGGCTAAAAGTGATCACGGAATCAGTTCTTCCGTGTAACACATGCAGGCTTTTATAATAGCATACCAAGCTTAAATCGTGTACCTGTATAGAAAGGGCGGGGATACACACTTATCGCTATCATCCGGATTTGAGAGTGATACACTCTACTACTTTTCTTCATCTTTCCCCCGACAAAGACCATGGTAATTCAAAACAAACAAACAAACAAACAAACAAACATACAAACAAACAAACAAGCAGTTGATTTATATCAGAACGTAGAGATTTTTTGTGTTTCATGTATATATAGGTCATCTCTTGATGTATAGTAGGCATTTGTTGTCGTTTTTACAGCGTTTCCTAATAAATGCCTATAGCGAAAACCCAACAAAACTTCTATCAAGGAGGGAAGGGAACATAAATTTAAATATCACATAGATTACAGAAATCAGACATGTAAATAAGGCAATCATATACATCCGCACGGCCGATTGTAATCTCTTACTTTGATTATCAAACATGATCGCCTGCATTTACGTGCTTTTTTCTAATTTCTTGAACTTTGCCTGATTTTCTCTCTTTTTTTTTTTAATAATTGCTCGAAACATTTAAAAATCGTAACACAGTCTGCTATCCCACAACATAATATTCCATTTGATTTGTCACTTATTGTTGGTCGGGTGACGCCAAATGTTGGAATCTCGAGCGATGATACACGGCATTTTGTTTGTTGGTTTACGTCTCATCGCTCAAAAGAATTTTGACTACGATTACAAGACATAACTGATGGTTTACAGAAGTGATCATCAATTCAGTAAGGATTAGTCAAGTCATGAATTCACTTTACCCATCATGACTGTCTAATCGAACTACGACATTGTTTGGGTAACCGCGCCTTTTTATTCTCATAGTTCAAACTAATTCTTGACATAATCAAAACAAATAATTCTTTATTAAATTTCTCAAAATACTCAAAAGACGGCTTAAGTCAAAACTTTCTACAAAGATTGCCTATACGGCAATCTTTACTAGCCTAAACAAGTTTTCTAGAGCTATCAGTTCCCCCTATACGTATGACAATGACTTCGATCGCGTTTTGAACTTGCATCGAACTATATACTTTCAAAACAGCTATTACCTTTGTAGTTCGATTAATAAACCAGCCTTTTGAATTCATAATCAACATTCGTAATCGTAACAATACAGTAACATAGTACTGCATGTCAATAAAAGTTGGAAAATGTAAATGCTATAATAGTAGCGCAAAAAAAAAAATGACTAACGATTATCTTCATACATTCTAATTCCTAGTGATGTCGCTACGAAAATGACACATGGTTTGGTTCAAACAAATAAAAGTAAAAAGGAATGGAATATACTTCTAATGATAGTACCACGCCGTACAATGCATTTCACTGTATTTTGTAACATTTGGTTACGTTTCTGTGCGCTTTTCGTACGGAAAATAAAAGGCAGATTGGTGCTATTATCATGCTAACACGCAACGCATTCAAAATGTTTTTTGAAATACACCGTATACAATATAATGTTTTAGTATACGGTTTGAAACTTTGAATTTGCGAGTCCTTTATGAAATTATAAGCAGGGTTATTACATTATCAAGCAAAAATTAAAGTATTTAGGGATTCGGATTTGCGCAGGAGACTAACAGTGCTATATATGGCGATCGTTCGCAACAGAGACAATCCTCTTCAATAGATATACAATGTAAAGAAGTCAACTTTTTAACTTCATTTAGCTTTCTCACCAGTTGAACTTGATTTGATCTGCCATGCATGATATTGCTGTGTGCTCTATTAATTATATTAAATCATTTAATAGGCGTGCTTGTTTTTTATGCAGAATATCACAGGTAAGTTTAATTCATTGAAGTTCAGAATGTTTGTACATATGGCGTGTTCGTTGTTTTCTATTTTCATTTTTATAATATATCACGTGTCCATTATCTGATTCTGACCACAAAAATATGGCGACTGTTTAAATGCGGAGCATGTACTGGAAAACTGTAATGTCTCCTGCCAGTATAGACAAACTAATTTCTAGTCTATCCCCGCTTAAAATTGAAATGAAATTGAACAAAAAACAAAAAACAAAACGAAGTTCGACTTTCAGTAGATTTCAACCGTTTTGTATAGTGCCTGATTCTTGTAATGGACACAATTCTTTAGCACATTGATAAGCAAGCACACAACTTTCGTGAATAGATGTGTCGTAATGATTGCATCTCATGGAAGAAAACTCGTCTCCTTGCCTGAATTTTAGCTTCTTCCTGTTCAAGCTCGCGTGAAAGAAATAGTTGAACATCAATCGCAATCATTAAGAGAGGCACATCCTTAGAAATAAGCACAGGAGTACCGAGACATACTACGAAATAAAAACGGGCCTTTTATCGCTATTGAAAACGCATGACATTGAAATGCTTTTTTTTTCCTTGGGGGAGGGGGGTAATACAATTGATTATTCTGAAGGTTCGTTAATCACACAATGAAATATGGTTTGCTATTAGCTTAGGTTCGTTAACAAGAAAATTAAATGCGGTTCCTTTCCGGTAGTTCCTTTACCCGAAAGTAACCAAGCAATCATTTTTTTTTTTCTGATAAGGTTTGTGAATACAAAACGAAGTGCAGAAGGCCTAAGTATTAATTCCGAATATTTTTCAGTATTATCATTTATGATCCACTTCTCAAACGCAGAAAGATTGTAACTGCACATGTGATTAAAAAAAGAAAATAATTCCGCTTAAGCTACAAGTTAATTGTTTTTTATATGCTATGCTATTAGAAAAGTGACTGAGAATCATTGTAAACCCAACGTGAAGCTGTCAAGCCTACATCAACCTTTGCTTCTGATACGTATAATATGTGCAGCATTGGCAAGCGTGATAAGCGATAATTACTGTGCACGCAACGCCTATAAAGGAAATGTGCCTTTAATAAGATGGGAATTCATAATGTTACGGCTGTATACAGCTGCAGCAGAAAAGACGCGAAAGCGGTTTTTGATGCTCTGCAACATTACGACCATGTGCGTAATTTGAGGGTTTTAAATACACGCAAAGAACACGATCTCAAAAGACGACTATCGTTAATCAACTTCATTGACTTTTTCTACCGATGCTGTTTTTTGAACCCCCGCCTAGAATAGGTTCTCAGGTTCTATTTAATAGATATTGGTACTTGCTAAACGCATCCTCTTTAGTTTCCATTGACAACAACATGGGAGGAGAATGGAAGCGATGAACGCCCTCGCTAAAAGACGCTTCTCGTAAGACGCATTGCGTGCCCGCCTACAATAGGTTCTCAGGTTCTATTTAGGTATTGGTACTTGCTAAACGCATCCTCTTTAGTTTCCATTGACAACAACATGGGAGGAGAATGGAAGCGATCAACGCCCTCGCTAAAAGACGCTTCTCGTAAGACGCATTGCGTGCCTTCTTTTCTTTCTACTGTTTCCTATTGTTTGTGAGTTAAAAACTTGCGGCAAACCACAACGCAGCCGACACACAACGCGTACCGACTCATTCATGCGGCGGCAGCGGCACGGACACAAACGCGCCGAAGTTTACATTCGGGCTGCCGTATTGGTCACAATCGTTAATGATAGACCTGTCCTGCGATTGGTTGATTATCTTTCATACCCAAGCTATCGCCTTATACGGTAGTGCGTGCGATGGAGCGTAAACGCCGTCGCTAAGCAGGACAGTTGTATTGTTTCGTCCCGTGAAAGAAACAGGTTGTGAGCATGAACATAGCCTGAACTTTGAGAGCGATTTTCTCCGTTATTTAGAAAATCAACTGACATACCAAACGTGGTTAATATTCGTTTTTATGATCTATAGGGATGTCGAAATGAGTTGTATTACATATCAGTGTAAAGCTTAGAGTCTGTAGAATTCACTTATAGGCATAACTACGATTTCATTTTTTGCGACTTTTGACTCATTCCGACGGAGCGCCACACAATTGGTTTTCAAATGGCTGAGATATCCAAAAAAGTGCTAATAATAAAAGGCGACATGCCACAACTTTATAAGGACCTCTTTGTTTCACCTTGTTTTTTGATATCTCGGCCATTTCAAAACCGATTTTCATTGAATAAACGTTTGATACCCCTTAAAACTGCATGCTCTTTGACATCTCATAGAGTGGTTTCTGAATATCTCGCAAAACGTTAAAAGCTAAATCCTCACCTCGACTAGAACTGTACACACCCTTTAAGAATCATTTTCTGTGGTCGGACATCCATGTTTTGTTTCGTTGTGTGCGTATGTGTGTGTGTGTGTGTGTGTGTGGTGTGTGTGGGTGGGTTCGTAAGTGTGTGTGTTTTGGGGGTGTTTTCTTTTCTTCCAGACAAAGACTTAGTGCGTCTATAAACCCTTGTCTGCAATTTCATGTTATGTAGTAAAATCATTATGCTTGTTTGTAAGGGATTTTATGAGACATTTTTACCTTCAGAGAAATCATAGTGAGATACCGTAATATCTTAGATCCTCTCACTAATAAGATATTGTGTTAAAGGAATTTCGTTTGATTCAGCATACTTCACCTTTAATGCCAAAATTTAGGTTCACAACTTTAATTTCAAGATTTTTTCTTGTAGCATCATTTTAATACCATACTTCTAGATCGTCATAATAGATTCTACATGTTTATTTGCTCATATTTTCTCTAGCTTTATATCACGAATCGGTAATCGTCTCCTCGCAACAAAGACAAAATGAAAGAATACAATGATTAGACAAACAAAATAACTATGATTAATGTAAAATTCCTATACTATTCAGCTTTTGTTCCTACGTTTATTTTGGCTTGATTTTTATATTTCTATGGGGAAAAATAATGTCAATCTATACTGCTTACTAGAAACCACTAGAAGACGGATAACATTTATTCCAACTTAACCACACTGTACAATGTACGATGCACGTAACTGGCATTGCCTCATCATATACAAATATTTACCAAGAGATGAAGGACAAGAAACAAAGACCCATATACAAAGAGAATGTCGAAATCATCACGATGCGCTTCCATGCTTGCCTGAACAACTAAACAAGGGACAGTCGTAATGAAAGAAAAGGTCCCAATGTTCTCTCTTTTGTTTTCTTACTCGACAATTTGGAGGAAAACTATGCCGCTTCAGTTTGAGTTCAATTTCACAACAACCGACTAACTTCTGAATCATAACAAAGCCATAAGTATTCATTTCACGCTTTTAAAGGTAGTTTTGGTGTGAGACTGAAAATTTACGTTCAATATCTTAAAAGAAGAAGCTAATAATGACAGTTATACTGCAGTGCCTGCAGCCGAAAAGGGCGACGCATGCAAACAAACCTTATTCTTAATAACAGTGCACATTTTTCCTTACGAACCTTCCGAGAATTTGTAGTCATACCTATTCATTATTTCAATTTGTGAGCAGTGTATCGTGCCTATTTTGTATCTCAAAGGACACCATTCTGTACTAATAGAAGTCGCATTCATTCGCTTTCATATACTATTAAAAACAATTTCCGTGATTAAGAAAAAGAGTACTATAACCCAAAAGCTAGCAATTTGCCATCAAAACTCAAGGACACAACAAATAAAACAAAAGACATTTTAATAAGGAATGGTTTGTCGCAGCGTAATAATATGCAATCTGCTCATCCTTATTTGAGTAAAAACTAAATAATGATCTTAAAGTGTGCATTGAATAACAGTGATATGTAGAATAATTTATATAAGAAAGTTCCGGGTTCCAGTTTGCGCATATGCAGAAAAAGGTCATTTGTACCCAGAGACAAGTTGTTTGTTTTATTTTTTTAATTCACTGAGGTAAGCATCTATATGAGGTAAGGATTTTAATCCTTACAAATGGAGCCTGAGAGTACATCCACTTGACTGCAAGACAATTGTCAATGGATTCAATACAACATAGTTTTGAGCATGCTCAAGGCCTTGTCACACCGTGTCTGGGGAAGCCTTGCGGGTTGACTTGCGGGAAAATTTTTTACTACCCGAACCTCCCAGCACTTGGTCCGCACCTGACAGTACCTATGCATAGCGCGTATCTCGCCCGTAGTTGCCCGGAGATGCGCACGCAAGTCGGATTTACCCGCAGTCAAGTTTTGAGCATGACCAAAACTTTTTCCGGGTGAGTCGCTAGGATTACCCGCAGAGATCCACGCAGAACGCCAGTAGGAGGTCCTTAGCGGCAGCACCTAGCAGGCAACTCCCAAGCAGGTTCTTCGCAGCTGTAACGCAGGTACTTCCCAGTCCCCGTATGCGGCCAAGATAATGACATTCTGTGGAACTTCTGCCATATCGAATTCCTTCAGAGGGATTCCTTCACCGAGTTGTCAGCCCTCACTCGCCACCCATGCGCCTAACATGCAGGTCACACGGAAGTAGAACGTAAGTTGCACGGGTCCAGCATTTAAGACGCATGCTAAACTTGCCCAAATCCTTGTCCGCCAGCAAAAATTGTCCTGCGTGCTGGAAAATCTGTCTTCGCAAGTCGAACGCAAGGCTTGCCCGGAAAGGTGTGACAGGGCCTTTATTGTTTATGCATGACAAATGTGTACTCACGCTCGACAAATTGCTGCATGACAAATTGTATTGCAGACATGACAAGTTATATGTAGTGCACACTGATTCTTCGCATGCCAGTTAAATTTCGTGTTTGACAAATCAATTTGCGCGCACTACGAAACAATACCCTTGCATGACAAATGACACGACAAATTATGATTTGTCATTACAAGACTAAATTTGTCACGTAGGTCCAATAACATTACAAATTATGATTCGTCACACAAATTCGTCAAAGACCACACGCATGACAAATTGTTTGACAAGTTATAAGTTCGTCCATTGACTAAAGGATTATGTGTTACTTTACATTGTCATGGATGTATGTTGCAAATACAACACTGTATAATTTCCCAGATAGCAATGCTGTGTTGGCCCAACGTTGGTCCAACGGCATACATGTACGTTGGGCCAACAACAGAAACGTGACGTCGCTCCGACGTCATTTTTGCCATCGGGCCAACGTTGGTCCAACGGTAAAGCCATATGTTGGGCCGATGTTGGTACAATGTCAGATTAACTATATACCAACCATACTTCCACTTTGTATGATGCACTGGCCCAACGTTGGCCCAACTACTTGTGTGTATGTTGGCACAACGTCAGAAACATGACGTTGATCCAACGTCATTTTGGCCGTCGGGCTAACATTGACGTAATACCAAAGTTATATCAAGCCCTTTTCCACCCTGTTACAACGTTAAGCTAAACGTTATACCAACCACTTTTCCACTGTAATATGGCATTGTCAAACAGTAAAACCATTCCCCTTTTCGACTTTGTAATGACGTTATCCCAACATAAAACCAACGACTTTTCCACTTTGTTATGACGCTATCCCAGCGGCAGCATTGACCACTATTCCACCTTGTAATGACGTTATCCCACCGTTACACCGACATTGTTCCAAGCAAGTTCATACCATACTATAACATTATCCCCACGATATACCTGCCACTTTACAAGTGTGTCATGGTGTTAGACCAACCTTAGACCAACGTTGTATCAACCACCCCACAATGACGTTATCTCAATGTTAGACCAACATTGTACCAACCACTTTTCCACAGTGTTATGACATTGTACCAACGATGTACCAACGCTGGTTCAACGTCATCCTTTTACTGTCGAGCCAACGTTGGTGCGATGACCAAAAAAGCTTTTTAGGCCAACGTCATGTCTCTAACGTTAGGCCATCGTAGTCTTGTTTCTGGGCAGAAGCCGCCTGAATTAGAGTCTATTCCTATAATTCCTACAATCTACCCTATTCCTAAGCTTCTACATCCTATACCTATTCCTATACCTATATCTATTCCTATTTCCTAGCTGAAAGAAAAGTATTTGGTTTTCTTTATGAACCCCTGCGTGATGATAATGTTTCAAGACGTGGTTACTAACTGGATGACACTTTCATTACATATTCGTAAAATGTCCATCAAAACATCGGAATACTTTTTACAAACGCGTGTGGAAATTGTGCATAAATCAGCAATAATTTGATGGCAATTTCTAACACAGTTTACAGTTTAATCCCAGCATCAATACTTTTAAATTTAACGGTTTTTTTTAATATTTTCGCGAGATTTGAATTGCAAATTCTCTCATTAATATTCATGATCTTTGTACGTCGTTATTCCAACGTTGGGCCAACGTTGTCCCTAAAGCTTTTTCACATGATTATGACTTGGCAAAAAATCCCAATACAGTATATTGAAAAAAAAAAAAGGTCTTTATATCATGAGCATGTCGAAATAATATAAGCAGTAAACACTTAATAGCTTAGCAGTTTTCTCTTTTCCGCTGTTTTGACTGATTATCTTTTTTTTTAGATGACAAAGTGTGCATTGTTTTTTTTTATAATATTCGTGCCTTTTTTATACTCTGTTCTGTGAACCATGATTCAATGAATGAAAGTCAAATTGACAACATGTACGGCTTTCAATATTTTTTTTTCTTTCTTTGGTGGAAGTAAGTTTAATCTTGACATCAATACATTTTCATTTAATGTCTTTGGTCTATCTTCATTAGTTTTCAATTTACAGACTCTCTCTTATGATGGATAATGATGGAAATGACGCTTATCCCAACTTTAGCCCAGGCTATATAGTGAACTTATACGGAGTATCATTCCAGGAGTACACCAACCCCACTCCAGTAGACCATTTCTAGCTAACTGAAATGTATGCTGCAATTCATCAACATTTTGGACAAGTACCCAGTTGTGAATTACATATATGCTATAATCTCCCCAACATTTGCCAACACTCACGCAACTCTTTGCCAAAGCGCTGGCCAACCTCATGTTTCTGACGTGACATAATACGCGTATGACGTTGGACTAATGTTGGACAAACGCAGCATTCAAAATGGAAAATTGTTGATACAATGAGGGTCTGACATTTTACCAACGTTGGTCGAACATTAGGCTTTCACTGTTTGAAAAAATGTTGGCCCGACGGACAAAATGGCGTTGGGCCAACCTCACGTTTCTGACATTTTGCAAACATACACGCACAACGTTGGACCAACGTTAGACGAACTTAGCATTCAAACATCGTTGGTAAAATGTCGGTCTAACATTGATCCAACGTCGGTCCACCGTCAGACTGTCACTGTTGTACCAGTGGTGTCCCGACGACCAAAATGAAAACGTCATATTCTGACATTGTGCCAACATACACGCATGACGCTTTACAAACATTGGGCCAACGCAGCATTGAAAGTAGAAAATGGTTGATATAACGTTGGTCTGACATTGTACCAGCATTGGACCAACGTCAGGCTTCCACTTTTTGGCCAATGTTGGCTCGATGGCTAAAATGACGTCGAAACGACGTAATATTTTGCACGTTATGCCAACATACACACTTTTAAGTTGGATTAATATTAGACAAATGCAGTACTGAAATAAATGAAAATATGGTTGATATGATGTTGATTTGACATTGTACCAACGTCAATCCAACGTCAGACTTTCACTGTTGGACCAGTGATAGCCCGACGACCAAAATGACGTTGAGCCAACGTCATTCTATGATGTTGTGGCAAAATACACGCATGATGTTTGACCAACATCGGGCCAATGCAGCATTCAAATTGGTTACATGGTTGGTATAATGTCGGTCAGACATTGAACCAACGTCAGTCCAATGTCAGGCTTTCACTGTTGGGTCAATGTTGGCCCAATGGCCAAAATGACGTCGGAGTGACGTCATATTTCTAACGTTGTGCCAACATACACATTTTCAAATTGGATTAACATTGGACAATGCAGTATTCAAAGTGGAAATATGGTTGATATGATGTTGATTTGACATTGAGCCAACGTCATTCCAACGTCAGACTTTCACTGTTGGGCCAGTGGTAGCCCGACGTCATTTTATGATGTTGTGACAACATACACGCATGACGTTTGTCCAACGTCGGGCCAATGCCGCATTCAAATTGGTAACATGGTTGGTATAATGTCGTTCTGACATTGAACCAACGTGAGTCCAATGTCATGCTTTCACTGTTCGGCCAATGTTGGCCCGATGGCCAAAATGACGTCGGAGTGACGTCATATTTCTAACGTTATGCCAACATACACGCTTTCAAATTGGATCAATATTGGACAAATGAAGTATTCAAAGTGGAAATATGGTTGATATGATGTTGATTTGACATTGAGCCAACGTCATTTCAACGTCAGACTTTCACTGTTGGGCCAGTGGTAGCCCGACGACCAAAATGATGTTGAGCCAACGTCATTTTATGATGTTGTGACAACACACACGCACGACCTTTGACCAACATCGGGCCAATGCAGCATTCAAATTGGTAGCATGGTTGGTATAATGTCGGTCTGACATTGAAGCAACGTCAGTCCAATGTCAGGCTTTCACTGTTGGGCCAATGTTGGCCCGATGGCCAAAGTGACGTCGGAGCGACGTCATATTTCCAACGTTGTGCCAACATACACACTTTCAAATGGGATTAGCATTGGACAAATGCAGTATTCAAAGTGGGAATATGGTTGATATGATGTTGATTTGACATTGAGCCAACGTCATTCCAACGTCAGACTTTAACTGTTGGGCCAGTGGTAGCCTGACGACCAAAATGACGTTGAGCCAACGTCATATTATGATGTTGTGACAACATACACGCATGATGTATGACCAACATCGGGCCAACGCAGCATTCAAGTTGGCAACATGGTTGGTATAATGTCAACGTGACATTGAACCAACGTCAGTCCAAAGTCAGGCTTTCGTTGTCGGGCCAATGTTGGCCCGGTGGCCAAAAATGACGTCAGCGCGACGTCAAATGTCTTAATGTTGTGCCAACATACACACTTGCAAGTTGGATTAACATTAGAAAACCATAGCATTCAAAATGGAAATATGGTTGATATGATGTAGGTTTGACATTGTACCAATGTCAGTACAACGTCAAACTTTCACTGTTGGGCCGATATTGGCTCAACGGTTCATTCAAGTTTGAAAAATGGTTGAAATAACAATGGTCTGTCATTGTTCCAAAGTTAGTCAACCGTCAGGCTTTGCCTCTTGGGCCAATATTGGCCTATCCCAAGGCTGTGCCTGCCAACTGTAGCTTTCACTGCAGCCGTGCCAATCATTGCCAATATTAGCCCAATGTGGGTAGCCGGTCAAGATCCACCCTTCATCGGTGATAAAAGTAAGATGGTTACCCAAAGTTGTGCCAATGTTCCAAATGTAGCTTGCCGATTGCGAGCGTGGCGATAATCGCCTACGTTGGCCCAATGTAGGCTGACAAACCATTATCTACCTTAGATTAATTACAAAAGTAAGACAATGGGCCAATGTTGTTCCAACGTAAGCATACTGACTGCGATCATGGCCACAAATGGCCAATGTTGGCCCAACGTGGGATAGCCAACCAATATCCATTTTGCATCAATGACAAAAGTGAGACGGGTGGTCCAACTTTGTGCCGACGTTATCTTACCGGCTGTGCGAAAACAAAAATTGCCAACGTTGGCCCAACGTAGGTTTGCCAAATAATTTTCACCTTCCCTCGGGAACGAAAGTAAATCAATGGCCCAACCTTGTAACAACGTTAGCTTACCGACTGCGACCGTGTCAACCATTGCCAACGTTGCCCCAACGTAGGATTACAAACCAATATCCATCTTGCATCACCGACAAGGTGAGACGGTGGCCCAACGTTGGGAAAACGTTAGTTTACAAATTGCAACCGTACCGGCCATCGCCATCATTGGCCCAACATAGGATATCCAACTATATCCATCGACCGCAAGTGGCGACCATAAAGACATTGGCCCAACGTTGAGCCAACGTCATCTCACCGACCGCGACTATGGCGACCATAAGACATCGGCCCAACGTTGAGCCAACGTCATCTCACCGGCCGCGACCGTGGCGATCATTGCTGACGTTGGCCCAACGGAGAATTGTTATCTGGGTTAGTGTGGAAACTAACTAAATGAAAATGAAATATGCATCTAAATAAATCTACGGTCAGAAAAGTGTGTTGTCGTTTTCTTTTATTTTTTTTTAATAATATGTATAGTGTACGAGCAAAGTCACCAATTACTGTATTGTTATGCTGCCATCTACGTCTGAGATGAATAAAGGGAGACTGCGACATGGCCGATACTAAATGAGTCAACTCTGTTCATTGTGTCCGAGTACACCACAAATTTGGCGACGAGGATGGAATAGAGAGAAACAGTAGGTCAAGGAAAATGACCGCATAAATGTCAAGTCTTGTTTGATCTATTGCGAGTCCATTTCATGCGCTGGATGGAGAGAAAACAGCGGGGACTTTGAGCGACGATGCTCCGTGTTCGAACCTCAAAGACTTCACGTAGACATCGCATTGTGTGGTGGTGCATTGAATGACATGACACGGCCAGGCATGGCAGCGCGTAACCCCGTCGCGGAGCGCTGTAACCAGTAACAGCGCCCGACGACTTGTATGCAATTTAGTGAAGTAATCAAGTGCACTGCGATGCTTGCAATTCTGTAAACAACTCATCGTTCAAAACTACACTTGGATTCGCAACGAAAAGCCACATGTTGTAATACCATATTGTTGAATATTACAGGCGACTATGTATCCCTCACCATTACCTCCGAAAGCAAGATTAATCGTCATCATCTTTGAGACCATTGCCACTCGAGATGCGGTTCGCCATTTTGAACTATCACGTAAGTAAAATGATCTGGGCATGCGCGAATGAATATTCATTTCAGTTCTCAGCTAGCCGTCCTGTTTTTTTTTTCTCCACACGCGTACATTGTGTATTACAATACAGATGTATGTGCTACGTTTTATCCATACCCGATCGACAGCAAGGCTGTTGGCGCATGCGCCGTGTAAGTTGTACTATGATACGAGTTGAAGTGCGGAAGGAAAAACCTCGGATAATATCTTTCACTGGGCTCTTAAAACAGATCATATTGTAAATCGATTTCCGCGCCTCTGATTGTAAGTATCTTATGTAACAGTATGGCTACGAATTTAAGTGTAAACCCCTGTATTTTGGTCTCTGGTCACCAAAATACTAGCCATATCAGGTGGTACATCAATAGCCAAAGGGCTGCAATGCGACCCCGACTCGGTACGGGTTGGAGTCGCTGGTGCGGTTAGGCAGCGCTATACAATAGTGCAATACCACGTTGACTTCCGTCAGGCAGTAGCTCGGGTTAGGCCTACACTACAGTGACTTTTGATAATTGGCGACATAAACAGTGAGCATTTGGTAGAGTTGACAAAATGGCCACATCTGGTTTTATCGGACAGATTGGGGAATATAACACAAAGAAGGAAGAATGGGGGAATTATGAAAGGAGATTTTCTATTTGGTCTGAGGCAAACAAGATTGCAGATGAGGACGAAGTGAATGTCTTTTTAGCAATAATTGGACCTGAAGCGTTTGAAGCTGTCTCCAATCATTTCAGTCCAGATGACCCAAGCGCGAAAAAGTATTCAGAGCTAGTTCAAACATTGGAGACATATTATGGGCCAAGCAAGAATGAAATTGCACTCAGATTGACTTTTCGTCAACGAAGACAAGCCCCAAATGAGAGCATAACTGAGTACATACTAGGGCTAAAGAAATTGGCTCGTCATTGTGGTAAATGGCCAAGCCTTGGAGGTAAATTTGAGAGACATTATTGTGGCAGGCCTTGGAAATACCCGTGTACAGTCAAAGCTATTGAGCAAAGGTAATACTCTGACTTGGAAAATGGCCTGTGATGAAGCCATAGCAATGGAGGTTGCAGAGTCCGATAGCAGTCGTCTGCAGGGACAAGGTCCAAGAAGCAGCCATGGCCAGAAGCAGAAGTTCATCGCCTCGAACATAGAGGGAGGGCGCCACCATTCAGGGATACCAGATCGTGCTACCGATGTTTAAGTTCATACAATTCAGCATATTGTCCCCACATGTCATGCCTGTGGGAAAGTTGGGCATATCAAGAAAGCGTGCAAAAATATCAAGCCAGGATCCAGTGCAGGTCGTGGTCAGTGGAATCCATCAAATCACGGAACCAAAAATTTTGCACGAGGTCGCTGCAGGGGTCGTGGTATAGATTCTTATCCACAAGCTCAGCAAGGAAAGAATCCAGAAAACAAGCATAAATCTGACACGAATATGGTGGATGCCCAAACCCAGGAAGAAAGAGATTTGGAATTAGACTCTGCTCGTTTATACGCCATTCATGGACATAAAGACTCAGGGCCTGTTGTTGCTGTTAAAATAGCAGAAAATACTATGCCATTCGTAGTTGATACAACAGCTGCTGTGTCAGTAGTGTCTGAAAAAGATTATGAAAAGTATCTCAAACACATTCCAATGCAAAAGTGTAGTATGAAGTTAATGAGTTACTGTCAATCAGAAATACCAGTCCTTGGACAAGTTCAGGTAAGAGTGGAATACCTGGACTCTGCATATCATTTACCACTTGTTGTTGTATCCGGGGAAAATGTATCCCTAGTGGGGAGGAACTGGATACGAAGAATGAATTTAAATTGGAACGAGTTGCTTCATGTAGGGTTGTCCCCCCAAACCCAAGACCTTGAGGATGTACTGACAAATCATAGCAAGGTGTTTGAAGCGAGTGGCCCAAAAGATAAAATAAAAGAGTTTCAGGCAGAAGTAAAAGTCAAAGATGAGGCCCAACCTATTTTCTGTAAGGTCAGACCTGTGCCCTATGCTCAAGTAGATGTAGTTGGAGAAGAGCTTGACAGACTAGAGAGGGCTGGAGTAATAAAGAAGGTCAAAAACAGTAGGTGGGCAGCCCCGGTGGGCAGCCTCAGTGGTAATAGTACCAAAGTCGGACGGATTTGTCCGAATATGTGGAGATTACAAACAAACGGTCAATAAGGTATTGGAAGAGGATAATTATCCACTTCCTACTTGTGAGGATCTGTTTTGTAGTTTGATCGGGGGAAAGGTGTTCACAAAGCTTGACCTATCCAATGCATACCTGCAGTTGGAATTGACAAAACAGAGCAAACAGCTACTGACAATACACACGCATAAAGGGTTGTATCAATATGAAAGATTACCCTTCGGAGTATCAACCGCACCCGCTGTGTTTCAGAGTGCAATGGACCAAGTGGTAGGAGGTATAGAAGGGGTGTGTTGTTATCTAGATGACATTCTGATCAGTAGCAAGAATGAAGAAGAGCATCTAAGGAAATTAGATGAAATGTTGAGTAGGCTGCAGGACTATGGTATCAAAGCCAAGAAAGAACAGTGTTCATTCATGACCAATAGTGTGACTTACCTGGGTCATACAATTGATGAGATGGGTATCCACTCCACAGCTGAAAAGGTGGAAGGGATTGCTGAGGCACAGAGACCCCAAAGTAAAGAGGAACTCAGAACATCTATTGGTATTGTTGTATACTATGCCAAGTTCATACCAGATTTAGCAACACTATTTGCTCCACTGTACAGACTCTTGAGAGATGATGTACCATGGCCATTAACTGAAGAGTGCCAAAAAAACATTTGAAAATGTGAAAAAGGTATTGACAAGTGAGACGGTATTGGCACATTATGACCCAAAGAAAGAGCTAGTTTTGGCATGTGATGCATCATCTTTTGGGTTAGGGGTAGTGTTATCTCACATCATGAATGATGGTATTGAAAGGCCAGTGGCCTATGCTTCACGTACCCTTACCAAGTCAGAACAAAACTACTCGCAAGTAGAAAAGGAGTCGTTGGCTATTATCTTTGGTGTAACCAAGTTCCACAAGTATTTGTATGGTATAACGTTTACTCTACTAACTGACCACCAAGCCCTGACTACCATTTTGGGGGGTAAAGAAGGGAATGCTATCCCTTGCAGCAGCAAGGCTGCAAAGGTGGGCACTGATTTTGATGGCTCACAAATACGAGATAAAAGTACTGGAGATCTGCAGAACATGCAAATGCAGGTGGTTTGTCTAGATTTCCAATCAAAACAGATTCACATTTGGCAAGTGAATTACCAGTAAACTATTTCACTTACACAACTGATATGCCTATTTCGGCAAGGGAAATCAGTGAGGAAACTAGGAAGAACTCGGTGCTCAGTAAAGTACTATATCGTGCCATGAATGGCTGGCCAAAACATTGTGATGATAGGAACTCAAAGAATTCTTCAATAGAAGAAATGAGTTGTCAGTAGACCAAGGGTGTTTACTGTGGGGCATGAGAGTCATAATACCTTCCAAATTCAGAGAAAGACTGTTGGAGGAATTACACCAAGAGCATACTGGAGTTGTCAGAATGAAAGCAGTAGCTACAAGTTATTTCTGGTACCCAAAGCTTGATATGGACATAGAGAAACTTGTGAAAAGTTGTGAACCATGTCTCAGGATGAGAAATGACCCGCCAAAAGTCCCTTTCATGCCTTGGTCAAATACGCGTAAATCATGGGAGCGTGTACATATTGACTTTTTTTAGCTGGAAGGAAAGGAGTATTTGATACTTGTGGACACTTACAGTAAATGTTGAATGTGGAGCTGATGACAAGCACTACGCGGGTAAAAACGATAGAAACGTTACGAAGTTGGTTTGCCATTTATGGCTTACCCGAGGTCCTAGTGTCTGACAATGGGTCCCAGTTTACTTCTGAAGAGTTTGAGTTATTTCTGAGTAAGAATAGGGTAAAATACACACTGGTCCCACCGTACCACCCGGCCTCGAATGGGGCCGCGGAGAGAAGTGTTCAAATTGCAAAGAGGGCATTGCAGAAGTACTTTCTGAGTGATAAACTAGGAATTAACCCCCATGTGTCAATAAGACATAGATTGGACAATTTCCTGTTTGTATACAGGACCACCCCCAAACTGTAACCGGTGTTTCACCCTATGAACTGGTGTTCAGGTTTGCACCCAGAACCAGGTTTAGTATGCTTAAGCCAGATCTAAACGCTCGTGTGTCACAACAGCAAGAGAGAACCAGAGAAACCCATGACACCCAAGGAATGAAAATGAGACATTTTTGAATCGGGTAAAAAGGTCATGGTGAAAAACCACAGAGGAGGTAAAGAACGATACCTAGTCGGAGTAGTGGTAAAGAGACTAGTTGCGTTTTCATACTGGATACGTGAAGTAAACAGCTGCGTCAGTGTCATGTGGACTACCTGGATAGGGGTACCACTGAACAGGTCCCCACCAGTCATGACAGGCTAGACCAAAGTATGACTAGAGAACCTGAAATGACAAAGTTTTTCACCCCACGTGAATCTGAGTCTGTGAGCAAGACAAATCATTTTGGGGTAGGGGATCCTGCGGTGAAGGTCAGTGAAAGTCTCAGTCAAAGTCAATCAGACCATCCGGAGGTCATGAGAAGAGATAGTGAGGATGAACATCCTGATGTAGAAACAAATGTCAGGAGGTACCCAGATAGGAAAAGAAAGAAGCCCGACAGGTTGATAGAAGGCATGTGAAAAAAAAAGTTAATATATCAGGAATGTAAGCCCATTCCATATTATTAAAGAAGAAATTTATAGGAAATGATATCATATAAATTGACTGTTTTCCATCATTTAATATTATTTTGATTAATTTCTGACATAAATCATGCAATAAAGTTGTCTCTGCTTTGAAAATAAGAATCTTTATTTATACCAAATTTGAGCACTGGAAAGAGTTCGATGCGGCTACGAAAAGTGCCAAATCTGTGATGTCACCACGTGTGTATGCAACCCAGTGGGATTTACGTATCTATAGGCAAACTGTGTGCACTTTTCAGGAAATTGGTGTGTAATTTGTTGTCAATCTAGAATAAATCGTCCGCCAAAACTATATATTCACGTCATGAAATTGTTTGTTTGTTTGTTTGTGTTCATTGGAATCATATTTTACACCCATAAGTTTACGGAAAAACAAAGTTTTAAAAGCACAAAACCTATCGTCAGCTCAAGATTCACGATTGCCGTGATCAGCTGTTCCTTCGTACAGTCACAATTTGCTGTTATTACTAGTTATGTTCAGACGACAGGCCCTAATCTCGAGGTTAGGAAACCTCGAGGTTAAGCTCTTGCCCCCTAACTACGACGTGCGTCCACACGACGAATCTTAACCTCGAGGTTACGAAACCTCAAGGTTAAATTCCTGCCCCTTTGAGTGCGTTGATTTTTGTGTCCACACGTTGCTTAATTACGAGTGGGGACCCCCCGCGGCTCGTGGTTAGAGCGCTAACCATAAGATTTCTCGTGGCTCTTAACATCGAGCAAACCTCGAGGTTAGCTAACTACGAGTGCGTCTTCACGGTCCCTAACTACAAGCTCTAACCTCAAGGTTTCCTAACCTCGAGGTTAAGGCTTGTCGTCTGAACGTAACTATTGACACAACAAATCGATCATTGTGGGGGAATTGCGTATAGCTGAGGTAATCTTACATACTCATGAAGGATGATAGTGAAAGACCTGTAATTGATTACACCCATAAATTTACGGAAATACGACGTTTGAAAAGCACAAAACCTACCGTAATCAGCTCAAGATTCGCGATTGCCGTGATCAGGTGTACGCACAACAGTACCAGCAGAATCGGCAGTGAAGAGGTATTCCTTGATGCCGTGATTTCACGCTTGATTCTTCTTCGAAATGGCATGATGAAGGTTTGTTAGATAAATGTGACCTTCTTTTTCTCTTGTGTGTTGGTTTAAATTCTAATTTCTACCTCAACTTCCCCAAAAACAGTCTAACAAAGCGGGAAACTGCAACATTTCCGTGCTGAGCAGCAGTCACGATACACGTGTTGCATGCAAGCATGCACCGCTGCTGCAGTGATCCCCATAGTATAACACGTAGGTTCCTTGTAAACAAGGGGGTCCTCGGCGCAGTTGACCAATCGTGAACACGTATTTCGATCGCGTGTCTTGGTAAGCAACAAGGCTGTTTACGCGTCTGGGAGACGATTTGCATAAACTTACGCATGTTTCAGACGAATTTATGAATGAAAGTGAGTAGCTGCATGACATCATGCCATGACCATATTTGGAATAAGCAGAGGTAGAGCTTTCTGTACGTACCAAATGTGTCAGGGTTCAACGCAGAATATCTAAGACACGATCGCCAAAAGAACAGCATTTTCGCCGCAAGCGAAGGCGATTTGGTCTTTAGACGTAAGATTTTGGCCAACATTTGAGATTGACATCCCTCTTTTCTCTTCAAAATTCCACATTTTGTAGGTTGTATTTCGAAATGTTGTTGATATCAATCAGAAACTAGAAAATTTCCCCTACAACGTGATACCAAAATGTCAATTTGGTCCCTGAGGTAGGTCATTTTTTGACCTTTTTCGGGCTGTAACGCGAAATCACATTTGCCGAGAAGTTTCGGGTTTTGCCAGAGCGGGTCTCATATAGCCGTACGGCAAATCAGCTCATACACATTAGGTGACGTCGCTCAAATCCAATGTTTCTTGTAGCGAACGGAGCTACGTGGTCATGGAAATTGGGTGTTTTTTCAATCTCAAAAACAGTTTGGGGGTAAAGTTACATCGTCTAAAAGATATCCAGTTTTGTTTACTAGGTTCTTAGCTTTCCGTAGATACCAAACTTGTCATATTTCTAGATTCTCTACTAATTTCTGCTTTAACATACAGAGTAACAGATGTTACATGTACACGGTATTATTAGGTGATCTGAGTATCCTCTCGGATCACCTTCTGTACCTGTACTGATTCTTTGTTTTTCTTCTTCTTTTTCTTTTTTTCTCCTCAAAAGTTGTGCAGAGGTTAGCTCAGAAAGTCCTCTGCCTATCATTTTCAAAATTATACCATGTATGTATCGTGTCCCAAAGACGACAGAGCTAGTAAAATCATTGTGATCAGTCGACCGTGACGTCACTGTGACGTCATTATATGAAAACACATTCTCATTCATATCTCATTAATGGAATGGAATTTTTCAATGAAATTTACGTCACATTACAAGTCAAGCTGAGTCTACTCATATTCTCAAAATTCATCTATACCCTTAAAACGTGCGTGTAAGCGCGCGTTGAAATATTTGTATGCTCCAATCGAGCTCAAATTTTTTTTGCACACGTTTCAGACCATTTGAAGCATTTTTTGAAAAATTGAAAAAATTGGACGGACGCGTACGTGCGCGCTCATATACGCACGCCCAGCTCATATCCAATAGAAATGTCCCATTTTTTTTTCACACGGATTGGATGTCTGAAATGTCAAGAAATATTTCTACCAAGTTTCAAGTCAATCCGACTCAATATGACGTCATACGGGCCCGTCAAAGTTGAAATTCCGCGCGCGCGTCAATGGCGATATACAGTGCAACTATGCCAAAAAACCGTCAATTTTAAATCCAATTTTACTCGTCAGGATGATGAGCTGTACATGTCATTTCATGGGTTGGCGAAGCTGGCAAAATGATTAAAAGATATCAAATTTCTTAATGAAATAAAAGTAAATTTTCAAAATGACGTCATCAAATTTCAAGTTCACTCGAGCGTATCTCACCTATCCTTTGCCAATTTTCACTCAGATTTCAGTATGTTGTAGCTTATTAAATGTTCTTTCATAACTATAATTACAAAATTTTGATTGGATGACGGCGGGTCTAGGGCAATTACCCCCTGGGCAATTACCCCGGACCCTTCCCCTGTCCGTAATCCTAATCCTAATCCTGAAACTAATCTTAACCATAACCCAAACTCCTAACACTAAACCCAACCCTAACCCTAATCTTAACTCTAACCTTACGACTAACCAGTATTTAGCCGGGGGGTAATTGCCCTCTGGGAGTAATTGCCCGGATACGGATGAGGGCATCACCTCATAAAAATGAATTGAAAGCGACCATGTCAAATTTGACCAGTTTACGTGTTATCTCTATGGGAGTGTAGTTTTTCTGGAAATGAAAATTGACATGACTATCTTTATCGAGCACTAGCTCACTTACCCTTCGGCGAATTTCTCCCAGATTTTAATATGTTGTAGCTAAGATTTTGCGCTATGGCAACTGCGCCCTTCGTTTTTTCAAACGATGTCGGGATCATGTCGCAAAACTTGGTTGAAACTAGAGATTGTAATTTGTCATTACTGACAAATTAAGGTGATCCGATTTGTTTTAAATCAATGATTTGAGTCCTGATCGCAATAGGCATGGCCATACAGGTTTCATCTGTGTTTAGAGACATTGGCCGTGTGATGTTTGGATTCTCATTTAGAAAAGGGAGTCATATCTGCCATCTTTGGTACCAAATTCTGTATTTTATAACGAAGAAACAGCAACAAGTACATATGACCTTTGACCCCACTTTGCACACTCAAGATGGCATCTGAGCAATTAGTGGTTATTTTGTGAAATGATCCTTGTAACATGGTTTTTACGTGTGCAAAATATGGGAAAGATAGTACAGGTATTCACCAAGATACAGGATGAAACATTTATGACCTTTGACCCTAATTTACATACCCAAGATGGCGTCTGATCAAATAATGTAGGTGACATGAACTAAACATGTGCAAAATATGGTGGTGATAGGGCATGTTTTTCTTGAGTTATTGCAAAGAAGGTTGCACAAAGAAAGAAATATTTCAATACATCGTTGATGAGCTTTAATTTCAACCAAGTATTTTGACGTGATACCGACATCGTGTGAAAAAACAAAGGGCTCATCCACGATAGCACAAAGTCTCAGCTACATCATATTAAAATCTGTGAGAAAATCACTCAAGCATAAGTGAGCTAGTGCTTGATAAAGATAGTCATGTCAATTTTCACATCTAGAAAAATTCCCTCCCATAGAGATAACACGTAATAGCAAAGATAGAGAAAGAAGTACATATGACCTTTGACCCCACTTTGCACACCCAAGATGGCATCTGAGCAATTAGTGGTTATTTTGTGAAATGATCCTTGTAACATGGTCTTTACGTGTGCAAAATATGGGAAAGAAAAGACATGTATTTACCAAGATACAAAATGAAACATTTATGACTTTGACCCTAATTTACATACCCAAGATGGCGTCTGATCAAGTAGTTGTTATTTTATGAAATAATGTTCGTGACATGAACTAATCATGTGCAAAATTTGGTGGTGATAGGGTATGTTTTTCTTGAGTTATTGCACAGAAAGTAGCAGAAAGAAAGAAATATTTCAATACATCGAAGATAAGCTTTAATTTCAAGCAAGTTTTTTGACGTGATGCCGACATGGTATGAAAAAACGAAGGGCACATTCACGATAGCCCAAAGTCTCAGTTACAACATATTAAAATCTTGGAGAAATTCACTGAAGCATAAGTGAGCTAGTGCTCGATAAAGATAGTCATGTCAATTTTCATTTCCATAAAAATTGCACTCCCATAGAGATTACACGTAAACTGGCCAAATTTGACAAGGTTACCTTCAATCCATTTTTACGAGGTGATGCCGTCATTCAATCAAAATTATGTTAGATATGAATGAAAGATGATTAAATAAGCTACAACATGCTGAAATTTGGGTGAAAATTGGCAAAGGATGAGTGAGATACGCTCGAGTAAACTTGAAATTTGATGACGTCATTTTGAAAATTTACTTTTTTTACTTTATTAAGAAATTTGATATCTTTTAATCATTTTGTCAGCATAGCAAACCCATGAAATGACATGTACAACTCATCAGCTTTCAGAATATGCCAAGAAAAAGGGGGGTCACCGTTCATCCTGACGAGTAAAATCCGATTTAAAATTGACGGTTTTTTGGCATAGTTGCACTGTGTATCCCCATTGAGGCACGCGCGGAATTTTGAGTTTGACGGGCCCGTATGACGTCATATTGAGTCGGATTGACTTGAAACTTGGTAGAAATATTCCTTGACATTTTGGATATCCGATCCGTGTGAAAAAACTGAAAATTTCTATTGCATACTAGCTGTGCGTGCGAATATGTGCGCGCGCGTACGCGTCCGTCCAATTTTTTCAATTTTTCAAAAAATGCTCCAAATGATCTGAAACGTGTGCAAAAAAATTTTGAGCTCGATTTGAGCATACAAATATTTCAACGCGCGCGTTCGCGCGCGTTTTAGGATAAATATGAATTTTTGAGAATATGAGTAGAACCCGCTTGACTTAAAATATACGTGACGTAAATTTCATTGAAAAATTCCATTCCATTAATGAGATATGCATGAAAATGTGTTTTCATATAATGACGTCATGGTGACGTCACGGTCGACTGATCACTATGATTTTACTTGCGCTGTCGTCTTTGCGACATGATACATATATGGTATAAGTTTGAAATTGAAAGGCAATGCACTTTCTGAGCTAACTCTTGCACAACTTTTGCGGAGAAATAAAGAAATAAAGAAAGAAGAACTAGACTCGGAATTTGTCAAGACTGACAAATTAGGTGATCCGATCTCTTCGAAAATCAATGATTTGAGTCCTGATCCAAATATTCATGACCATACAGGTTTCATCTGTGTTGACGGGACATTGGCTGTGTGATGTTTGGGTTCTCATTTAGAAAAGGGAATGAGACCTGCCATCTTTGGTACCGAATTCCGTATACACTAACGGAAATACAGAATGAAGTATATTTGACCTTTGACCTCACTTTGCACACCTAAGATGGCGTCTAAGCAAAAAGTGATTATTTTATGAAATGATTCTTGTAACATGGTCTTTGCGTGTGCAAAATATGGGAAAGATAGGACATGTATTCACCAAGATACAGGATGAAACATTTATGACCTTTGACCCTAATTTACATACCCAAGATGGTGTCCGATCAAGTAGTTGTTATATTATGAAATAATGTACGTGACGTGTACTAAACATGGGCAAAATATGGGACTGATAGCCATTGTTGTTGTTCATCTATTGCACAGAAAGTAGTAGAAAGAAAGAAAAATAAAGAAAAAATTATGTTATTTTATAGAAATTTGAAGGAGAAGTATAAAAAAATCAGAAAAAGATAAAGTAAGGAAAGGGAGATTAAGATTAACTAAAGAAAAAGAAGAAAAAAGTGTTTAAAAAAATTTAAAAAAAAATTGGCAGGGGTGAGCCTCGAACCAGGGACCTTAGGATTACGAGTCGGATGCGCTACGCAATGACCTATTTCATTCTCCATAGGCCCTGTGTATTAAGCAAAATGACGCTGCATCGAAGCCTCGTGTCATTTTCAACCAAGTTTTTCGACGTGATACCGACGTCGTATGAAAAAATGGAGGGCACACTTAAGATAGCTCAAAGTCTCAGCTACAACATATTAAAATCTGGGAGAAATTCACCGAAGCATAAGTGAGCTAGTGCTCGAAAAAGATAGTCATGTCAATTTTCATTTCCAGAAAAACTGCACTCCCATAGAGATAACACGTAAACTGGTCAAATTTGACAAGATTACTTTCAATCCATTTTCACGAGGTGATGCCGTCATCTAATCAAAATGTTGTTATTATATTAATGAAAGAGTATTCAGTAAGCTACAACATACTGAAATTTGGGTACAAATTGGCAAAGGATAAGTGAGATACGCTCGAGTGAACTTGAAATTTGATGACGTAATTTTGAAAATTTACTTCTTTTATTTTATTAAGAGATTTGATATCTTTTAATCACTTTTCCAGCATCGCCAACCCATGAAATGATATTAACAACTCATCAGCTTTCAGAATATGTAACGAAAATGGGGGGTCACCGTCGATTCTGACGAGTAAAATCGGATTTAAAATTGGCGGTTTTTTGGCATAGTTGCACTGTATATCGCCATTGACGCGCGCGCGGAATTTCAACTTTGACGGGCCCGTATGACGTCATATTGAGTCGGATTGACTTGAAACTTGGTAGAAATATTCCTTGACATTTTAGGCATCCGATAAGTGTGAAAAAACGGGAAATTTCTATTGCATATGAGCTGTGCATGCGTATATGTGCGCGCGCGTACGCGTCCGTCCAATTTTTTCAATTTTTCAAAAAATGCCCCAATTGGTCTGAAACGTATGCAAAAAAATTTTGAGCTCGATTTGAGCATACAAATATTTCAACGCGCGCGTACGCGCACGCTTTAAGGATAAATATGAATTTTGAGAATATGAGTAGAATGCGCTTGACTTGAAATATATGTGACGTAAATTTCATTGAATAATTCCATTCCATTAATGAGATATGAATGAGAATGTGTTTTCATATAATGACGTCATAGTGACGTCACGGTCGACTAATCACAATGATTTTACTTGCGCTGTCGTCTTTGGGACATGATACATACATGGTATAATTTTGACATTGATAGGAAGAGGACTTTCTGAGCTAACCTCTGCACAACTTTTGAGGAGAAAAAAGAAAAAGAAGAAGAACTAGAGATTGTAATTTGTCATTACTGACAAATTAAGGTGATCCGATTTTTTTTTAATCAATGATTCGAGGTCTGATCGCAATAGGCATGACCATACAGGTTTCATCTGTGTTTAGAGACATTGGCCGTGTGATGTTTGGATTCTCATTTAGAAAAGGGAGTCATATCTGTCATCTTTGGTACCAAATTCTGTATACACTAGATAACGAAGATACAGCAACAAATACATAATTTAGGCATGACCATACAGGTTTCATCTGTGTTTAGGGACATTCGCCGTGTGATATTTGGAATCTCATTTAGAAATGCGAGTCAGACCTGCCATCTTTGGTACCAAATTCCGTATACACTCTAACGAAGATACAGAATGAAGTATATTTGACCATTGACCCCACTTTGCACAGCCAGGATGGCATCTAAGCAAAAAGTGGTTATTTCGTAAAATGATTCTTGTAACATGGTCTTTGCCTGTGCAAAATATGGAAGAGATAGGACATGTATTCACTAAGATACAGAATGAAACATTTATGACCTTTGACCCTAATTTACATACCCAAGATGGTGTCTGATCAAGAAGTTGTTATTTTATGAAATAATGTACGTGACATGAACTAAACATGTGCAAAATTTGAGGGTGATAGACGTTGTTTTTCTTGAGTTATTGCAAAGAAAGTTGCAGAAAGAAAAGAAACATCTCAATACATTGAAGATGAGCTTTAAATTCAACCACGTTTTTTAACGTGATCCTGACATCGTATGAAAAAGACGAAGGGTAAAATACGATAGCCCAAAGTCTCAGCTACAACATATTAAGATCTGGGAGAAATTCACCGAAGCATAAGTGAGCTATTGCTCGAAAAAGATAGTCATGTCGAATTTCATTTGCAGAAAAACTGCACTCCCATAGAGATAACACGTCATAATGAAGATACAGAAAGAAGAATATATGACCTTTGACCGCACTTTGCACAGACATGATGGCATCTGAGCAAAAAGTGGTTATTTTGTGAAATGATTCTTGTAACATGGTCTTTGCGTGTGCAAAATATGGGAGAGATAGGACATGTATTCACCAAGATACAGGATGAAACATTTATGACCTTTGACCCTAATTTACATACCCAAGATGGTGTCCGATCAAGTAATTGTTATTTTATGAAATAATGTACGTGACATGAACAAAACATGTGCAAAATATGGGATTAATAGCCATTGTTGTTGTTCATCTATTGCACAGAAAGTAGTAGAAAGAAAGAAAAACAAAGAAAAAATGTGTTATTTTTATAGAAATTTGAAGGAGAAGCATGAAAAAAATCAGAAAAAGATAAAGTTAGGAAAGGAGATTAAGACTAACTAAAGAAAAAGAAGAAAAAATAGTGTTTAAAAAAATTTAAAAACAACTGGCAGGGGTGAGCATCGAACCAGGGACCTTAGGATTACGAGTCGGATGCGCTATGCAATGACCTATTTCATGCTCCATAGGCCCTGTGTATTAAGCAAAATGACGCTGCATCGAAACCACATGCAATTTTCAACCAAGTTTTTCGACGTGATGCCGACGTCGTATGAAAAAATGGAGGGCACACTTACGATAGCCCAAAGTCTCAGCTACAACATACTAAAATCTGGCAAAAATTCACCGAAGCATAAGTGAGCTAGTGCTCGAAAAAGATAGTCATGTCAATTTTCACTGCCAGAAAAACTGCTCTCCCATAGAGATAACACGTAAACTGGTCAAATTTTACAAGGATACTTTCAATCCATTTTTACGAGGTGATGACGCTATCCAATCAAAATATTGTTTTTCCATTAATGAAAGAACATTTCATAAGCTACAACATACTGAAATCTGGGTGAAAATTGGCGAAATTTAAGTGAGATACGCTCGAGTGAATTTGAAATTTGATGACGTCATTTTGAAAATTTACTTTGTTTACTTTATTAAGAAATTTGATATCTTTTAATCATTTTTTCAGTATCGCCAACCCATGAAATGACATGTACAACTCATCATCTTTTAGAATATATCAAGAAAATTGGGGGTCACCGTCCATCCTGACGAGTAAAATCCGATTTAAAATTGGCGATTTTTTGGCATAGTTGCACTGTGTATCCCCATTGACGCACGCGCGGAATTTTGAATTTGACGGGCCCGTATGACGTCATATTGAGTCGGATCGACTTGAAACTTTAGAGAAATATTCCTTGACATTTTGGACATCCGATCCGTGTGAAAAAACTGAAAATTTCTATTGCATATGAGCTGTGCGTGCGTATATGTGCGCGCGCGTACGCGTCCGTCCGATTTTTTCAATTTTTCAAAAAATGCTCCAAATGGTCTGAAACGTGTGCAAAAAAAATTTGAGCTCGATTTGAGCATACAAATATTTCAACGCGCGCGTACGTGCACGTATCAAGAGAAAATGTAATTTTTGAGAATATGAGTAAAATGCGCATAACTTGAAATATATGTGACGTAAATTTCATTGAAAAACTCCATTCCATTAATGAGATATGATTGAGAATGTGTTTTCATATAATGACGTCATAGTGACGTCACGGTCGACTGATCACTTTGATTTTAGTTCGATTGCCGTCTTTGGGACACGATACATACATGGTATAAGTTTGAACTTGATAGACATAGCACTTTCTGAGCTAACCTCTCCACAACTTTTGGGGAGAAATAAAGAAAGAAGAAGAAGAAGAAGAAGAAAGAATCCGTACAGATACAATAGGTGATCCGAGAGGATACTCGGATCACCTAAAAATATTGGCAGGGGTGAGCCTCGAACCAGGGACCTTAGGGTTACGAGTCGGATGCGCTACGCAATGACCTATTTCATTCTCCATAGGCCCTGTGTATTAAGCAAAATGACGCTGCATCGAAGCCTCGTGCCATTTTCAACCAAGTTTTTTGACGTGATGCCGACGTCGTATGAAAAAATGGAGGGCACATTCACGATAGCCCAAAGTCTCAGCTACAACATACTAAAATCTGGGAGAAATTCACCGAAGCATAAGTGAGCTACTGCTCGAAAAAGAGAGTCATGTCAATTTTCACTGCCAGAAAAAACTGCTCTCCCATAGAGATAACACGTAAACTGGTCAAATTTGACAATATTACTTTCAATCCATTTTTACGAGGTGATGCCGCCATCCAATCAAAATGTTGTTAATATATTAATGAAAGAGCATTTAATAAGCTACAACATACTGAAATCTGGGTGTAAATTGGCAAAGGATAAGTGAGATACGCTCGAGTAAACTTGAAATTTGATGACGTCATTTTGAAAATTTACTTTTTTTACTTTATTAAGAAATTTGATATCTTTTAATCATTTTGCCAGCATCGCCAACCCATGAAATAACATGTCCAACTCATCAGCCTTCAGAATATGTACAGAAAATGGGGGGTTACCGTCCATCCTGACGAGTAAAATCGGATTTAAAATTGGCGTTTTTTTGGCATCGTTGCACTGTATATCGCCATTGACGCGCGCGCGGAATTTCAACTTTGACGGACCCGTATGACGTCATATTGAGTTGGATTGACTTGAAACTTGGTAGAAATATTCCTTGACATTTTAGGCATCCGATAAGTGTAAAAAGACGGGAAATTTCCATTCCATATGAGCTGTGTGGGCGAATATGTGCGCGCGCGTACGCGTCCGTCCAATTTTTTCAATTTTTCAAAAAATGCTCCAAATGGTCTGAAACGTGTGCAAAAAAAAATTGAGCTCGATTTGAGCATACAAATATTTAAACGCGCGCGTACGCGCACGTTTTAAATGAAAATATGAATTTTGAGAATATGAGTAAAATGCGCATAACTTGAAATGTATGTGACGTAAATTTCATTGAAGAATTCTATTCCATTAATGAGATATGATTGAAAATGTGTTTTCATATAATGACGTCATAGTGACGTCACGGTCGACTGATCACTATGATTTTACTTGATCTGTCGTCTTTGGGACATCATACATATATGGTATAAGTTTGACATTGAAAGGTAATGCACTTTCTGAGCTAACCGCTGCACAAATTTTGCCCAGAAATAAAGAAGAATAAAAAAAATACTAGAGATTGTAATTTGTCATCACTGACAAATTAAGGTGATCCGATTTTTTTTTTTATCAATGATTCGAGTCATGATCGCAATAGGCATGACCATACAAGTTTCATCTGTGTTTAGAGACATTGGCCGTGTGATGTTTGCATTCTCATTTAGCAAAGGGAGTCATATCTGCCATGTTTGGTACCAAATTCTGTATAGGCCCCCTACACTATAACGAAGAAACAGCAACAAATACATATGACCTTTGACCCACCTTTGCACTCCCAAGATTGCATCTGATGAAATAGTGGGTATTTTGTGAAATGATTCTCGCGACATCGTCTATACGTGTGAAAAATATGGGAAAGATAGGACAGGTATTCACCAAGATACAAGATGAAACATTTATGACCTTTGACCCTTATTTACATACCCAAGATGTTGTCCGATCTAGTAGTTGTTATTTTATGAAATAATGTACGTGACATGAACTAAACATGTGCAAAATATGGGGGTGATAGGGCGTGTTTATCTTGAGTTATTGCAAAGAAAGTTGCAGAGAGAAAGAAATATCTCAATACAGCGAAGATAAGCTTTAATTTCAACCAAGTTTTTTATAGTGATCCCGACATCGTATGAAAAAACGAAATGAAACTTACCGATAGCGCAAAGTCTCAGCTACAACATATTAAAATCTGCGAGAAATTCACGGAAGGGTAAGTGAGCTAGTGCTCGATAAAGACAACTATGTCAATTTTCACATTTAAAAAATTCTCTCCCATAGAGATAACACGTCATAACGAAGATACAAAGGGAAGTACATATGACCTTTGACCTCAATTTGCACAGACAAGATGGCATCTGAGTAAAAAGTGGTTATCTTGTGAAATGATCCTTGTAACATGGTCTTTGCGTGTGCAAAATATGGGAATGATAGGACATGTATTCACTAAGATACAGCATGAAACACCTATGACCTTTGACCCTAATTTACATATCCAAGATGGTGTCTGATCAAGTGCTTGTTATTTTATGAAATAATTGACGTGACATGAACTAAAAATGTGCAAAATATGGAAGTGATAGAGGCCGTCTTTCTTGAGTTATTGCACAGAAAGTTGCAGAAAGAACGAAATATCTCAATACATCGAAGATAAGCCTGAATTTCAACCAAAATTTTCGACGTGATTCCGACATCGTATGAAAAAACAAAGGGCACACATACGGTAGCGTAAAGTCTCAGCTACAACATATCAAAATCTGGGAGAAATTTACCGAAGGGTAAGTGAGCTAGTGCTCGATAAAGATAGTCATGTCAATTTTCATTTCCAGAAAAACTGCACTCCCATAGAGATAACACGTAAACTGGTCAAATTTGACAAGATTACTTTCAATCCATTTTTACGAAGTGATACCGTTATCCAATCAAAATGTTGTAATTTTATGTTTGAAAGAACATTAAATAAGCTACATCATACTGAAATCTGGGTGAAAATTGACAGAAGACTCGTGAGATACGCCTGAATGAACTTGAAATATGATGACGTCATTTTGAAAATTTACTTTTTTTACTTTATTAAGAAATTTGATATCTTTTAATCATTTTGTCAGCATTGCCACCCCATGAAATGACATGTACAACTCATCAGCTTTCAAAATATGTACAGAAAATGGGGGGTCACCGTCCATCCTGACGAGTAAAATCGGATTTAAAATTGTCATTTTTTTGGCATAGTTGCACTGTATATCGCCATTGACGCGCGCGCGGAATTTCAACTTTGACGGGCCCGTATGACGTCATATTGCGTCGGATTGACTTGAAACTTGGTAGACATATTCCTTGACATTTCAGGCAGCCGATAAGTGTGAAAAACCGGGAAATTTCTATTGCATATGAGCTGTGCGTGCGTATATGCGCGCGCGCGTACGCGTCCGTCCAAATTTTTCAATTTTTCAAAAAATGCTCCAAATGGTCTGAAACGTGTGCAAAAAAAATTTGAGCTCGATTTGAGCATACAAATATTTCAACGCGCGCGTACGCGCACGTTTTAAGGCATAGATGAATTTTGAGAATATGAGTAGAATGCACTTGACCTGAAATATATGTGACGTAAATTTCATTGAAAAAATCCATTCCATTAATGAGATATGATTGAGAATGTGTTTTCATATAATGACGTCATAGTGACGTCACGGTCGACTGATCACCATGATTTTAGTTCGATTGCCGTCTTTGGGAGACGATACATATATGGTATAAGTTTGACATTGAAAGGCAATGCACTTTCTGAGCTAACCTCTGCACAAATTTTGTCCAGAAACAAAGAAAGAAAGATTCCGTACAGATACAGAAGGTGATCCGAGAGGATACTCAACACGTCATAACGAAGATACAAAGGGAAGTACATATGACCTTTGACCTCAATTTGCACAGACAAGATGGCATCTGAGTAAAAAGTGGTTATCTTGTGAAATGATCCTTGTAACATGGTCTTTGCGTGTGCAAAATATGGGAATGATAGGACATGTATTCACTAAGATACAGCATGAAACACCTATGACCTTTGACCCTAATTTACATATCCAAGATGGTGTCTGATCAAGTGCTTGTTATTTTATGAAATAATTGACGTGACATGAACTAAAAATGTGCAAAATATGGAAGTGATAGAGGCCGTCTTTCTTGAGTTATTGCACAGAAAGTTGCAGAAAGAACGAAATATCTCAATACATCGAAGATAAGCCTGAATTTCAACCAAAATTTTCGACGTGATTCCGACATCGTATGAAAAAACAAAGGGCACACATACGGTAGCGTAAAGTCTCAGCTACAACATATCAAAATCTGGGAGAAATTTACCGAAGGGTAAGTGAGCTAGTGCTCGATAAAGATAGTCATGTCAATTTTCATTTCCAGAAAAACTGCACTCCCATAGAGATAACACGTAAACTGGTCAAATTTGACAAGATTACTTTCAATCCATTTTTACGAAGTGATACCGTTATCCAATCAAAATGTTGTAATTTTATGTTTGAAAGAACATTAAATAAGCTACATCATACTGAAATCTGGGTGAAAATTGACAGAAGACTCGTGAGATACGCCTGAATGAACTTGAAATATGATGACGTCATTTTGAAAATTTACTTTTTTTACTTTATTAAGAAATTTGATATCTTTTAATCATTTTGTCAGCATTGCCACCCCATGAAATGACATGTACAACTCATCAGCTTTCAAAATGTGTACAGAAAATGGGGGGTCACCGTCCATCCTGACGAGTAAAATCGGATTTAAAATTGTCATTTTTTTGGCATAGTTGCACTGTATATCGCCATTGACGCGCGCGCGGAATTTCAACTTTGACGGGCCCGTATGACGTCATATTGCGTCGGATTGACTTGAAACTTGGTAGACATATTCCTTGACATTTCAGGCAGCCGATAAGTGTGAAAAACCGGGAAATTTCTATTGCATATGAGCTGTGCGTGCGTATATGCGCGCGCGCGTACGCGTCCGTCCAAATTTTTCAATTTTTCAAAAAATGCTCCAAATGGTCTGAAACGTGTGCAAAAAAAATTTGAGCTCGATTTGAGCATACAAATATTTCAACGCGCGCGTACGCGCACGTTTTAAGGCATAGATGAATTTTGAGAATATGAGTAGAATGCACTTGACCTGAAATATATGTGACGTAAATTTCATTGAAAAAATCCATTCCATTAATGAGATATGATTGAGAATGTGTTTTCATATAATGACGTCATAGTGACGTCACGGTCGACTGATCACCATGATTTTAGTTCGATTGCCGTCTTTGGGAGACGATACATATATGGTATAAGTTTGACATTGAAAGGCAATGCACTTTCTGAGCTAACCTCTGCACAAATTTTGTCCAGAAACAAAGAAAGAAAGATTCCGTACAGATACAGAAGGTGATCCGAGAGGATACTCGGATCACCTAACTAGAGATTGTAATTTGTCATCACTGACAAATTAAGGTGATCCGATTTTTTTTTAATCAATGATTCGAGTCCTGATCGCAGTAGGCATGACCATACAAGTTTCATCTGTGTTTAGAGACATTGGCCGTGTGATGTTTGCATTCTCATTTAGCAAAGGGAGTCATATCTGCCATGTTAGGTACCAAATTCTGTATACACTATAACGAAGACACAGCAACAAGCACATATGACCTTTGACCCACCTTTGCACTCCCAAGATTGCATCTGATGAAATAGTGGTTATTTTGTGAAATGATTCTCGCGATATCGTCTGTACGTGTGAAAAATATGGGAAAGATAGGACAGGTATTCACCAAGATACAAGATGAAACATTTATGACCTTTGACCCTAATTTACATACCCAAGATGTTGTCCGATCTAGTAGTTGTTATTTTATGAAATAATGTACGTGACATGAACTAAACATGTGCGAAATATGGGGGTGATAGGGCGTGTTTTTCTTGAGTTATTGCAAAGAAAGTTGCAGAAAGAAGAAATATCTCAATACATAGAAGATAAGCTTTAATTTCAAGCAAGTTTTTTATCGTAATCTCGACATCGTATGAAGAAACGAAGGTCAACTGAACGATAGCGCAAAGTCTCAGCTACCACATATTAAAATCTGGGAGAAATTCACCGAAGGGTAAGTGAGCTTGTGCTCGATAAAGACAATCACGTCAATTTTCACATTTAAAAAAATTCCCTCCCGTAGAGATAACACGTCATAACGAAGATACAAAAAGAAGTACATATGACCTTTGACCTCAATTTGCACAGACAAGATGGCATCTGAGTAAAAAGTAGTTATCTTGTGAAATGATCCTTGTAACATGGTCTTTGCGTGTGCAAAATATGGGAAAGATAGGACATGTATTCACTAAGATACAGGATGAAACACTTATGACCTTTGACCCTAATTTACATACCCAAGATGGTGTCCGATCAAGTAGTTTTTATTTTATGAAATGATTTACGTGACATGAACTAAACATGTGCAAAATATGGAAGTGATAAAGGCCGTTTTTCTTGAGTTATTGCAAAGAAAGTTGCAGAAAGAAAGAAATATCTCAATACATCGAAGATAAGCCTGAATTTCAACCAAAATTTTTGACGTGATCCCGACATCGTATGAAAAAACAAAGGGCACACTTACGGTAGCGTAAAGTCTCAGCTACAACATATTAAAATCTGGGAGAAATTTACCGAGGGGTAAGTGAGCTAGTGCTCGATAAAGATAGTCATGTCAATTTTCATTTCCAGAAAAACTGCACTCCCATAGAGATAACACGTAAACTGGTCAAATTTGACAAGATTACTTTCAATCCATTTTTACGAGGTGATACCGTCATCCAATCAAAATGTTGTAATTTTATGTTTAAAAGAACATTAAATAAGCTACATCATACTGAAATCTGGGTGAAAATTGACAAAGGACTAGTGAGATGCGCTCGAATAAACTTGAAATTTGATGACGTCATTTTGAAAATTTACTTTTTTTACTTTATTAAGAAATTTGATATCTTTTAATCATTTTGTCAGTATTGCCACCCCATGAAATGACATGTACAACTCATCAGCTTTCAAAATATGTACAGAAAATGGGGGGTCACCGTCCATCCTGACGAGTAAAATCAGATTTAAAATTGGCAGTTTTTTGGCATAGTTGCACTGTATATCGCCATTGACGCGCGCACGGAATTTCAACTTTGACAGGCCCGTATGACGTCATATTGAGTCGGATTGACTTGAAACTTGGTATAAATATTCCTTTACACTTCAGACATCGGATCAAAGTGAAAAAACTGGAAATTTCAATTGCATATGAGCTGTGTGTGCGTATATGCGCGCGCGCGTACGCGTCCGTCCAATTTTTTTAATTTTTCAAAAAATGTTCCAAATGGTCTGAAACGTGTGCAAAAAAAATTTGAGCTCGATTGGAGCATACAAATATTTCAACGCGCGCGTACGCGCACGTTTTAAGAGAAAATTGAATTTTGAGAACATGAGTAGAATCCGCATAATTTGAAATATATGTGACGTAAATTTCATTGAAAAATTCTATTCCATTAATGAGATATGATTGAGAATGTGTTTTCATATAATGACGTCATAGTGACGTCACGGTCAACTGATCACAATGATGCATTAGATTTGTTGTCTTTAGGACATGATGCATATATGGTATAATTTTGAAATTGATAGGCAGAGGACTTTCTGAGCTAACCTCTGCACAACTTTTGGGGAGAAATAAAGAAATAAAGAAGAAGAATAAAGAATCAGTACAGATACAGAAGGTGATCCGAGAGGATACTCGGATCACCTAACTAGAGATTGTAATTTGTCATCACTGACAAATTAAGGTGATCAGACTTTTTTTAATCAATGATTCGAGTCCTAATAGTGCAAAGTCTCAGCTACAACATATTAAAATTTGAGAGAAATTCACTGAAGCATAAGTAAGATAGTGCTCGATAAAGAGAGTCATGTCAATTTTCACATCTAAAAATTCCCTCCCATAGAGATAACACGTCATAGCGAAAATAGAAAAAGAAGTACCTATGACCTTTGACCCCACTTTGCACAGACAAGATGGCATCTGAGCAAAAAGTGGTTATTTTATGAAATGATCCCTGTAACATGGTCTTTATGTGTGCAAAATATGGGAAAGATAGGACATGTATTCACCAAGATACAGGATGAAACATCTATGACCTTTGACCCTAATTTGCATACCCAAGATGGCGTCTGATCAAGTAGTTGTTATTTTATGAAATAATGTTCGTGACATGAACTAAACATGTGCAAAATATGGTGGTGATAGGGTATGCTTTTCTTGCGTTATTCACATAACGTTGCAAAAAGAAAGAAATATTTCAATACATCGAAGATAAACTTTAATTTCAACCAAGTTTTTTGACGTGATCCCGACATCGTATGAAAAAACAAAGGGCACATTCTCGATGGCCCAAAGTCTCAGCTACAACATATCAAAATCTGGGAGAAATCCACCTAAGGGTAAGTGAGCTAGTGCTCGATAAAGACAATCATGTCAATTTTCACATTAAAAAAAAAATCCCTCCCATAGAGATAACACGTCATAACGAAAATACAGAAAGAAGTACATATGACCTTTGACCCAAATTTGCACAGACAAGATGGCATCTGAGCTAAAAGTGGTTATTTTGTGAAATGATCCTTGTAACATGGTCTTTGTGTGTGCAAAAAATGGGAAAGATAGGACATATATTCACCAAGATAGAGGATGAAACATTTATGACCTTTGACCCTAATTTAAATACCGAAGATGGTGTCCGATCAAGTAGTTGTTATTTTATGAAATAATGTACGTGACATGAACTAAACATGTGCAAAATATGGAAGTGATAGAGGCTGTTTTTCTTGAGTTATTGCAAAGAAAGTTGCAGAAAGAAAGAAATATGTCAATACATCGAAGATAAGTTTGAATTTCAACCAAAATTTTTGACGTGATCCTGACATCATATGAAAAAACGAAGGGCACATTACCGGTAGCGTAAAGTCTCAGCTACAACATATTAAAATCTGGGAGAAATTCACCAAAGAATGAGTGAGCTAGTGCTCGACAAAGATAGTCATGTCAATTTTCATTTCCAGAAAAACTGCACTCCCATAGAGATAACACGTAAACTGGTCATATTTGACAAGATTACTTTCAATCCATTTTTACGAGGTGATACCTTCATCCAATCAAAATGTTGCTATCTTATGTTTGAAAGAACATTAAATGAGCTACAACATACTGAAATCTGGACGAACATCAAACAAGGATTAGTGAGATACGCTCGAATGAACTTGAAATTTGATGACGTCATATTGAAAATTTACCTTTTTTACTTTATTAACAAAATTTGATATCTTTTAATCATTTTGCCAGCATTGCCACCCCATGAAATGACATGTACAACTCATCAGCTTTCAAAATATGTAAAGAAAATGGGGGGTCACCGTCCATCCTGACGAGTAAAATCGGATTTAAATTTTCCGGTTTTTTGGCATAGTTGCACTGTATATCGCCATTGACGCGCGCGCGGAATTTCAACTTTGACGGGCCCGTACGACGTCATATTGAGTCGGATCGACTTGAAACCTGGTAGAAATATTCCTTGACATTTTAGACATCCGATCCGTGTGAAAAAACGGGAAATGTCTATTGCATATGAGCTGTGCGTGCGTATATGTGCGCGCGCGTACGCGTTCGTCGATTTTTTTTGAAATACTTTAAATGACCTGAAACGTGTGCAAAACAATTTTGAGCTTGATTAGAGCATGTTAAAATTTCAACGCGCGCGTACGCGCTCGTTTACTATGAACGTGATCACATCTAATGAAATTTATGAATAGAACTTGACTTGAAGTATATGATATGTAAATTTCATCGAGAAATTCCATTCCATTAATGAGATATGAATGTAAACGTGATTTCAGATAATGACGTCATAATGACGTCACAGTTGACTGATCACAATGCTGCACTAGATCTGTCGTCCTTATGACATGATACATACATGGTATAAGTTTGAATGTGATAGGCGAAGGACTTTTTGAGTTAACCTCTGCACAACATTTGAGGAGATATAAAGAAAGAATCAGTACAGATACATAAGGTGATCCGAGAGGATACTCGGATCACCTAACTAGACTCGGAATTTGTCAAGACTGACAAATTAGGTGATCCGATTTTTTTTTAAATCAATGATTCGAGTTTTCACCTGAGATTAGGGACATTGGTCGTGTGATGTTTGGATTCTCATTTTGAAAAGGGAGTCAGACCTGCCATCTTGGGTACCGAATTCCGTATACACTATCAAAGAAGCAGAATGAACTATATTTGACCTTTGACCCCACTTTGCACCCCCAAGATGGCATCTGAGCAAAAAGTGGTTATTTTGTGAAATGATTCCTGTAACATGGTCTTTGCGTGTGCAACATATGGGAAAGATAAGACATGTATTCACCAAGATACAGGATGAAACATTTATGACCTTTGACCCTAATTTACATACCCAAGATGGTGTCTGATCAAGTAGTTGTTATTTTATGAAATAATGTACGTGACATTAACTAAACATGTGCAAAATATGGGGATGATAGGGGCTGTTTTTCTTGAGTTATTGCAAAGAAAGTTGGAAAAAGAAAGAAATATGAAAATACATCGAAGATAATCTTTAATTTCAACCACTTTTTTGGACGTGATCCCGACACCATACGAAAAACAAAGGGGACACGTACGATAGCGCAAAGTCTCAGCTACAACATATTAAAATCTGGGAGAAATTCACCGAAGGGTAAGTGAGCTAGTGTTCGATAAAGACAATCATGTCAATTTTCACATCTAGAAAAATTTCCTCCCATAGAGATAACACGTCAAAACGAAGATAAAGAAAGAAGTACATATGACCTTTGACCCCGATCTGCACAGACAAGATGGCATCTGAGCAAAAAGTGGTTATTTTGTGAAATGATCCTTGTAACACGGTCTTTACGTGTGCAAAATATGGGGAAGATAGAACATGTATTCACCAAGATACAGGATGAAACATTTATGACATTTGACCCTAATTTACATACCCAAGATGGCGTCTGATGAAGTAGTTGTTATTTTATGAAATAATGTACGTGACATGAACTAAACATGTGCAAAATATGGTGGTGATAGAGTATCTTTTTCTTGAGTTATTGCAAAGAAAGTTGGAAAAAGAAAGAAATATGAAAATACATCGAAGATAGGCTTTGATTTCAACCAAGTTTTTGGACGTGATCCCGATAGCGTATGAAAAAATGAAGGGCACACTTAAGATAGCCTAAAGTCTCAGCTACAACATATTAAAATCTTAGAGAAATTCACCGAAGCATAGGTGAGCTAGTGCTCGAAAAAGATAGTCATGTCAATTTTCATTCCCAGAAAAACTGCACTCCCATTAAGATAACACGTAAACTGGTCAAATTTGACAAGATTACTTTCAATCCAATATTACGAGGTGATGTCGTCATCTAATCAAAATGTTGTTAATATATTAATGAAAAAGCATTTAGTAAGCTGCAACATACTGAAATATGGGTGAAAATTGGCCAAGGATAAGTGAGATACGCTCGAGTGAACTTGTAATTTGATGACGTCATTTTGAAAATTTGCTCTTTTTATTTTATTAAGAAATTTGATATGGTTTAATCATTTTTCCAGCATCGCCAACCCATGAAATGACATGTACAACTCATCAGCTTTCAGAATATGTAAAGAAAATGGGGGGTCACCGTCCATCCTGACGAGTAAAATCGGATTTAAAATTGGCGGTTTTTTGGCATTGTTGCACTGTATATCGCCATTGACGCGCGCGCGGAATTTCAACTTTGACGGGCCCTTATGACGTCATATTGAGTCGGATTGACTTGAAACTTGGTAGACATATTCCCTGACATTTCAGGCAGGCGATAAGTGTGAAAAAACGGGAAATTTCTATTGCATATGAGCTGTGCGTGCGTATATGCGCGCGCGCGTACGCGTCCGTAAAATTTTTTCAATTTTTCAAAAAATGCTCCAAATGGTCTGAAACGTGTGCAAAAAAAATTTGAGCTCGATTTGAGCATACAAATATTTCAACGCGCGCGTACGCGCACGTTTTAAGGTATAGATGAATTTTGAGAATATGAGTAGAATGCGCTTGACTTGAAATATATGTGACGTAAATTTCATTGCAAAATTCCATTCCATTAATGAGATATGATTGAGAATGTGTTTTCATATAATGACGTCATAGTGACGTCACGGTCGACTGATCACTTTGATTTTAGTTCGATTGCCGTCTTTGGGAGACGATACATATATGGTATCAGTTTGAAATTGATAGGAAGAGGACTTTCTGAGCTAATCGATGCACAACTTTTGGGGAGAAAGAAGAAGAACTAGAGATTGTAATTTGTCATCACTGACAAATTAAGGTGATCCGATTTCTTTTTTAATCAATGATTCGAGTCGTGATAGTGCAAAGTCTCAGCTACAACATACTAAAATCTGAGAGAAATTCACCGAAGCATAAATAAGATAGTGCTCGATAAAGAGAGTCATGTCAATTTTCACATCTAAAAAATTCCCTCCCATAGAGATAACACGTCATAGCGAAAATAGAAAATATGACCTTTGACCCCACTTTGCACAGACAAGATGGCATCTGAGCAAAAAGTGGTCATTTTATGAAATGATCCCTGTAACATGGTCTTTACGTGTGCAAAATATGGGAAAGATAGGACATGTATTCACCAAGATACAGGATGAAACATCTATGACCTTTGACCCTAATTTACATACCCAAGATGGCGTCTGATCAAGTCGTTGTTATTTTATGAAATAATGTTCGTGACATGAACTAAACATGTGCAAAATATGGTGGTGATAGGGTATGTTTTTCTTGAGTTATTGCACATAACGTTGCAAAAAGAAAGAAATATTTCAATACATCGAAGATAAACTTTAAATTCAAGTAACTTTTTTGACGTGATCCCGACATCGTATGAAGAAACGAAGGGCACACTTACGATAGCCCAAAGTCTCAGCTACAACATATTAAAATTTGGGAAAAATTCACCGAAGCATAAGTGAGCTAGTGCTCGAAAAAGATAGTCATGTCAATTTTCACTTCCAGAAAAACTGCTCTCCCATAGAGATAACACGTAAACTGGTCAAATTTTACAAGGATACTTTCAATCCATTTTTACGAGGTGATGACGTCATCCAATCAAAACCTTGTAATTATAAATATGAAAGAACATTAAATAAGCTACAACATACTGAAAGTTAGGTGAAACTCGGCAAAGGATAAGTGAGATACGCTCGAGTGAACTTGAATTTTGATGACGTCATTTTGAAAATTTACTTTTTTTACTTTTTTAAGAAATTTGATGTCTTTTAATCATTTTTTCAGTATCGCCAACCCATGAAATGATATGTACAACTCATCAGCTTTCAAAATATGTAAAGAAAATGGGGGGTCACCGTCCATCCTGACGAGTAAAATCGGATTTAAATTTGGCGGTTTTTTGGCATTGTTGCACTGTATATCGCCATTGACGCGCGCGCGGAATTTCAACTTTGACGGGCCCGTATGACGTCATATTGAGTCGGATTGACTTGAAACTTGGTAGAAACGTTCTATGACATTTCAGACATCCGATACGTGTGAAAAGACGGGAAATTTCTATTGCATATGAGCTGTGCGTGCGTATATGCGCGCGCGCGTACGCGTCCGTCGATTTTTTCTGAAATACTCCAAATGACCTGAAACGTGTGCAAAACAATTTTGAGCTCGATTGGAGCATGTTAAAATTTCAACGCGCGCGTACGCGCTCGTTTACTATGAACGTGACTAAATTTTATGAAATATATCAATAGAGCTTGAGTTGAACTATATGATATGTAAATTTCATTGAGAAAATCCATTCCATTAATGAGATACGAATGTGAACGTGTTTTCAGATAATGACGTCATAGTGACGTCATGGTTGACTGATCACAGTGATACATTAGATCTGTCGTCCTTATGACGTGATACATATATGGTATCAGTTTAGAAGTGATAGGTGAATGACTTTTAGAGTTAACCGCTGCACAACATTTGAGGAGAAAGAAATAAAGAAGAAGAAGAAGAAGAAGAAGAAAGAATCCGTACAGATACAATAGGTGATCCGAGAGGATACTCGGATCACCTAACTAGACTCGGAATTTGTCAAGACTGACAAATTAGGTGATCCGATTTTTTTTTTTTTTAAATCAATGATTCGAGTTTTCACCTAAGATTAGGGACATTGGTCGTGTGATGTTTGGATTCTCATTCTGAAAAGGGAGTCAGACCTGCCATCTTGGGTACCGAATTCCGTATACACTATCAAAGATGCAGAATGAAGTATATTTAACCTTTGACCCCACTTTGCACCCCCAAGATGATATCTGAGCAAAAAGTGGTTATTTTGTGAAATGATTCTTGTAACATGGTCTTTGCGTGTGCAACATATGGGAAAGATAAGACATGTATTCACCAAGATACAGGATGAAACATTTATGACCTTTGACCCTAATTTACATAACCAAGATGGTGTCTGATCAAGTAGTTGTTATTTTATGAAATAATGTACGTAACATTAACTAAACATGTGCAAAATATGGGGTTGATAGGGGCTATTTTTCTTGAGTTATTGCAAAGAAAATTGGAAAAAGAAAGAAATATGAAAATACATCGAAGATAATCTTTAATTTCAACCACTTTTTTGGACGTGATCCCGACATTATTTAAAAAACAATGGGGACACGTACGATAGCGCAAAGTCTCAGCTACAACATATTAAAATCTGGGAGAAATTCACCGAAGGGTAAGTGAGCTAGTGCTCGATAAAGACAATCATGTCAATTTTCACATCTAGCAAAATTCCCTCCCATAGAGATAACACGTCATAACGAAGATAAAGAAAGAAGTACATAATATTATGACCTTTGACCCCGATCTGCACAGACAAGATGGCATCTGAGGAAAAAGTGGTTATTTTGTGAAATGATCCTTGTAACACGGTCTTTACGTGTGCAAAATATGGGGAAGATAGAACATGTATTCACCATGATACAGGATGAAACATTTATGACCTTTGACCCTAATTTACATACCCAAGATGGCGTCTGATGAAGTAGTTGTTATTTTATGAAATAATGTACGTGACATGAACTAAACATGTGCAAAATATGGTGGTGATAGAGTATGTTTTTCTTGAGTTATTGCAAAGAAAGTTGGAAAAAGAAAGAAATATGAAAATATATCGAAGATAGGCTTTGATTTCAACCAAGTTTTTTGACGTGATCCCGATACTGTATGACAAAATGAAGGGCATATTACAATAGCCCAAAGTCTCAGCTACAACATATTAAAATCTTAGAGAAATTCACCGAAGCATAGGTGAGCTAGTGCTCGAAAAAGAAAGTCATGTCAATTTTCATTTCCAGAAAAACTGCACTCCCATTAAGATAACACGTAAACTGGTCAAATTTGACAAGATTATTTTCAATCCAATATTACGAGGTGATGCCGTCATCTAATCAAAATGTTGTTATTATATTAATGAAAGAACATTTAGTAAGCTGCAACATACTGAAATCTGGGTGAAAATTGGCCAAGGATAAGTGAGATACGCTCGAGTGAACTTGTAATTTGATGACGTCATTTTGAAAATTTGCTCTTTTTATTTTATTAAGAAATTTGATATCTTTTAATCATTTTTCCAGCATCGCCAACCCATGAAATAACATGTACAACTCATCAGCTTTCAGAATATGTAAAGAAAATTGGGGGTCACCGTCCATCCTGACGAGTAAAATCGGATTTAAAATTGGCGGTTTTTTGGCATTGTTGCACTGTATATCGCCATTGACGCGCGCGCGGAATTTCAACTTTGACGGGCCCGTATGACGTCATATTGAGTCGGATTGACTTGAAACTTGGTAGACATATTCCCTGACATTTCAGGCAGGCGATAAGTGTGAAAAAACGGGAAATTTCTATTGCATATGAGCTGTGCGTGCGTATATGCGCGCGCGCGTACGCGTCCGTAAAATTTTTTCAATTTTTCAAAAAATGCTCTAAATGGTCTGAAACGTGTGCAAAAAAAATTTGAGCTCGATCTGAGCATACAAATATTTCAACGCGCGCGTAGGCGCGCGTTTTAAAATAAATATGAATTCTGAGAATATGAGTAGAATCCGCATGACTTAAAATATATGTGACGTAAATTTCATTGAAGAATTCCATTCTATTAATGAGATATGCATGAAAATGTGTTTTCATATAATGACGTCATAGTGACGTCACGGTCGACTGATCACTATGATTTTACTTGCGCTGTCGTCTTTGGGACACGATACATATATGGTATAAGTTTGAAATTGATAGGAAGAGGACTTTCTGAGCTAATCGATGCACAACTTTTGGGGAGAAAGAAGAAGAACTAGAGATTGTAATTTGTCATCAATGACAAATTAAGGTGATCCGATTTTTTTTTTAATCAATGATTCGAGTCCTGATATTGCAAAGTCTCAGCTACAACATATTAAAATCTGAGAGAAATTCACCAAAGCATAAGTAAGATAGTGCTCGATAAAGAGAGTCATGTCGATTTTCTCATCTAAAAAATTCCCTCCCATAGAGATAACACGTCATAGCGAAGATAGAAAAAAGAAGTACATCTGACCTTTGACCCCACTTTGCACAGACAAGATGGCATCTGAGCAAAAAGTGGTTATTTTATGAAATGATCCCTGTAACATGGTCTTTACGTGTGCCAAATATGGGAAAGATAGGACATGTATTCACCAAGATACAGGATGAAACATCTATGACCTTTGACCCTAATTTACATGTCCAAGATGGCGTCTGATCAAGTAGTTGTTATTTTATGAAATAATGTTCGTGACATGAACTAAACATGTGCAAAATGTGGTGGTGATAGGGTATGTTTTACTTGAGTTATTGCACATAAATTTGCAAAAAGAAAGAAATATTTCAATACATCGAAGATAAACTTTAATTTCAAGTAAGTTTTTTGACGTGATCCCGACATCGTATGAAAAAACGAAGGGCACATTTACGATAGCCCTACCTCTCAGCTACAACATATTAAAATCTCAGAGAAATTTACTGAAGCATAAGTGAGCTAGTGCTCGATAAAGATAGTCATGTCAATTTTCATTTCCATAAAAATTGCACTCCCATAGAGATTACACGTAAACTGGTCAAATTTGACAAGGTTACTTTCAATCCATTTTTTCGAGGTGATGTAGTCATCTAATCAAAATTGCGCAATGACATTTATGAAAGAGCATTTCATAAGCTACAACATATTGAAATTTGGGTGAAAATTGGCAAAGGAAAAGTGAGATACGCTCGAGTAAACTTGAAATTTGATGACGTCATTTTGAAAATTTACTTTTTTTACTTTATTAAGAAATTTGATATCTTTTAATCATTTTGTCAGCATAGCCAACCCATGAAATGACATGTACAAGTCATCAGCTTTCAGAATGTGTCAAGAAAATGGGGGGTCACCGTCCATCCTGACGAGTAAAATCCGATTTAAAATTGGCGGTTTTTTGGCATAGTTGCACTGTGTATCCCCATTGACGCACGCGCGGAATTTTGAATTTGACGGGCCCGTATGACGTCATATTGAGTCGGATCGACTTGAAACTTGGTAGAAATAATCCTTGACATTTTGGACATCCGATCCGTGTGAAAAAATGGAAAATTTCTATTTCATATTAGCTCTGCGTGCGAATATGTGCGCGCGCGTACGCGTCCGTCCGATTTTTTCAATTTTTCAAAAAATGCTCAAAATGGTCTGAAACGTGTGCAGAAAAAATTTGAGCTCGATTTGAGCATACAAATTTTTCAACGCGCGCGTACGCGCGCGTTTTGAAATAAAAATGAATTTTGAGAATATGAGTAGAATCCGCTTGACTTGAAATATATGTGACGTAAATTTCATTGAAATATTCCACTCCATTAATGAGATATGCATGAAAATGTGTTTTCATATAATGACGTCATAGTGACGTCACGGTCGACTGATCACTATGATTTTACTTGCGCTGTCGTCTTTGCGACATGACACATATATGGTATAAGTTTGACATTGAGAAGCAATGCACTTTCTGAGCTAACCTCTGCACAACTTTTGAGGAGAAATAAAGAAAGAAACAAAGAAAGAAGAATAAAGAATCAGTACAGATACAGAAGGTGATCCGAGAGGATACTCGGATCACCTAAAAAGAAGAAGAAGAAGAAAGAATCCGTACAAAAACAGAAGGTGATCCGAGAGGATACTCGGATCACCTAACTAGAGATTGTAATTTGTCATCACTGACAAATTAAGGTGATCCGATTTTTTTCATCAATGATTCGAGTCCTGATCGCAATAGGCATGACCATACAAGTTTCATCTGTGTTTAGAGACATTGGCCATGTGATGTTTGCATTCTCATTTAGCAAAGGGAGTCATATCTGCCATGTTAGGTACCAAATTCTGTGTACACTATAACGAAGAAACAGCAACAAGTACATATGACCTTTGACCCACCTTTGCACTCCCAAGATTGCATCTGATGAAATAGTGGTTATTTTGTGAAATGATTCTCGCGACATCGTCTATACGTGTGAAAAATATGGGAAAGGTAGGACAGGTATTCACTAAGATACACGATGAAACATTTATGACCTTTGACCCTAATTTACCTACCCAAGATGTTGTCCGATCTAGTAGTTGTTATTTTATGAAATAATGTACGAGACATGAACTAAACATGTGCAAAATATGGGGGTGATAGGGCGTGTTTTTCTTGAGTTATTGCAAAGAAAGTTGCAGAAAGAAAGAAATATCTCAATACATAGAAGATAAGCTTTAATTTCAACCAAGTTTTTATCGTAATCCCGACATCGTATGAAAAGACGAAGTAAACAAAACGATAGCGCAAAGTCTCAGCTACAACATATTAAAATCTGGGAGAAATTCACCGAAGCATAAGTGAGCTAGTGCTCGATAAAGACAATCATGTCAATTTTCACATTAAAAAAAATTCCCTCCCATAGAGATAACACGTCATAACGAAGATACAAAAAGAAGTACATATGACCTTTGACCTCAATTTGTACAGACAAGATGGCATCTGAGTAAAAAGTAGTTATTATGTGAAATGATCCTTGTAACATGGTCTTTGCGTGTGCAAAATATGGGAAAGATAGGACATGTATTCACTAAGATACGGGGTGAAACACTTATGACCTTTGACCCTAATTTACATACCCAAGATGGTGTCCGATCAAGTAGTTGTTATTTTATGAAATAATTCACGTCACATGAACTAAACGTGTGCAAAATATGGAAGTGATAGAGGCCGTTTTTCTTGAGTTATTGCAAAGAAAGTTGCAGAAAGAAAGAAATACTTCAATACATCGAAGATAAGCTTTAATTTCAACCAAGTGTTTTGACGTGATGCAGACATCGTATGAAAAAACGAAGGGCACACTTACGATAGCCCTACGTCTCTGCTACAACATATTAAAATCTTAGAGAGATTCACCGAAGCATAAGCGAGCTAGTGCTCGATAAAGATAGTCATGTCAATTTTCATTTCCATAAAAACTGCACTCCCATAGAGTTAACACGTAAACTGGTCAAATTTGACAAGATTACATTCAATCCATTTTTACGAGGTGATGCCGTCATCTAATCAAAATACCGTTATTACGTTGATGAAAGAGCATTTAATAAGCTACAACATACTGAAATCTTGGTGAAAATTGACAAAGGATTAGTGAAATACGCTCGAATGAACTTGAAATTTGATGACGTCATTTTGAAAATTTACTTTTTTTACTTTATTAAGAAATTTGATATTTTTTAATCATTTTGTCAGCATTGCCACCCCATGAAATGACATGTACAACTCATCAGCTTTCAAAATATGTACAGAAAATGGGGGGTCACCGTCCATCCTGACGAGTAAAATCGGATTCAAAATTGGCAGTTTTTTGGCATAGTTGCACTGTATATCGCCATTGACGCGCGCGCGGAATTTCAACTTTGACGGGCCCGTATGACGTCATATTGAGTCAGATCGACTTGAAACTTGGTAGAAATATTCCTTGACATTTTAGTCATCCGATAAGTGTAAAAAAACGGGAAATTTCTATTGCATATGAGCTGTGCGTGCGTATATGTGCGCGCGCGTACGCGTCCGTCCAATTTTTTCAATTTTTCAAAAAATGCTCCAAATGATCTGAAACGTGTGCAAAAAAAATTTGAGCTCGATTGGAGCATGTCAACATTTTAACGTGCGCGTACGCGCACGGTTTAAGTGTAAACTGAAATTTGAGAAAATGTGTAGAGTGCGCTTGATTTGAACTATATGTGACGTAAATTTCATAGAAAAATTCCATTCCATTAATGAGATATTAATGAAAATGTGCTTTCATATAATGACGTCATAGTGACGTCACGGTCCATTGATCACAATGATTTTACAAAATCTGTCGTCTTTGTGACATGATACATATATGGTATAATTTTGAAATTGATAGGCAGAGGACTTTCTGAGTTAATCTCTGCACAACTTTTGTCCAGAAATAAAGAATCAGTACAGATACAGAAGGTGATCCGAAGGATACTCGGATCACCTAACTAGAGATTGTAATTTGTCATCACTGACAAATTAAGGTGATCCGATTTCTTTTTTAATCAATGATTCGAGTCGTGATAGTGCAAAGTCTCAGCTACAACATACTAAAATCTGAGCGAAATTCACCGAAGCATAAGTAAGATAGTGCTCGATAAAGAGAGTCATGTCAATTTTCACATCTAAAAAATTCCCTCCCATAGAGATAACACGTCATAGCGAAAATAGAAAATATGACCTTTGACCCCACTTTGCACAGACAAGATGGCATCTGAGCAAAAAGTGGTTATTTTATGAAATGATCCCTGTAATATGGTCTTTACGTGTGCAAAATATGGGAAAGATAGGACATGTATTCACCAAGATACAGGATGAAACATCTATGACCTTTGACCCTAATTTACATACCCAAGATGGCGTCTGATCAAGTCGTTGTTATTTTATGAAATAATGTTCGTGACATGAACTAAACATGTGCAAAATATGGTGGTGATAGGGTATGTTTTTCTTGAGTTATTGCACATAACGTTGCAAAAAGAAAGAAATATTTCAATACATCGAAGATAAACTTTAATTTCAAGTAAGTTTTTTGACGTGATCCCGACATCGTATGAAAAAACGAAGGGCACATTTACGATAGCCCAAACTCTCAGTTACAACATACTAAAATCTGGGAGAAATTCACTGAAGCATAAGTGAGCTAGTGCTCGAAAAAGATAGTCATGTCAATTTTCACTTCCAGAAAAACTGCTCTCCCATAGAGATAACACGTAAACTGGTCAAATTTTACAAGGATACTTTCAATCCATTTTTACGAGGTGATGACGTCATCCAATCAAAACTTTGTAATTATAAATATGAAAGAACATTAAATAAGCTACAACATACTGAAAGTTAGGTGAAAATCGGCAAAGGATAAGTGAGATACGCTCGAGTGAACTTGAATTTTGATGACGTCATTTTGAAAATTTACTTTTTTTACTTTTTAAAGAAATTTCATATCTTTTAATCATTTTTTCAGTATCGCCAACCCATGAAATGATATGTACAACTCATCAGCTTTCAAAATATGTAAAGAAAATGGGGGGTCACCGTCCATCCTGACGAGTAAAATCGGATTTAAATTTGGCGTTTTTTTGGCATTGTTGCACTGTATATCGCCATTGACGCGCGCGCGGAATTTCAACTTTGACGGGCCCGTATGACGTCATATTGAGTCGGATTGACTTGAAACTTGGTAGAAACATTCTTTGACATTTCAGACATCCGATACGTGTGAAAAGACGGGAAATTTCTATTGCATATAAGCTGTGGGTGCGTATATGCGCGCGCGCGTACGCGTCCGTCGATTTTTTCTGAAATACTCCAAATGACCTGAAACGTGTGCAAAACAATTTTGAGCTCGATTGGAGCATGTTAAAATTTCAACGCGCGCGTACGCGCTCGTTTACTATGAACGTGACTAAACTTCATGAAATATATCAATAGAGCTTAACTTGAACTATATGATATGTAAATTTCATTGAGAAAATCCATTCCATTAATGAGATACGAATGTGAACGTGTTTTCAGATAATGACGTCATAGTGACGTCATGGTTGACTGATCACAGTGATACATTAGATCTGTCGTCCTTATGACGTGATACATATATGGTATCAGTTTAGAAGTGATAGGTGAATGACTTTTTGAGTTAACCGCTGCACAACATTTGAGGAGAAAGAAATAAAGAAGAAGAAGAAGAAGACTAGAACCGGAATTTGTCAACACTGACAAATTAGGTGATCCGATCTCTTCGAAAATCAATGATTTGAGTCCTGATCCAAATATTCATGGCCATACAGGTTTCATCTGTGTTGACGGGACATTGGCCGTGTGATGTTTGGATTCTCTTTTAGAAAAGGGAGTGAGACCTGCCATCTTTGGTACCGAATTCCGTATACACTAACGGAAATACAGAATGAAGTATATTTGACCTTTGACCTAACTTTGCACACCCAAGATGGCGTCTAAGCAAAAAGTGATGATTTTATGAAATGATTCTTGTAACATGGTCTTTGCGTGTGCAAAATATGGGAAAGATAGGACATGTATTCACCAAGATACAGGATGAAACATTTATGACCTTTGACCCTAATTTACATACCCAAGATGGTGTCCGATCAAGTAGTTGTTATTTTATGAAATAATGTACGTGACATGTACTAAACATGTGCAAAATATGGGATTGATAGCCGTTGTTGTTGTTCATCTATTGCACAGAAAGTAGTAGAAAGAAAGAAAAATAAAGAAAAACTATGTTATTTTATAGAAATTTCAAGGAGAAGCATAAAAAAATCAGGAAAAGATAAAGTAAGGAAAGGGAGATTAAGATTAACTAAAGAAAAAGAAAGGAAAAAGTGTTTAAAAAAATTTAAAAAAAATATTGGCAGGGGTGAGCCTCGAACCAGGGACCTTAGGGTTACGAGTCGGATGCGCTATGCAATGACCTATTTCATTCTCCATAGGCCCTGTGTATTAAGCAAAATGACGCTGCATCAAAGCCTCGTGCCATTTTCAACCAAGTTTTTCAACGTGATGCCGACATCGTATGAAAAAATGGAGGGCACACTTACGATAGCCCAAAGTCTCAGCTACAACATATTAAAATCTGGGAGAAATTAACCGAAGCGTAAGTGAGCTAGTGCTCGAAAAAGAGAGTCATGTCAATTTTCACTGCCAGGAAAACTGCTCTCCCATAGAGATAACACGTAAACTGGTCAAATTTGACAATGTTACTTTCAATCCATTTTTACGAGGTGATGCCGTCATCCAATCAAAATGTTGTAATAATATTAATGAAAGATCATTTAATAAGCTACAACATACTGAAATCTGGGTGTAAATTGGCAAAGGATAAGCGAGATACGCTCGAGTGAACTTGAAATTTGATGACGTCATTTTGAAAATTTACTTTTTTTACTTTATTAAGAAATTTGATATCTTTTAATTATTTTGCCAGCATCGCCAACCCATGAAATGATATGTACAACTCATCAGCTTTCAGAATATGTAAAGAAAATGGGGGGTCACCGTCCATCCTGACGAGTAAAATCGGATTTAAAATTGGCGTTTTTTTGGCATTGTTGCACTGTATATCGCCATTGACGCGCGCGCGGAATTTCAACTTTGATTGGCCCGTATGACGTCATATTGAGTCGGATTGACTTGAAACTTGGTAGAAATATTCATTGACATTTTAGGCATCCGATAAGTCTAAAAAAACGGGAATTTTCCATTGCATATGAGCTGTGTGTGCGAATATGTGCGCGCGCGTACGCGTCCGTCCAATTTTTTCAATTTTTCAAAAAATGCTCCAAATGGTCTGAAACGTGTGCAGAAAAAATATGAGCTCGATTTGAGCATACAAATATTTCAACGCGCGCGTACGCGCACGTTTTAAGAGAATATATGAATTTTGAGAATATGAGTAAAATGCGCATAACTTGAAATGTATGTGACGTAAATTTCATTGCAAAATTCTATTCCATTAATGAGATATGAATGAAAATGTGTTTTCATATAATGACGTCATAGTGACGTCACGGTCGACTGATCACTACGATTTTACTTGACCCGTCGTCTTTGGGACATGATACATATATGGTATACGTTTGACATTGATAGGAAGAGGAATTTCTGAGCTAATCGATACACAAATTTTGTCCAGAAATAAAGAAGAAGAAGAAGAACTAGACTTGGAATTTGTCAAGACTGACAAATTAGGTGATCCGATCTCTTCGGAAATCAATGATTTTAGTCCCGATCCCAATAGGTATGACCAAACAGGTTTCATCTGTGTTAATAGGGACATTGACCGTGTGATGTTTGGATTCTCATTTAGAAAAGGGAGTCAGACCTGCCATCTATGGTACACAATTCCGTATACACTAAGATACAGAATGAAGTATATTTGATCTTTGACCCCACTTTGCACAGACAAGATGGCATCTGAGCAAAACGTGGTTATTTTGTGAAATGATCCCTGTAATATGGTCTTTACGTGTGCAAAATATGGGAAAGATAGGACATGTATTCACCAAGATACAGGATAAAACATTTATGACCTTTGACCCTAATTTGTATACCCAAAATGGCGTCTAATCAAGTAGTTGTTATCTTATGAAATAATGTATGTGACATGATCTAAACATGTGCAAAATATGGGGGTGATTGGGTCTGTTTTTCTTGAGTTATTGCAAAGAAAGTTGCAAAAAGAAAGAAATATTTCAATACATCGAAGATAAGCTTTAATTTCAACCAAGTTTTTTGACGTGATCCCGAAACCGTATAAAGAAACAAAGGGCACAATTCCGATAGCGCAAAGTCTCAGCTACAACATATCAAAATCTGGGAGAAATTCACCAAAGGGTAAGTGAGCTAGTGCTTGATAAAGATAGTCATGTCAATTTTCATTTCCAGAAAAACTGCACTCCCATAGAGATAACACGTAAACTGGCCAGATTTGACAAGGTTACATTGAATTCATTTTTACGATGTGATGCCGTCATCTAATCAAAATTTTGTAAACATACCAAGGAAAGAGCATTTAATAAGCTACAACATACTGAAATTTGGGTCAAAATTGGCAAAGGATTAGTGAGATACGCTCGAGTGACCTTGAAATTTCATGACGTCATTTTGAAAATTAACTCTCTTTATTCTATCAAGAAATTTGATATCTTTTAATCATTTTTTCAGCATCGCCACCCCATGAAATGACATGTACAACTCATCAGCTTTCAGAATATGTAAAGAAAATGGGGGGTCACCGTCCATCCTGACGAGTAAAATCGGATTTAAAATTGGCGGTTTTTTGGAATAGTTGCACTGTATATCGCCATTGACGCGCGCGCGGAATTTCAACTTTTATGGGCCCGTATGACGTCATATTGAGTCGGATTGACTTGAAACTTGGTAGAATTATTCATGGACATTTCGGACATCTTATCCGTGTGTAAAAACGGGAAATTTCTATTGCATATCAGCTGTGCGTGCGTATATGCACGTGCGCGTACCATTGACCCAACTTTGCACAGCCAAGATGGCATCTGAGCAAAAAGTGGTTATTTTGTGAAATGATTCTTGTAACATGGCCTTTGCGTGTGCAAAATATGGGAAAGATAGGACATGTATTCACCAAGATACAGGTTAAAACATTTATGACCTTTGACCCTAATTTACATACCCAAGATGGTGTCTGATCAAGTAGTTGTTATTTTATGAAATCATGTACGTGACATAAACTAAACATGTGCAAAATATGGGGATGATAGGGGCTGTTTTCTTGAGTTATTGCAAAGAAAGTTGCAGAGAGAAAGAAATATCTCAATACATCGAAGATAAGTTTGATGTCAACCAAGTTTTTTGACGTGATCTCGGCGTCGTATGAAAAAATGGAGAATCACTGATGATAGCCCAAAGTCTCAGCTACAACATATTAAAATCTGGGAGAAATTTACAGAAGAGTAAGTGAGGTAGTGCTCGATAAAGACCGTCATGTCAATTTTCATTTCCAGAAAAATTCCCTCCCATAGAGATAACACGTAAACTGGTTAAATTTGACAAGGTTACATTATATCCATTTTCACGTGGTGAAGACATCATCCGATTAAAACTTTGATTAACAAAACTTAAAGAGTATTACATTGGCTACAACATACTAAAATCTGGAAGAAATTCACCGAAGGGTAATTGAGCTAGTCGTCGATAAAGACAATCATTCCCTCCCATAGAGATAACACGTCATAATGAAGATAAAGAAAGAAGTACATATGACCTTTGACCCTACTTTGCACAGACAAGATGGCGTCTGAGCAAAAAGTGGTTATTTTGTGAAATGATTCTTGTAACATGGTCTTTACGTATGCAAAATATGGGAAAGATAAGACATGTATTCACCAAGATACAGGATGAAACATTTTTGACCTTTGACCCTAATTTACATACCCAAGAAGGTGCCTGATCAAGTAGTTGTTATTTTATGAAATAATGTACGTGACATAAACTAAACATGTGCAATATATTGGGCTGATAGAGCTTGTTTTTCTTGAGTTATTGCAAAGAAAGTTGCAGAAAGAAAGGAATATGAAAATACATGGAAGATAAGCTTTAATTTCAACCAAGTTTTTGGGCATGATGCCGACACAGTATGAAAGAACGAAGGGCACACCTACGATAGCCCAAAGTCTCAGCTACAACATACTAGAATATGGGAGAAATTCATCGAAGCATAAGTGAGCTAGTGCTCTATAAAGATAGTCATGTCAGTTTTCATTTCCAGAAAAACTGCACTCCCATAGAGATAACACGTAAACCGGTTAAATTTAACAATGTTACTTTTAATCCCTTTTTACGAGGTGATGCCGTCATCCAATCAAATTGCTGTTATTACATATCTGAAAGACCATTTAATAAGCTACAACATATTGAAATTTGGATGAAAATCAACTAAAGAATAAGTGAGATATGCTTGAATGAACTTGAAATTTGATGACGTCATTTTGAAAATTTACTTTTTTAACTTTATTAAGAAATTTGATATATTTTAATCATTTTTCCAGCATTGCCAACCCATGAAATGACATGTACAACTCATCAGCTTTCAGAATATGTAAAGAAAATGGGGGGTCACCGTCCATCCTGACGAGTAAAATCGGGTTTAAAATTGGCAGTTTTTTGGCATTGTTGCACTGTATATCGCCATTGACGCGCGCGCGGAATTTCAACTTTGACGGACCCGTATGACGTCATTTTGAGTGGGATTGACTTGAAACTTGGTAGAAATATTCCTTGACATTTCAGACATCCGATCAAAGTGAAAAAACGGGAAATTTTCATTGCATATGAGCTGTGCGTGCGTATATGTGCGCGCGCGTACGCGTCCGTCCGATTTTTTCAATTTTTCAAAAAATGCTCCAAATGGTCTGAAACGTGTGCAAAAAAATTTTGAGCTCGATTTGAGCATACAAATATTTCAACGCGCGCGTACGCGCGCGTCTTAAGAGAAAATATGAATTTTGACAATATGAGTAGAATGCGCATAACTTGAAATATATGTGACGTAAATTTCATTGAAAAATTCCATTCCATTGATGAGATATGTTTGAGAATGTGTTTTCATATAATGACGTCATAGTGACGTCACGGTCGACTGATCACTATGATTTTATTAGACCCGTCGTCTTTGGGACATGATACATATATGGTATAAGTTTGAAATTGATAGGAAGAACACTTTCTGAGCTAATCGATACACAAATTTTGTCCAGAAATAAAGAAAGAAGAAGAAGAAGAAGAACACCCAACAAAGAATCCGTACAGATACAGAAGGTGATCCGAGAGGATACTCGGATCACCTAAAAACAAAGAATCAGTACAGATACAGAAGGTGATCCGAGAGGATACTCGGATCACCTAAAGAAGAAGAAGAAAGAATCCGTACAGATACAATAGGTGATCCGAGAGGATACTCGGATCACCTAACTAGAGATTGTAATTTGTCATCACTGACAAATTAAGGTGATCCGATTTGTTTTAATCAATGATTCTAGTCCTGATACTGCAAAGTCTCAGCTACAACATATTAAAATCTGAGAGAAATTCACCAAAGCATAAATAAGATAGTGCTCGATAAAGAGAGTCATGTCAATTTTCACATCTAAAAAATTCCCTCCCATAGAGATAACACCTCATAGCGAAGATAGAAAAAGAAGTACATATGACCTTTGACCCCACTTTGCACAGACAAGATGGCATCTGAGCAAAAAGTGGTTATTTTGTGAAATAATCCCTGTAACATGGTCTTTACGTGTGCAAAATATGGGAAAGATAGGACATGTATTCACCAAGATACAGGATGAAACATCTATGACCTTTGACCCTAATTTACATACCCAAGATGGCGTCTGATCAAGTAGTTGTTCTTTTATGAAATAATGTTCGTGACATGAACTAAACATGTGCAAAATATGGTGGTGATAGGTTATGTTTTTCTTGAGTTATTGCACATAAAGTTGCAAAAAGAAAGAAATATTTCAATACATCGAAGATAAACTTTAATTTCAAGTAAGTTTTTTGACGTGATCCCGACATCGTATGAAAAAACGAAGGGCACACTTACGATAGCCCTACGTCTCAGCTACAACATATTAAAATCTTAGAGAAATTCACCGAAGCATTAGTGAGCCAGTGCTCGATAAAGATAGTCATGTCAATTTTCATTTCCATAAAAATTGCACTCCCATAGAGATTACACGTAAACTGGTCAAATTTGACAAGGTTAGTTTCAATCCATTTTTTCGAGGTGATGTGATCATCTAATCAAAATTGCGTATTATATTTATGAAAGAGCATTTCATAAGCTACAACATATTGAAATTTGGGTGAAAATTTGCAAAGCAGAAGTGAGATACGCTCGAGTGAACTTGAAATTTGATGACGTCATTTTGAAAATTTACTTTTTTTATTTTATTAAGAAATTTGATATCTTTCAATCATTTTTCCAGCATAGCCAGCCCATGAAATGACATGTACAACTCATCAGCTTTCAGAATATGTAAAGAAAGTGGGGGGTCACCGTCCATCCTGACGAGTAAAATCCGATTTAAAATTGGCGTTTTTTTGGCATAGTTGCACTGTGTATCGCCATTGACGCGCGCGCGGAATTTCAACTTTGACGGGCCCTTATGACGTCATATTGAATCGGATCGACTTGAAACTTGGTAGAAATATTCCTTGACATTTCGGACATCCGATTCGTGTGAAAAAATTGAAAAATTCTATTTCATATTAGCTGTGCGTGCGTATATGTGCGCGCGCGTACGCGTCCGTCCAATTTTTTCAATTTTTCAAAAAATGCTCCAAATGGTCTGAAACGTGTGCAAAAAAAATTTGATCTCGATTTGAGCATACAAATATTTCAACGCGCGCGTACGCGCGCGTTTTCAGAGAAAAATGAATTTTAAGAATATGAGTAGAATCCGCTTGACTTGAAATATATGTGACGTAAATTTCATTGAAATATTCCATTCCATTAATGAGATATGCATGAAAATGTGTTTTCATATAATGACGTCATAGTGACGTCATGGTGGACTGATCACTATGATTTTACTTGCGCTGTCGTCTTTGCGACATGATACATATATGGTATAAGTTTGACATTGAGAGGCAATGCACTTTCTGAGCTAACCTCTGCACAAATTTTGCCCAGAAATAAAGAAGAATAAAAAAAACTAGAGATTGTAATTTGTCATCACTGACAAATTAAGGTGATCCGATTTTTTTTTAAATCAATGATTCGAGTCCTGATACTGCAAAGTCTCAGCTACAACATATTAAAATCTGAGAGAAATTCACCAAAGCATAAGTAAGATAGTGCTCGCTAAAGAGAGTCATGTCAATTTTCACATCTAAAAAATTCCCTCCCATAGAGATAACACGTCATAGCGAAGATAGAAAAAGAAGTAAATATGACCTTTGACCCCACTTTGCACAGACAAGATGGCATCTGAGCAAAAAGTAGTTATTTTATGAAATGATCCATGTAACATGGTCTTTGCGTGTGCAAAATATGGGAAAGATAGGACAGGTATTCACCAAGATACAAGATGAAACATTTATGACCTTTGACCCTAATTTACATACCCAAAATGTTGTCCGATCTAGTAGTTGTTATTTTATGAAATAATTTACGTGACATGAACTAAACATGTGCAAAACATGGGGGTGAACGGGCGTGTTTTTCTTGAGTTATTGCAAAGAAAGTTGCAGAAAAAAAGAAATATCTCAATACATAGAAGATAAGCTTTAATTTCAACCAAGTTTTTTATCGTGTTCCCGACATTGTATGAAAAAATCATGGGCAACTTCACGATAGCGCAAAGTCTCAGCTACAACATATTAAAATCTGGGAGAAATTCACTTAGGGGTAAGTGAGCTAGTGCTCGATAAAGACAATCATGTCAATTTTCACATTTAAAAAAATTCCCTCCCATAGAGATAACACGTCATGACGAAGGTACAAAAAGAAGTACATATGACCTTTGACCTCAATTTGCACAGACAAGATGGCATCTGAGTAAAAAGTAGTTATTTTATGAAATGATCCGTGTAACATGGTCTTTGCGTGTGCAAAATATGGGAAAGATAGGACATGTATTCACTAAGATACCGGATGAAACACTTATGACCTTTGACCCTAATTTACATACCCAAGATGGTGTCTGATCAAGAAGTTGTTATTTTATGAAATAATTTACGTGACATGAACTACACATGTGCAAAATATGGAAGTGATAGAGGCCGTTTTTCTTGAGTTATTGCAAAGAAAGTTGCAGAAAGAAAGAAATATCTCAATACATTGAAGATAAGCCTGAATTTCAACCAAAATTTTTGACGTGATCCCGACATCGTATGAAAAAACTAAGGGCACATTTACAGTAGCGCAAAGCCTCAGCTACAACATATTAAAATCTGGGCGAAATTTACCGAAGGGTAAGTGAGCTAGTGCTCGATAAAGACCGTCAGGTCAGTTTTCATTTCCAGAAAAACTGCACTCCCATAGAGATAACACGTAAACTGGTCAAATTTGACAAGATTAATTTCAATCCATTTTTACGAGGTAATACCGTTATCCAATCAAAATGTTGTAATTTTATGTTTGAAAGAAAATTAAATAAGCTACAACATACTTAAATCTGAGTGAAAATTGACAAAGGACTAGTGAGATATGCTTGAATGAACTTGCAATTTGATGACGTCATTTTGAAAATTTACTTTTTTTACTTTATTAAGGAATTTGATGTCTTTTAATCATTTTGTCAGCATTGCCACCCCATGAAATGACATGTACAACTCATCAGCTTTCACAATATGTAAAGAAAATGGGGGGTCACCGTCCATCCTGACGAGTAAAATCGGATTTAAAATTGACGGTTTTTTGGCATAGTTGCACTGTATATCGCCATTGACGCGCGCGCGGAATTTCAACTTTGACGGGCCCGTATGACGTCATATTGAGTCGGATTGACTTGAAACTTGGTAGAAATTTTCCTTGACATTTCAGACATCCGATTCATGTGAAAAAACGGGAAATTTCTATTGCATATGAGCTGTGCGTGCGTATATGCGCGCGCGCGTACGCGTCCGTCCGATTTTTTCAATTTTTCAAAAAATGCTCCAAATGGTCTGAAACGTGTGCAAAAAAAATTTGAGCTCGATTTGAGCATACACATATTTCAACGCGCGCGTACGCGCGCGTTTTGAGATAAAAATGAATTTTGAGAATATGAGTAGAATTCGCATGACTTGAAATATATGTGACGTAAATTTCATTGAAATATTCCATTCCATTAATGAGATATGCATGAAAATGTGTTTTCATATAATGACGTCATAGTGACGTCACGGTCGACTGATCACTATGATTTTACTTGCGCTGTCTTCTTTGCGACATGATACATATATGGTATAAGTTTGACATTGAGAGGCAATGCACTTTCTGAGCTAACCTCTGCACAACTTTTGTCCAGAAACTAGAGATTGTAATTTGTCATCACTGACAAATTAAGGTGATCCGATTTTTTTTTTAATCAATGATTCGAGTTCTGATAGTGCAACGTCTCAGCTACAACATATTAAAAATTTGAGAGAAATTCACCGAAGCATAGTGCTCGATAAAGAGAGTCATGTCAATTTTCACATCTAAAAAATTCCCTCCCATAGAGATAACACGTCATAGCGAAGATAGAAAGAGAAGTACATTATGACCTTTGACCCTACTTTGCACAGACAAGATGGCATCTGAGCAAAAAGTGGTTATTTTATGAAATGATCCCTGTAACATGGTCTTTACGTGTGCAAAATATGGAAGAGAAAAGACATATATTCACCAAGATACAGGATGAAACATCTATGACCTTTGACCCTAATTTACATACCCAAGATGGCGTCTGATCAAGTAGTTGTTATTTTATGAAATAATGTACGTGACATGAACTAAATATGTACAAAATATGGTGGTGATAGGGTATGTTTTTCTTGAGTTATTGCACATAAAGTTGCAAAAAGAAAGAAATATTTCAATACATCGAAGATAAACTCTAATTTCAAGTAAGTTTTTTGACGTGATTCCGACATCGAATGAAAAAACGAAGGGCACATTCACGATAGCCCAAAGTCTCAGCTACCACATATCAAAATCTTGGAGAAATTCACCGAAGTATAAGTGAGCTAGTGCTCGATAAAGATAGGAATGTCAATTTTCATTTCCATAAAAACTGCACTCCCATAGAGATTACACGTAAACTGGTCAAATTCTGCAAAGATACTGCAAAGTCTCAGCTACAACATATTAAAATCTGAGAGAAATTCACCAAAGCATAAGTAAGATAGTGCTCGATAAAGAGAGTCATGTCGATTTTCTCATCTAAAAAATTCCCTCCCATAGAGATAACACGTCATAGCGAAGATAGAAAAAGAAGTACATATGACCTTTGACCCCACTTTGCACAGACAAGATGGCATCTGAGCAAAAAGTAGTTATTTTATGAAATGATCCCTGTAACATGGTCTTTACGTGTGCCAAATATGGGAAAGATAGGACATGTATTCACCAAGATACAGGATGAAACATCTATGACCTTTGACCCTAATTTACATGTCCAAGATGGCGTCTGATCAAGTAGTTGTTATTTTATGAAATAATGTTCGTGACATGAACTAAACATGTGCAAAATGTGGTGGTGATAGGGTATGTTTTTCTTGAGTTATTGCACATAAAGTTGCAAAAAGAAAGAAATATTTCAATACATCGAAGATAAACTTTAATTTCAAGTAAGTTTTTTGACGTGATCCCGACATCGTATGAAAAAACGAAGGGCACATTTACGATAGCCCTACCTCTCAGCTACAACATATTAAAATCTCAGAGAAATTTACTGAAGCATAAGTGAGCTAGTGCTCGATAAAGATAGTCATGTCAATTTTCATTTCCATAAAAATTGCACTCCCATAGAGATTACACGTAAACTGGTCAAATTTGACAAGGTTACTTTCAATCCATTTTTTCGAGGTGATGTAGTCATCTAATCAAAATTGCGTAATGATATTTATGAAAGAGCATTTCATAAGCTACAACATATTGAAATTTGGGTGAAAATTGGCAAAGGAAAAGTGAGATACGCTCGAGTAAACTTGAAATTTGATGACGTCATTTTGAAAATTTACTTTTTTTACTTTATTAAGAAATTTGATATCTTTTAATCATTTTGTCAGCATAGCCAACCCATGAAATGACATGTACAACTCATCAGCTTTCAGAATGTGTCAAGAAAATGGGGGGTCACCGTCCATCCTGACGAGTAAAATCGGATTTAAAATTGGCGGTTTTTTGGCATAGTTGCACTGTGTATCCCCATTGACGCACGCGCGGAATTTTGAATTTGACGGGCCCGTATGACGTCATATTGAGTCGGATCGACTTGAAACTTGGTAGAAATAATCCTTGACATTTTGGACATCCGATCCGTGTGAAAAAATGGAAAATTTCTATTTCATATTAGCTCTGCGTGCGAATATGTGCGCGCGCGTACGCGTCCGTCCGATTTTTTCAATTTTTCAAAAAATGCTCAAAATGGTCTGAAACGTGTGCAAAAAAAATTTGAGCTCGATTTGAGCATACAAATTTTTCAACGCGCGCGTACGCGCGCGTTTTGACATGAAAATGAATTTTGAGAATATGAGTAGAATCCGCTTGACTTGAAATATATGTGACGTAAATTTCATTTAAATATTCCACTCCATTAATGAGATATGCATGAAAATGTGTTTTCATATAATGACGTCATAGTGACGTCACGGTCGACTGATCACTATGATTTTACTTGCGCTGTCGTCTTTGCGACATGACACATATATGGTATAAGTTTGACATTGAGAAGCAATGCACTTTCTGAGCTAACCTCTGCACAACTTTTGAGGAGAAATAAAGAAAGAAACAAAGAAAGAAGAACTAGACTCGGAATTTGTCAACACTGACAAATTAGGTGATCCGATCTCTTGGGAAATCAATGATTTGAGTCCTGATCCCAATAGGCATGACTATACAGGTTTCATCTGTGTTGAGAGGACATTGGCCATGTGATGTTTGGAGTCTCATTTAGAAAAGGGAGTCAGACCTGCCATCTTTGGTACCGAATTCCGTATGCACTAACGAAGATACAGAATGAAGTATATTTGACCTTTGACCCCATTTTGCACACCAAAGATGGCATCTGAGCAAAAAGTAGTTATTTAGTGAAATGATTCTTGTAAAAATGGTCCTTGCGTGTGCAAAATATGGGAAAGATAGGACAAGTATTCACCAAGATACAGGATGAAACATTTATGACCTTTGACCCCAATTTACATACCCAAGATGGTGTCCGATCAAGTAGTTGTTATTTTATGAAATAATGTACGTGACATGAACTAAACATGTGCAAAATATGGGGGGGGGGGTAATAGAGGCTGTTTTTCTTGAGTTATTGCAAAGAAAGTTGCAGAAAGAAAGAAATATCTCAATACATCGAAGATAAGCTTTAATTTCAACCAAGTTTTTTAGCATGATCCAGACATCGTATGAAAAACAAAAGGCATATTTCTGATAGCGCAAAGTCTCAGCCACAACATATTAAAATCTGGGAGAAATTCACCGAAGGGTAAGTGAGCTAGTGCTCGATAAAGACAATCATGTCAACTTTCACATCTAGAAAAATTCCCTCCCATAGAGATAACACGTCATAACGAAGATACAGAAAAAAGTACATATGACCTTTGACCCCACTTTGCACAGACAAGATGGCATCTGAGCAAAAAGTGGTTATTTTGTGAAATGATCCTTGTAACATGGTCTTTACGTGTGCAAAATATGGGAAAGAAAGGACATGTATTTATTAAGATACAGGATGAAGTATCTATGACCTTTGACCCTAATTTACATACCCAAGATGGTGTCCGATCATGTAGTTGTTATTTTATCAAATAATGTACGTAACATGAACTAAATATGTGCAAAATATGGGGGTGATAGGGGCTCTCTTTCTTGAGTTATTGCAAAGAAAGTTGCAGAAAGGAAGAAATATCTCAATACATCGAAGATAAGCTTTAATTTCAACCAAATTTTTTGACGTGATGCCGACGTCGTATGAAAAAACAAAGGGCACACTCACGATAGCCCAAAGTCTCAGCTACAACATACTAAAATTTGGGAGAAATTCACCGAAGCATAAGTGAGATAGTGCTCGATAAAGATAGTCATGTCAATTTTCATTTCCAGAAAAACTGCACTCCCATAGAGATAACACGTAAACTGGTCAAATTTGACAAGAATACTTTGAATCCATTTTTACGATGTGATGCCGTCATCCAATCAAAATGCTGTTATTATATTAATGAAAAAGCATTTAATAAGCTACAACATACTGAAATTTGTGTGAAAATTGGCAAAGGATAAGTGAGATACGCTCGAGTGAACTTGAAATTTGATGACGTCATTTTGAAAATTTACTTTTTTTACTTTATTAAGAAATTTGATATCTTTTAATCATTTTTTCAGTATCGCCAACCCATGAAATGATATGTACAACTCATCAGCTTTCAAAATATGTAAAGAAAATGGGGGGTCACCGTCCATCCTGACGAGTAAAATCGGATTTAAAATTGGCGGTTTTTGGGCATTGTTGCACTGTATATCGCCATTGACGCGCGCGCGGAATTTCAACTTTGACGGGCCCGTATGACGTCATATTGAGTCGGATTGACTTGAAACTTGGTAGAAACATTTCTTGACATTTCAGACATCCGATCCGTGTGAAAAAATGGGAAATTTCTATTGCATATGAGCTGTGCGTGCGTATATGTGCGCGCGCGTACGCGTCCGTCCAATTTTTTCAATTTTTCAAAAAATGCTCCAAATGGTCTGAAACGTGTGCAAAAAAAATTTGAGCTCGATTTGAGTATACAAATATTTCAACGCGCGCGTACGCGCACGTCTTAAGGTATAGATGAATTTTGAGAATATGAGTAGAATGCGCTTGACTTGAAATATATGTGACGTAAATTTCATTGAAAAATTCCATTCCATTAATGAGATATGATTGAGAATGTGTTTTCATATAATGACGTCATAGTGACGTCACGGTCGACTGATCACTTTGATTTTAGTTCGATTGCCGTCTTTGGGAGACGATACATGTATGGTATGAGTTTGAAATTGATAGGAAGAAGACTTTCGGAGCTAATCGATGCACAACTTTTGGGGAGAAATAAAAAGAAGAAGAAAGAATCCGTACAGAAACAGAAGGTGATCCGAGAGGATGCTCGGATCACCTAATAAAGAATCAGTACAGATACAGAAGGTGATCCGAGAGGATACTCGGATCACCTAATAAACAATCAGTACAGATACAGAAGGTGATCCGAAGGATATTCGGATCACCTAACTAGAGTTTGTAATTTGTCATCACTGACAAATTAAGGTGATCCGATTTTTTTTTTAAATCAATGATTCAAGTCCTGATCGCAATAGGCATGGCCATGCAGGTTTCATCTGTGTTCAGAGACATTGGCCGTGTGATGTTTGGATTCTCATTTAGAAAAGGGAATCATATCTGCCATCTTTGGTACCAAATCTGTATGCACTATAACGAAGATACAGCAACCAGTACATATGACCTTTGACCCCACTTTGCACAACCTAGATGGCATCTGAGCAGAAAGTGGTTATTTTGTGAAATGATTCTTGTAACATGATCTTTGCGTGTGCAAAATATGGGAAAGATAAGACATGTATTCACCAAGATACAGGATGAAACATTTGTGACCTTTGACCCTAATTTACATACCCAAGATGTTGTCCGATCAAGTAGTTGTTATTTTATGAAATAATGTACGTGACATGAACTAAACATGTGCAAAATATGGGGGTGATAAGGGCTGTTTTTCTTGAGTTATTGCAAAGAAAGTTGCAGAAACATAGAAATAGCTCAATACATCGAAGATAAGCTTTAATTTCAACCAAGTATTGTAACATGATCCCGACATCATATGAAAAAACAAAGGGCACGGAACGATAGCGCAAAGTCTCAGTTACAACATATTAAAATCTGAGAAAAATTCACCGAAGGGTAAGTGAGCTAGTGCTCGATAAAGACAATCATGTCAATTTTCACATCTAGAAAAATTCCCTCCCATAGAGATAACACGTCATAACGAAGAAACAGAAAGAAGTACATATGACCTTTTGACACCACTTTGCACAGACAAGATGGCATCTGAGCAAAGAGTGGTTATTTCGTAAAATGATTCTTGTAACACGATCTTTGCGTGTGCAAAATATGGGAAAGATAGGACATGTATTCACCAAGATACAGGATAAAACATTTATGACCTTTGACCCTAATTTACATACCCAAGATGGCGTCTGATCAAGTAGTTGTTATTTTATGAAATAATGTTCGTGACATGAACTAAACATGTGCAAAATATAGTGGTGATAGGGGCTGTTTTTCTTGAGTTATTGCACATAAAGTTGTAAAAAGAAAGAAATATTACAATACATCGAAGATAAGCTTTAATTTCAACCAAGTTTTTTCACGTGATCCCGACAACGTATGAAAAAACGAATGGCACATTCACGATAGCCCCTCGTCTCAGCTACAACATATTAAAATCTTAGAGAAATTCACCGAAGCATAAGTGAGCTAGTGCTCGATAAAGATAGTCATGTCAATTTTCATTTCCATAAAAATTGCACTCCCATAGAGATTACACGTAAACTGGTCAAATTTGACAAGGTTACCTTCAATCCATTTTTGCGAGGTGATGTCGTCATCTAATCAAAATTGTGTAATAACATTTATGAAAGAGCATTTTATAAGCTACAACATATTGAAATTTAGGTGAAAATTGGCAAAGGATAAGTGAGATACGCTCGAGCAAACTTGAAATTTGATGACGTCATTTTGAAAATTTACTTTTTTTACTTTATTAAGAAATTTGATATCTTTTAATCATTTTGTCAGCATAGCCAGCCCATGAAATGACATGTACAACTCATCAGCTTTCAGAATATGTCAAGAAAATGGGGGGTCACCGTCCATCCTGACGAGTAAAATCGGATTTAAAATTGGCGGTTTTTTGGCATAGTTGCACTGTGTATCCCCATTGACGCACGCGCGGAATTTTGAATTTGACGGGCCCTTATGACGTCATATTGAATCGGATCGACTTGAAACTTGGTATTGATATTCCTTGACATTTCGGACATCCGATCCGTGTGAAAAAATTGAAAATTTCTATTTCATATGAGCTGTGCGTGCGAATATGTGCGCGCGCGTACGCGTCCGTTCAATTTTTTCAATTCTTAAAAAAATGCTTCAAATGGTCTGAAACGTGTGCAAAAAAATTTTGAGCTCGATTTGAGCATACAAATATTTCAACGCGCGCGTACGCGCGCGTTTTGAGACAAAAATGAATTTTGAGAATATGAGTAGAATTCGCATGACTTGAAATATATGTGACGTAAATTTCATTGAAATATTCTATTCCATTAATGAGATATGCATGAAAATGTGTTTTCATATAATGACGTCATAGTGACGTCACGGTCGACTGATCACTATGATTTTACTTGCGCTGTCGTCTTTGCGACATGATACATATATGGTATAAGTTTGACATTGGGAGGCAATGCACTTTCTGAGCTAACCTCTGCACAACTTTTGAGGAGAAACTAGAGATTGTAATTTGTCATCACTGACAAATTAAGGTGATCCGATTTTTTTTTTTAATCAATGATTCGAGTCCTGATAGTGCAAAGTCTCAGCTACAACATATTAAAATCTGAGAGAAATTCACCGAAGCATAAGTAAGATAGTGCTCGATAAAGAGAGTCATGTCAATTTTCACATCTAAAAAATTCCCTCCCATAGAGATAATACGTCATAGCGAAGACAGAAAAAGAAGTACATATGACCTTTGACCCCACTTTGCACAGACAAGATGGCATCTGAGCAAAAAGTGGTTATTTTATGAAATGATCCCTGTAACATGGTCTTTACGTGTGCAAAATATGGGGAAGATAGGATATGTATTCACCAAGATACAGGATGAAACATCTATGACCTTTGACCCTAATTTACATACCCAAGATGGCGTCTGATCAAGTAGTTGTTATTTTATGAAATAATGTACGTGACATGAACTAAACATGTGCAAAATATGGTGGCGATAGGGTATGTTTTTCTTGAGTTATTGTAAAGAAAGTAGCAGAAAGAAAGAAATATTTCAATACATCGCAGATAAGCTTTAATTTCAACCAAGTTTTTGGACGTGATGCCGACTCCGTATGAAAAAACGAGGGGCACACTAACGATAGCCCTACGTCTCAGCTACAACATATTAAAATCTTAGAGAAATTCACCGAAGCATAAGAGAGCTAGTGCTCGATAAAGATAGTCATGTCAATTTTCATTTACATAAAAATTGCACTCCCATAGAGATTACACGTAAACTGGTCAAATTTGACAAGGTAACCTTCAATCCATTTTTTTCGAGGTGATGTCGTCATGTAATCAAAATTGTGTAATTACATTCATGAAAGAGCATTTCATAAGCTACAACATATTGAAATTTGGGTGAAAATTGGCAAAGGATAAGTGAGATACGCTCGAGTGCACTTGAAATTTGATGACGTCATTTTGAAAATTTACTTTTTTTACTTTATTAAGAAATTTGATATCTTTTAATCATTTTGTCAGCATAGCCAACCCATGAAATGACATGTACAACTCATCATCTTTCAGAATGTGTCAAGAAAATGGGGGGTCACCGTCCATCCTGACAAGTAAAATCGGATTTAAAATTGGCGGTTTTTTTTGCATAGTTGCACTGTGTATCCCCATTGACGCACGCGCGGAATTTTGAATTTGACGGGCCCGTATGACGTCATATTGAGTCGGATCGACTTGAAACTTGGTAGAAATAATCCTTGGCATTTCGGACATCCGATCCGTGTGAAAAAATGGAAAATTTCTATTTCATATTAGCTGTGCGTGCGAATATGTGCGCGCGCGTACGCGTCCGTCCGATTTTTTCAATTTTTCAAAAAATGCTCCAAATGGTCTGAAACGTGTGCAAAAAAAAATTGAGCTCGATTTGAGCATACAAATTTTTCAACGCGCGCGTACGCGCGCGTTTTGAAATAAAAATGAATTTTGAGAATATGAGTAGAATCCGCTTGACTTGAAATATATGTGACGTAAATTTCATTGAAATATTCCATTCCATTGATGAGATATGCATGAAAATGTGTTTTCATATAATGACGTCATAGTGACGTCACGGTCGACTGATCACTATGATTTTACTTGCGCTGTCGTCTTTGCGACATGACACATATATGGTATAAGTTTGACATTGAGAGGCAATGCACTTTCTGAGCTAACCTCTGCACAACTTTTGAGGAGAAATAAAGAAAGAAACAAAGAAAGAAGAATAAAGAATCAGTACAGATACAGAAGGTGATCCGAGAGGATACTCGGATCACCTAATAAAGAAAGAAACAAAGAAAGAAGAAAGATTCAGTACAGATACAGAAGGTGATCCGAGAGGATACTCGGATCACCTAACTAGAGATTGTAATTTGTCATCACTGACAAATTAAGGTGATCCGATTTTTTTTTTTTTTTTTTTAATCAATGATTCAAGTCCTGATCGCAATAGGCATGGCCATGCAGGTTTCATCTGTGTTCGAGACATTGGCCGTGTGATGTTTGGATTCTCATTTAGAAAAGGGAGTCATATCTGCCATCTTTGGTACCAAATCTGTATACACTATAACGAAGATACAGCAACAAGTACATATGACCTTTGACCCCACTTTGCACAACCTAGATGGCATCTGAGCAAAAAGTGGTTATTTTGTGAAATGATTCTTGTAACATGATCTTTGCGTGTGCAAAATATGGGAAAGATAAGACATGTGTTCACCAAGATACAGGATGAAACATTTGTGACCTTTGACCCTAATTTACATACCCAAGATGTTGTCCGATCAAGTATTTGTTATTTTATGAAATAATGTGCGTGACATGAACTAAACATGTGCAAAATATGGGGGTGATAGGGGCTGTTTTTCTTGAGTTATTGCAAAGAAAGTTGCAGAAACATAGAAATAGCTCAATACATCGAAGATAAGCTTTAATTTCAACCAAGTATTGTAACATGATCCCGACATCATATGAAAAAACAAAGGGCACGGAACGATAGCGCAAAATCTCAGTTACAACATATTAAAATCTGAGAAAAATTCACCGAAGGGTAAGTGAGCTAGTGCTCGATAAAGACAATCATGTCAATTTTCACATCTAGAAAAATTCCCTCCCATAGAGATAACACGTCATAACGAAGAAACAAAAAGAAGTACATATGACCTTTTGACACCACTTTGCACAGACAAGATGGCATCTGAGCAAAGAGTGTTTTTTTTTTTTTTGTGAAATGATTCTTGTAACATGATCTTTGCGTGTGCAAAATATGGGAAAGACAGGACATGTATTCACCAATATACAGGATAAAACATTTATGACCTTTGACCCTAATTTTCATACCCAAGATGGCGTCTGATCAAGTAGTTGTTATTTTATGAAATAATGTTCGTGACATGAACTAAACATGTGCAAAATATGGTGGTGATAGGGTATGTTTTTCTTGAGTTATTGCACATAAAGTTGTAAAAAGAAAGAAATATTACAATACATCGAAGATAAGCTTTAATTTCAACCAAGTTTTTTCACGTGATCCCGACAACGTATGAAAAAACGAAGGGCACATTTACGATAGCCCTACGTCTCAGCTACAACATATTAAAATCTTAGAGAAATTCACCGAAGCATAAGTGAGCTAGTGCTCGATAAAGATAGTCATGTCAATTTTCATTTCCATAAAAATTGCACTCCCATAGAGATTACACGTAAACTGGTCAAATTTGACAAGGTTACCTTCAATCCATTTTTTCGAGGTGATGTCGTCATCTAATCAAATTTGTGTAATTACATTTATGAAAGAGCATTTCATAAGCTACAACATATTGAAATTTAGGTGAAAATTGGCAAAGGATAAGTGAGATACGCTCGAGCAAACTTGAAATTTGATGACGTCATTTTGAAAATTTACTTTTTTTACTTTATTCAGAAATTTGATATCTTTCAATCATTTTTTCAGCATAGCCAGCCCATGAAATGACATGTACAACTCATCAGCTTTCAGAATATGTCAAGAAAATGGGGGGTCACCGTCCATCCTGACGAGTAAAATCCGATTTAAAATTGGCGGTTTTTTGGCATAGTTGCACTGTGTATCCCCATTGACGCACGCGCGGAATTTTGAATTTGACGGGTCTGTATGACGTCATATTGAATCGGATCGACTTGAAACTTGGCATAAATATTCCTTGACATTTCGGACATCCGATCCGTGTGAAAAAATTGAAAATTTCTATTTCATATGAGCTGTGCGTGCGAATATGTGCGCGCGCGTACGCGTCCGTCCAATTTTTTCAATTTTTCAAAGAATGCTCCAAATGGTCTGAAACGTGTGCAAAAAAGTTTTGAGCTCGATTTGAGCATACAAATATTTCAACGCGCGCGTACGCGCGCGTTTTGAGATTAAAATGAATTTTGAGAATATGAGTAGAATTCGCATGACTTGAAATATATGTGACGTAAATTTCACTGAAATATTCTATTCCATTAATGAGATATGCCTGAAAATGTGTTTTCATATAATGACGTCATAGTGACGTCACGGTCGACTGATCACTATGATTTTACTTGCGCTGTCGTCTTTGCGACATGATACATATATGGTATAAGTTTGACATTGAGAGGCAATGCACTTTCTGAGCTAACCTCTGCACAACTTTTGAGGAGAAATAAAGAAAGAAACAAAGAAAGAAGAAAGATTCAGTACAGATACAGAAGGTGATCCGAGAGGATACTCGGATCACCTAACTAGAGATTGTAATTTGTCATCACTGACAAATTAAGGTGATCCGATTTTTTTTTAATCAATGATTCGAGTCCTGATCGCAGTAGGCATGACCATACAAGTTTCATCTGTGTTTAGAGACATTGGCCGTGTGATGTTTGCATTCTCATTTAGCAAAGGGAGTCATATCTGCCATGTTAGGTACCAAATTCTGTATACACTATAAGGAAGACACAGCAACAAGCACATATGACCTTTGACCCACCTTTGCACTCCCAAGATTGCATCTGATGAAATAGTGGTTATTTTGTGAAATGATTCTCGCGATATCGTCTGTACGTGTGAAAAATATGGGAAAGATAGGACAGGTATTCACCAAGATACAAGATGAAACATTTATGACCTTTGACCCTAATTTACATACCCAAGATGTTGTCCGATCTAGTAGTTGTTATTTTATGAAATAATGTACGTGACATGAACTAAACATGTGCAAAATATGGGGGTGATAGGGCGTGTTTTTCTTGAGTTATTGCAAAGAAAGTTGCAGAAAGAAGAAATATCTCAATACATAGAAGATAAGCTTTAATTTCAAGCAAGTTTTTTATCGTAATCTCGACATCGTATGAAGAAACGAAGGTCAACTGAACGATAGCGCAAAGTCTCAGCTACCACATATTAAAATCTGGGAGAAATTCACCGAAGGGTAAGTGAGCTAGTGCTCGATAAAGACAATCACGTCAATTTTCACATTTAAAAAAATTCCCTCCCGTAGAGATAACACGTCATAACGAAGATACAAAAAGAAGTACATATGACCTTTGACCTCAATTTGCACAGACAAGATGGCATCTGAGTAAAAAGTAGTTATCTTGTGAAATGATCCTTGTAACATGGTCTTTGCGTGTGCAAAATATGGGAAAGATAGGACATGTATTCACTAAGATACAGGATGAAACACTTATGACCTTTGACCCTAATTTACATACCCAAGATGGTGTCCGATCAAGTAGTTGTTATTTTATGAAATGATTTACATGACATGAACTAAACATGTGCAAAATATGGAAGTGATAAAGGCCGTTTTTCAACTGATCACAATGATGCATTAGATTTGTTGTCTTTAGGACATGATGCATATATGGTATAATTTTGAAATTGATAGGCAGAGGACTTTCTGAGCTAACCTCTGCACAACTTTTGGGGAGAAATAAAGAAATAAAGAAGAAGAAGAATAAAGAACTACAGATTGTAATTTGTCATTACTGACAAATTAAGGTGATCCGATTTTTTTTTTTATCATGGATTCGAGTCCTGATCGAAATAGGCATGACCATGCAGGTTTCATCTGTGTTCAGAGACATTGGCCGTGTGATGTTTGGATTCTCATTTAGAAAAGGGAGTCATATCTGCCATCTTTGCTACCAAATCTGTATACACTAATGAAAATACAGCAACAAGTACATATGACCTTTGACCCACATTTACACTCCCAAGATGGCATCTGAGGAAAAAGTGGTTATTTTGTGAAATAATTCTTGTGACATCGTCTATACGTGTGCAAAATATGGGAAAGATAGGACATGCATTCACGAAGATACAGGATGAAACATTTATGACCTTTGACCCTAATTTACATACCCAAGATTGTGTCTGATCAAGTAGTTGTTATTTTATGAAATAATGTACTTGACACGAACTAAACATGTGCAAAATATGGGGTTGATAGCCACTGCTGTTGTTGATCTATTGCACAGAAAGTAGACTTAAGAAAGAAAAAATAAAGAAAAAATGAAGTTATTTTATAGAAATTTTAAGAAGCATAAACAATATCAGAAAAAGATAAAGTAAGGAAGGGAGAATAAGACTAACTAAAGAAAAAGAAGAAAAAAGTGTTTTAAGAAAAAAAGTGAAAAAAAAATATTGGCAGGGGTGAGCCTCGAACCGGGGACCTTAGGATTACGAGTCGGATGCGCTATGCACTGACCTATTTCGTCTTCCATAGGCCCTGTGTAATAAGCAAAATGACGCTGCATCGAAGCCAAGTGCAAATTTTAGCCAAGTTTTTCGACGTGATGCCGACGTCGTATGAAAAAATGAAGGGCACACTTACGATAGCCTAAAGTCTTAGCTACAACATATTAAAATTTGGGAGAAATTCACCGAAGCATAAGTGAGCTAGTGCTCGATAAAAATAGTCATGTCAATTTTCATTTCCAGAAAAACTGCACTGCCATAGACATAACACGTAAACTGGTCAAATTTGACAAGATTACTTTCAATCCATTTTCACGAGGTGATGCCGTCATCCAATCAAAATGTTGTTGTTATATTAATGAAAGACCATTTAATAAGCTACTACATACTGAAATCTGATTGAAAATTGGCGAAGGATTAGTGAGATACGCTCGAGTGAACTTGAAATTTAATGACGTCATTTTGAAAATTTACTTTTTTTACTTTATTAAGAAATTTGATATCTTTTAATCATTTTGCCAGCATCGCCAACCCATAAAATGACATGTACAACTCATCAGCTTTCAAAATATGTAAAGAAAATGGGGGGTCATCGTCCATCCTGACGAGTAAAATCGGATTTAAAATTGGCGGTTTTTTGGCACAGTTGCACTGTATATCGCCATTGACGCGCGCGCGGAATTTCAACTTTGACGGGCCCGTATGACGTCATATTGAATCGGATTGACTTGAAACTTGGCAGAAATATTCCTTGACATTTCAGGCATCCGATAAGTGTGAAAAAACGGGAAATTTCTATGACATATGAGCTGTGCGTGCGCATATGCGCGCGCGCGTACGCGTCCGTCCAATTTTTTCAATTTTTCAAAAAATGCTCTAAATGGTCTGAAACGTGTGCAAAAAAATTTTGAGCTCGATTGGAGTATGCAAATATTTCAACGCACGCGTACGCGCACGTTTTTAGAGAAAATATGAATTTTGAGAATTTGAGTAGAATGCGCATAACTTGAAATATATGTGACGCAAATTTCATTGAAAAATTCCATTCCATTAATTAGATATGATTGAGAATGTGTTTTCATATAATGACGTCATAGTGACGTCACGGTCGACTGATCACAATGATACATTAGATTTGTTGTCTTTAGGACATGATGCATACATGGTATAATTTTGAAATTGATAGGCAGAGTACTTTCTGAGCTAACCTCTGCACAACTTTTGGGGAGAAATAAAGAAATAAACAAAGAAGAATAAAGAATCAGTACAGATACAGAAGGTGATCCGAGAGGATACTCGGATCACCTAACTAGAGATTGTAATTTGTCATCACTGACAAATTAAGGTGATCCGATTTTTTTTTAATCAATGATTCGAGTCCTGATAGTGCAAAGTCTCAGCTACAACATATTAAAATCTTAGAGAAATTCACCGAAGCATAAGTAAGATAGTGCTCGATAAAGAGTCATGTCAATTTTCATATCTAAAAAATTCCCTCCCATAGAGATAACACGTCATAGCGAAGATAGAAAGAGAAGTACATATGACCTTTGACCCCACTTTGCACAGACAAGATGGCATCTGAGCAAAAAGTGGTTATTTTATGAAATGATCCCTGTAACATGGTCTTTACGTGTGCAATATATGGGAAAGATAGGACATGTATTCACCAAGATACAGGATGAAACATTTATGACCTTTGACCCTAATTTACATACCCAAGATGGTGTCTGATCAAGTAGTTGTTATTTTATGAAATAATGTACGTGACACGAACTAAACATGTGCAAAATATGGGGTTGATAGCCATTGTTGTTATTGATCTATTGCACAGAAAGTAGACTTAAGAAAGAAAAATAAAGAAAAAATGAAGTTATTTTATAGAAATTTGAAGAAGCATTAAAACAATCAGAAAAAGATAAAGTTAGGAAGGGAGAATAAGACTAACTAAAGAAAAAGAAGAAAAAAAGTGTTCAAAAAAAAGTTAAAAAAAAAATATTGGCAGGGGTGAGCCTCGAACCGGGGACCTTAGGATTACGAGTCGGATGCGCTATGCACTGACCTATTTCATCCTCCATAGGCCCTGTGTATTAAGCAAAATGACGCTGCATCGAAGCCAAGTGCCAATTTTAGCCAAGTTTTTGGACGTGATCCCGATACCGTATGAAAAAATGAAGGGCACACTTACGATAGCTCAAAGTCTTAGCTACAACATATTAAAATCTGGGAGAAATTCACCGAAGCATAAGTGAGCTAGTGCTCGGAAAAGATAGTCGTGTCAATTTTCATTTCCAGAAAAACTGCACTCTCATAGAGATAACACGTAAACTGGTCAAATTTGACAAGATTACATTCAATCCATTTTCACGAGGTGATGCTGTCATCCAATCAAAATGTTGTTATTATATCAATGAAAGAGCATTTCATAAGCTACTACATACTAAAGTCTGGGTGAAAATTGGCGAGGGATTAGTGAGATACGCTCGAGTGAACTTGAAATTTGATGACGTCATTTTGAAAATTAACTTTTTTTACTTTATTAAGAAATTTGATATCTTTTAATCATTTTGCCAGCATCGCCAACCCATAAAATGACATGTACGACTCATCAGCTTTCAGAATATGTAAAGAAAATGGGGGGTCATCGTCCATCCTGACGAGTAAAATCCGATTTAAAATTGGCCTTTTTTTAGCATAGTTGCACTGTATATCGCCATTGACGCGCGCGCGGAATTTCAACTTTGACGGGCCCGTATGACGTCATATTGAATCGGATTGACTTGAAACTTGGCAGAAATATTCCTTGACATTTCAGGCATCCGATAAGTGTAAAGAAACGGGAAATTTCTATGACATACGAGCTGTGCGTGCGCATATGCGCGCGTGCGTACGCGTCCGTCCAATTTTTTCAATTTTTCAAAAAATGCTCTAAATGGTCTGAAACGTGTGCAAAAAAATTTTGAGCTCGATTGGAGTATGCAAATATTTCAACGCGCGCGTACGCGCACGTTTTTAGAGAAAATATGAATTTTGAGAATATGAGTAGAATGCGCATAACTTGAAATATATGTGACGCAAATTTCATTGAAAAATTCCATTCCATTAATTAGATATGATTGAGAATGTGTTTTCATATAATGACGTCATAATGACGTCACGGTCAACTGATCACAATGATACATTAGATTTGTTGTCTTTAGGACATGATGCATACATGGTATAATTTTGAAATTGATAGGCAGAGTACTTTCTGAACTAACCTCTGCACAACTTTTGGGGAGAAATAAAGAAATAAACAAAGAAGAATAAAGAATCAGTACAGATACAGAAGGTGATCCGAGAGGATACTCGGATCACCTAATCAGTACAGATACAGAAGGTGATCCGAGAGGATACTCGGATCACCTAACAAAGAATCCGTACAGATACAGAAGGTGATCCGAGAGGATACTCGGATCACCTAAAAACTAGAGATTGTAATTTGTCATCACTGACAAATTAAGGTGATCCGATTTTTTTTTTTTAATCAATGATTCAAATCCTGATCGCAATAGGCATGACCATGCAGGTTTCATTTGTGTTCAGAGACATTGGCCGTGTGATGTTTGGATTCTCATTTAGAAAAGGGAGTCATATCTACCATCTTTGGTACCAAATCTGTATACACTATAACGAAGATACAGCAACAAGTACATATGACCTTTGACCCCACTTTGCACAACCTAGATGGCATCTGAGCAAAAAGTGGTTATTTTGTGAAATGATTCTTGTAACATGATCTTTCCGTGTACAAAATATGGAAAAGATAAGACATGTATTCACCAAGAGACAGGATGAAACATTTGTGACCTTTGACCCTAATTTACATACCCAAGATGGAGTCTGATCAAGTAGTTGTTATTTTATGAAATAATGTACGTGACATGAACTAAACATGTGTAAAATATGGGGTGATAGGGGCTGTTTTTCTTGAGTTATTGCAAAGAAAGTTGCAGAAACATAGAAATATCTCAATACATCGAAGATAAGCTTTAATTTCAACCAAGTATTATAACATGATCCCGACATCATATGAAAAAAAACAAACAAACAAAGAGCACGTAACGATAGCGCAAAGTCTCAGTTACAACATGTTAAGATCTTAGAAAAATTCACCGAAGGGTAAGTGAGCTAGTGCTCGACAAAGACAATCATGTCAATTTTCACATCTAGAAAAATTCCCTCCCATAGAGATAACACGTCATAACGAAGAAACAGAAAGAAGTACATATGACCTTTTGACCCCACTTTGCACAGACAAGATGGCATCTGAGCAAAGAGTGGTTATTTTGTGAAATGATTCTTGTAACATGATCTTTCCGTGTGCAAAATATGGGAAAGATAGGACATGCATTCACCAAGATACAGGATAAAACATTTATGACCTTTGACCCTAATTTACATACCCAAGATGGCGTCTGATCAAGTAGTTGTTATTTTATCAAATAATGTACGTGACATGAACTAAACATGGGCAAAATACGGGGGTGATAGGATATGTTTTTCTTGAGTTATTGCACGGAAAGTTGCAGAAAGAAAGAAATATTTGAATACATCGAAAATAAGCTTTAATTTCAACCAAGTTTTTTTACGTGATGCAGACATCGTATGAAAAAGCAAAGGGCACACTTACGATAGCACAAAGTCTCAGCTACAACATATTAAAATCTTAGAGAAATTCACCAAAGCATATGTGAGCTAGTGCTCGATAAAGGTAGTCATGTCAATTTTCATTTCCAGAAAAATTGCACTCCCATAGAGATAACACGGAAACTGGTCAAATTTGACAAGATTACATTCAATCCATTTTTACGAGGTGATGCCGTCATCTAATCAAAATATTGTTATTACATTAATGAAAGAGCATTTAATAAGCTACAACATACTGAAATCTGGATGGAAATTGACAAAAGATTAGTGAGATATGCCCGAATAAACTTGAAATTTGATGACGTCATTTTGAAAATTTACTTTTTTTACTTTATTAAGAAATTTCATATCTTTTAATCATTTTGCCAGCATTGCCACCCCATGAAATGACATGTACAACTCATCAGCTTTCAAAATATGTAAAGAAAATGGGGGGTCACCGTCCATCCTGACGAGTAAAATCGGATTTAAAATTGGCGGTTTTTTGGCATAGTTGCACTGTATATCGCCATTGACGCGCGCGCGGAATTTCAACTTTGACGGGCCCGTATGACGTCATATTGAGTCGGATTGACTTGAAACTTGGTATAAATATTTCTTGACATTTCAGACATCCGATCAAAGTGAAAAAACTTGAAATTTCAATTGCAAATGAGCTGTGCGTGCGTATATGCGCGCGCGCGTACGCGTCCGTCCGATTTTTTCAATTTTTCAAAAAATGCTCCAAATGAACTGAAACGTGTGCAAAAAAATTTTGAGCTCGATTGGAGCATACAAATATTTCAACGCGCGCGTACGCGCACGTTTTAAGAGAATACATGAATTTTGAGAACATGAGTAAAATGCGCATAACTTGAAATATATGTGACGTAAATTTCATTGAAAAATTCTATTCCATTAATGAGATATGATTGAGAATGTGTTTTCATATAATGACGTCATAGTGACGTCACGGTCGATTGATCACGATGATACATTAGATTTGTCGTCTTTGGGACATGATGCATACATGGTATAATTTTGAAATTGATAGGCAGCGGACTTTCTGAGCTAACCTCTGCACAACTTTTGGGGAGAAATAAAGAAATAAAGAAGAAGAAAGAATCCGTACAGATACAGAAGGTGATCCGAGAGGATACTCGGATCACCTAACAAAGAATCAGTACAGATACAGAAGGTGATCCGAGAGGATACTCGGATCACCTAATAAAGAATCAGTACAGATACAGAAGGTGATCCGAGTGATACTCGGATCACCTAATTAAAGCTTATCTTCGATGCATTGAGATATTTCTTTCTTTTTGCAACTTTCTTTGCAATAACTCAAGAAAAATAGGCCCTATCAGCCCAATATTTTGCGGATGTATAGTTCATGTCACGTTCATTATTTCATAAGATAACAACCACTTGCTCGGACACCATCTTGGGTAGGTAAACTAGGGTCAAAGGTCATAAATGTTTCATCCTGCATCTTGGTGAATACATGTCCTATCTTTCCCATATTTTGCACACGCAAAGAGCATGTTACAAGAATCATTTCACAAAATAAACACTTTTTGCTCACATGCCATCTTGGCTGTGCAAAGTGGGGTCAAAAGTCATATGTACTTCTTTCTGTATCTTCGTTATGACGTGTTTCTGTGGGAGGGACTTTTTTCTGGATATGAAAATTGACATGACTGTCTTTATCGAGCACTAGCTCACTTACCATTCGTTGAATTTCTCCCAGATTTTAATACGTTGTAGCTGACACTTTGAACTATCGTCAATGTGACCTCTATTTTTTAATTAGATGTCGGCATTGCATCGAAAAACTTGGTTGAAATTAAAGCTTAGCTTCGACGTATTGAGGTATTTCTTTCTTTCTGCAACTTTCTTTGCAATAACTCAAGAAAAATAGGCCCTATCACCCCCATATTTTGCACATGTTTAGTTCATGTCACGTACATTATTTCTTAAAATAACAACTACTTGATCGGACACCATCTTGTGTAGGTAAATTAGGGTCAAAGGTCACAAATGGTTCATCCTGTATCTTGGTGAATACATGTGCTATCTTTCCCATATTTTGCACACGCAAAGAGCATGATGTAAGGATCATTTCACAAAATAACTACTTTTTGCTCAGATGCCATCTTGGGTGTGCAAAGTGGGGTCAAAGGTCAAATATACTTCATTCTGTATCTTCGTTAGGGTATACGTAATTCGGTACCAAAGATGGCAGGTCTGACTCCCTTTTCTAAATGAGAATCCAAACATCACACGGCCAATGTCCCCTAAACACAGATGAAACATGTATTTATATATTGTCGTGATTGTCATGCCTTTTGGGATCAGGACTCAAATCATTGATTTCAAAATAGATCGGATCACCTAATTTGTCAGTGTTGACAAATTCCAAGTCTAGTTTATATATATTTTCCCCTTTTTATTTCTTTTGCATGAATAAATTGTTGCATTGGTAACATGTATGCAACTTTTAAAATTGTCCATGGTACTCATTGAAAGTTGTTCAGGTTGTCCAACATTTATTGATTCGCAAGTTGCAACATTAATGCAAAGTTCCATCTGACCATATATTACATTTGAAAATGTACATGAGCACTTATCTGCAGATTATTTCAAACCAGGTTTCATATCGAGTATGACTACAGTTATGCATGCTTGTTTGAGATACAATGTATCTTTTATTGTGAGGCATGAGAATGTCACACAGAGTCGACACAATTAAAGCAATGTTGTCAAATAGGATTTTATAACATAACTCCCCTCAGTGAGATTACTTGCCGCATTTTTTTTAATGTATTTCACATAATTATGGACAGTTAGTTAGACATTCCTAATGTCTATACTATACCGAAACATCTTTATATTGGAGGATCATTTTCAAACAGGTGACTGGAACATATTTTTATTACCTAAGTCAAGTAAATTGCTGTTCATGTTGATAATCGACATTACTGGTCGATGCACAGGTGTAAACTCTCATGTACTAATGATTTATCAAAATGTGGGATGTACCCACATTTTTTTTTTTTTTAATTTCAGTGGGGGAGGAGTATAGTATACGAGCAAAGTCACCAATTACTGTATTGTTATGCTGCCATCTACGTCTGAGATGAATAAAGGGATACTGCGACATGGCCGATACTAAAATGAGTCAACTCCGTTCATTGTGTCCGAGTACACCACAATATGGAACTAAGGTTTTGATTGTTTGTTTAGGATTGTTCCTTAACGGGCATTTGTAGATTTCAAACATTGACTCAGAATTTTGATGCTAAACTTCATTCATCACCAATTCTGATCCAAAGGTTACGCACTACTAGCAGTTCTATACTGTGTATTTGATGCCTCTTTGTAAGATCCGGAGGACAAAGCCAGAACCGAACGATTACGACAAACAGCAATCCTTCAAATTCATGAAATCGATGAATTCAGTCCAAGCAATCTATAGGTTTCCAGTAATCCGGGAAAGCCTCTCTTCAGATGAGAAAATTCTACCCCTATTTGGAGATATTTCACATACCCCTCCCCATCAGCCTTCCCATGCTCAGGAGCTTTACCATTTAAATTGTAAGCCGTGTGACCTGGTGCATTCCAATAATCTATATTATGATGTTTTGACGTATTCTGATTTGAAAAGTTATGAAATTTGACTTTTAGGTGGTCGGACATCCAGGTTTTGTTTCGTTTTGTGTGTGTGTTTGTGTGTGTGTGTGTGTGTGTGTGTGTGCTTTTTGAGGGCTGTTTTCTTTTCTCCTGTTGGGAAAGGTTGCAAGAGTGAGAAAAAGCTTGTCAGGCGTGAATTTCACGTCAATAATGCATGAGACTTAGTGCGTCTATCAACCCTTGTCTGCCCTGGGATTTGACGTTATGTAGCAAAATCATTATGCATGTTTGTTAGGGAAATTTATGAAATATTTACCTTAAGAGATTTCAGACAAATGATGGGCAGATACCCGATTTGTTTACATATATTAGATCATCTCACTCATAAGATATTGCGTTACACGAATTTTGTTTGATTCAGCATACTTTACCTTTAATGTCAAAATTTCGTTTCACAACTTTAATTTCAAGATGTCTCTTGTATTATCATTGTACCACCATACCACTAGATTATCATATGAACTCTACATGTTTATTTACACATTTTATCTCAAAGTTTTTGTCTCGAATCGGTAATCGCCCCCGCGCAGCAAGGACAAAATGAAAGAATGCAATGATTAGACAAAAAAATAACAATGATTAATGCAAAATTCTTATACTATTCAGCTTTTGTTCCGATGTTCACTTGGTCTTGATTTTTTATTACTATGTGGAAAAAATAACGTCAATCTATGGCCTACTAGAAACCACTAGAAGGCGGATAACATTTATTCCAACTTAACCACACTGCACAATGTACGATGCACGTGACTGTCATTGCCTCATCATATACAAATATTTACCAAGAGGTGAAGGACAAGAAACAAAGACCCATATACAGAGAGAATGTCGAAATAATCACAATGCGCTTCCATGCTTGCCTGAACAACTAAGGAACAGTCTGTAATCAAGGAAAAGGTCCCAATGTTCCTCGACAATTTGGAGGAAACTATGCCGCTTCAGTTTGAGTTCATTTTCACCACAACCGACTAATTTTAGAATTATAACAAAGCCAATGAGTATTCATTTCACGCTTTTAAAGGTAGTTTTGGTGAGAGACTAAAAACTTACGTTCGATACCCTATCTTTAAAAAAAAGAAGAAGCTAATAATGATAGTTATACTGCAGTGCCTGCAGCCGAAAAGGGCGAGGCATGCAAGCAAACCTTACACTCAATTACAGAGATCTTTCCTTACGAACCTTCCGAGAATTTGTAGTCATACCAGTTCATTATTTCAATTCGTGAGCAATGTATCGTGCCCATCTCAAAGGACAAATTGCATTCATTCGCTTTCATATACTTGTACTATTAAATACAATTTCCGTGGGTAAGAAAAAGAGTACTATAACCCAAAAGACATTTTTGATACTGAATGGGTTGTCGCAGCAGCTTCGTAGTTTGCAATCTACTCATCCTTAGTTGAATAAAAACAAATTGTCTTAAAGTGTGGGTCGAAAAACAGTGATATTTAAAATGATTTATATATAACATTTCGGGTTCCAGTTTGCGCATATGCAGAAAAAGTTGTTTGTTTTATTTTTTAATTCACTGAGATAAGCATCTATGATGTAAGGATTATTCATATAATCCTTATAGATTATTCATATAATCCTTATAGATTATATGAATCCTTATAGATGGAGCATGTCGGTACATCAACTTGACTGCAAGACTGCTTGGCCTTACAAGAGGCTTCTTACAATTGGTAATCGTTGTAGTTCTATTCTGTGAAACGCATAATTATGAACTCTTGTTCATTTTTTAATGACTTGTGAATAATATGTTTGATATCGTAACACTTTTTTTATACAAGTGGAGAAATTCAACTTACCGAAAATGAAACTGAATTGATACTCTATCTTCTCTGAAATATTAATGGTCAAACTGTTTCAGTGATGATCGTACTGTTCGTACTGTTTGCTATTTCACGATCAGACGCATCTCTCCTATGAAGACTTGTAGGATTACAGGGATGTGGACTCACACACACACACACACACACACACACACACACACCACTACTTCTTTTAATGTGGTGTCGTGTATTCCGAGCCTGTGTCCTCACACTTCCCTGATTTTTAAGTAATGATTTACCAGTCACGGAATCAGTTCAGATGAACAAATAATGATATTTAAAATATTGATATTCCAATTGAAGACCTAAATATAAGAATGACCCAAGTCCAATTTTTGGCCAAATTCAGTTTGACATGGGAAATTGTAGCTTATGCATGGACTCATCTTGTGTAAAAATGATAAATCCTAATTACCCCCGGAAGTGCCTGAAAATTAATGAGTTAAATCTTATACTAATGTAAAAATGAAGGACTTGGGTCATTCTTACATTCATAACATAGCGCCCTCTCTCATCCTTCTCTCATCTCTGTAGCAGAATATCATGTATATGAATCAAAGAACGACCCAAGTCCATATGATTCAAAGAACGACCCAAGTCCATCACACAAAATGGCCTCTCTACAATTAATGTAAATGTTAATTGTCATAATAATATATGTTCTTATTTGTATATACAATGTTGCCTTCCCATCACAGATAAATAGAATATTATTGGACAAATAAAAAAGATATGAAGTTTTCTTAAGTTTACTCGAAATGGTCTTCCATGGACTTGGGTCATTCTTATATTCAGATACTCAATTATCATTATCATCAGTGTAATAGTAATACCATCATCAATTTCACAGTTTTAAGGTCGTGAAATGTGATCGGATACTAAAAAAACATAACTTCGATTTACGAAAATTTTGATCAAGAATTTGAGAATGATGGTGGAAGAATATAGAGAGCCATGACCTTCAACTTGAATAGAGGCATAGAGCCCGAAGGTTCACATTTGCTGTTCGGAAGAAATCCGCAAGACAGTTTGAGTTCGCTGCACACGATACGCTGTTTATCGGTGCGCTCTCCAATAGTGCGGAGCCGTGTCTAAGGAGTTTGCTCGTTTACCTTTTGATTTACGCACAAGCTGTTTTGTTTCGTCCCTCAACTTTGACTGCGTTTCTCTATAATCTATTAATTTTCGGAGGCGGAGAAACAGAGACGTCAGTCGCTCATATACAATCGGGTGGTACGGTTCAATGATTTAAACGCAGCTGAGAATTCGTCGTATAAAAGTAATCGCTACATGAGTCTCAGAAATCATTGATTGCCCTCCTTGAAGAGGACGATTTGCGGCCTTCACAGCTCTTCACGTTACGTACGTTATGACAACTTCATCACTTCTCTAAGATTGTGCTGCTACGAAAACTACAACCTCTTGAGGAAATAGAAACATTGTCTCAACAGTCTTCAAAATTCCTCGAAGTAAAATCCAGCGCATTGTCCTAAAAAAAAAGGTAATATATATTCTTTATTTGTATTAAACCATATAACTGCAGTGCAATGATTCGGATTTTTGTCGCGCAGATATTCATCAGTGGTTGTATGAATGAAGGTAGATGTGTGTTCGTGAACATGTGTGATTGACATTGTAATGATCGGAAGTGGTATGGTTTTGGTTGCGGCCATAATTCATTTGCATTCACATTCATTTCAATTTCCACATATAGTACGAAAGTTGGGGACTTGACAACTAATCAATAACACATGACAATGTAGTTGCATACAAGCGAGACAATATACAAGTAGAGATTATTAATTACCTCTCTTTTATCTTGGTGCGTGATTGGTCATAATGCAATCACGTGACTATAATGCAGCGATAATCGAATGCGTTATATTGCGAGGTGGGACATCACGTCAGGAAATATCATTAAAGAATTGACTGGCTCCCGACAAGACATAGAAAATACAGCCTTTCCCACATAAATTTTCACCTAAATAGTGCGACACGGGTCCCGCGTAGAGCCCCGCAGTTTGATATAAATGTTTGAAGAATCTTGATCGAATTCATCTCGATGGTCGCACAAGTACAATAACTGCCGGTCGATTTCTATCTCCTAAAAAACAACGAAATCGACAGAAGGATGCAGAGTACACGAAAAAAGAGATAAATACCGGGTACTTCTATTCATTAATAAAGAAACTTACAGCTCTGGTATAAAATCAAGAAATTCGGAGTAGAAGAGGTGAATACATTACTCGGGCATATAGGTTTTCCCGGTCAATTTCATACTTTTCAAGGTTCCTATTCTGAGCATTCAATTTCAAGCATTCCACACTCGCAGCGCAGCACCTAATCAGCAATTAAATTCAAAATCCGGTCATTCGAATTCACTATCGGAGCATTCAAATTTAAGAGAAGAGCACGCTTTTAAGCAAGGAGCATTCAAATTCTCAAGCTGGCGACGGAATCCCGTCGGTCATTCAAATTAGTGAATAGGCAACCATGTTTCAAATAACTGCATTCAATTTAAAAGAAGTCCTGAATTTAGGTAGTTTGGGGCCGTGTATGTGTGTCTTTTTCCATTAGCTTTGAATATATCGAGATTATTTATTTTTGCAGTTTTATATAGGTCCACCTATTAGTCCAAGCTAGGCTCCATAGAAAGTGCATCTAACCTTGTTTATATATATATATATATATATATATATATATATATATATATGTGACCCTGCACCTCAAAACAAACAAAAAGTCGCTAGACATGAATTTTTAGTTAAGACCATATTCTGAAAGAGCAGACTTTAAGCTTTAAAATGATGTATAACTCAAATCAAATGGACTCTCCTAACCTATCTAAATATTGGAAAGAAAGCACAAACTCAGTAAAAGTGTGAACTGAGAAAAGAGGCTCTGAAGTACAGTGTCTATTCAAGCGCTTCATCTTTACCAAACCGTGCTGGCTGTGCGATGAATGGGACAAAAAACAGAGTGTAAACCACCAGAGTAACAACAATGAAGAGATCATCAGATTAAACTGAAATTAAGCATGCCTCATTAACACATTCTGTCCATAATTAATGCCAACTTTCAAAGCAGTAGCACTATCCTTTCGAAAGTTATTAGAGTTGAAAGTGAAGAGTGTGGACAAGGTTTTTCAGAAATGAAAAAGGGATTCTAAAGGCACACCTAATCACACTATTCTACCAAAAATGTTCGAGATAAAATGCTAAAAAAAAACACACTTTCCTGCCCGTTTTATGATACCAAATGTTAGCATAATGTAAAAGAAGACCCGCTCTTTCGGAAAATATGAAAAAGTCAAGTTCGGCTAGGTTGACCCATTTCACTTATTTTCAGTCCTCACGCAAAATCAGTGTGTGCGACTTTATGTTCGCTTTGAGGTGCACGGTCACATATACAATGTTTTTTGATGGTACTTGTCAATTCGAGGGTGCTGATTCCAAATCCGATTGATGCCACTCGCGTAACCTTGAGCATTTTCGGCAAAATGCAAAAATCCAAAATGGCCGCCAGATATACTAATTTGGCCATGATAATCCCAGTTATGTCAATTTTATGACCAATTATTTAATCAAAGTTTTTTATATTTTTGTTCCTTGAGTAATTCTACTTGCACATGCAAGAAATTTTTCATTTGAAGAGGTACATTTAGTATTTTAAGTTCTATATTTCCATGCATATGTTTTGCCATTCATATAGTACATAAGCATAGGAATGGCGGCAATTTTGAATAAAAAAATGAGCTTTAAATACTAAATGAACCTATATGAAATTAAAATTCTCTTGCAAATACAGATGGAGTAACTCTAGGAACAGAAATGTACAAAGTTTGGTGGAATAATTGGTCATATAATGCACATTATTGTGTTTATCACGGCCGAATTAGCATATCTGGCGGCAATTTTGGATTTCTGCGTTTTGCCGAAAATGCTCAAGGTTACACGAGTGTCATCAATCGGATTTGGAATCAGCACCCTCGAATTGACAAGAAACCCTCAAAAAACATTGTATATATATAAAAAACAAGGTTAGGTGCCTTCTAGCCTGGACTATATTCATTCTAAAATTTCAACTCGGGATTCACGAGAAGGAATATAGAGGCATATTAGGCACTGTATAGGCTAACACAGACGAGCGTAATAGGGAAGGTTGATCCATTTGGCGGAAAAAAAAACCCGACTACATTGAAACTGATAACGTGAACATTGTACATCTTGTTTGTTGTTTATTGCTATATATATTATTGGTTTACTTTTGCGGGACTCTGTGAGATCATTGTGTGTCAGTTTGTCTTTAAATTGATGCATTGCCATTGTGTGGTTAGGGTTGGGGCGTTGTCTGCCTGCAGTGTCATCAAGAAATATGACGAGATTGCCGTTGTGTTGTTTATATGCACTGCTGATTGGACCCTACAATTCAAAATTTATTGAGATGAAAAACAAAGAATACATGAACATAGAACAATGTAGAACCTTTAAGCAATCATAATTACACTACATGCAAGCCTTGATGGGTTGTGTATGCCCTTTCTCCTTTCTTTAAAAAAAAAGTCTACTCCATTTTCCTCGTTAAATTGATTGCAGAAGTAGGAACTTGATCGCCTGAAAATGAAATTGAACGCTCCTAACAAGCTCATCGGGACTATCACATGACTATCGCGTGAATTTGAATGCACGAGTAAGAAATGCAATGTTCGCATTTGGAAATTGAACGCCCAAGCGTGAATTTGATTTGGCGAAAGCGAAATAGAACTCCCATAAATGAAATTGATCGCTTAGATTCTGAATTTGAATGCCCGAATATTTTCGCGTGCGTGCGTTGTGTGAATTTGAATGCACATTCATGAATTGGAATGACAAAAATTCAAGTAAAGAATATCATAAAACAAAACAAAAACAATCAGAAATGACGCCCATTTTGGGCACCATTTTAGATTTCAAGGAAGCCGAATTGTTTAAATGGTAATTGTGTGTTTCAAAATCTCTTAATGAGTTCCACATACTTCAAAATATGTATTTAGATATACAGTAAGTAATACTTACTTACAAGGTTACTTAAAAAAAAAAAGAAACTGCAAATGGAAGCCAATTTGGCTTTCAGGAAAAATGTAATCATTTTCATTGATATTTTGTGATTCGAAATCTCTGAATAATTAGTTCTTGGGTCTCCTCGTCTTTCAATACATATTCAGTGGCAATAAAAGTGTGTGTTGTTGATAAGTTCTTGCAATGTCATGAGAAAAACAGTAAATGGCAGTCTCTTCGGATCTGAGGAAGAGCCCAAGTGTTTTATTGTTACTTTGTGCTTCATTATCTCTGAATCCTCAGTACATTACAAACATTAGAAGTGATTATTGTGATATCTACTTGCAAAGCTATGTGAAAAACAGGAAACGGCAGCCATTTCGGACGCCATCTTTGATTGCGGAAAGTGCCCTATGAGGAGGATTTGTGAGGACTTTCAGTATGTTTTTTGAATGCACGAGTAAGAAATGCAATGCTCGCATTTGGAAATTGAACGCCCAAGCATGAATTTGATTTGGCGAAAACGAAATAGAACTCCTATACATGAAATTTACCGCTCGGATTCTGAATTTGAATGCCCGAATATTTTCGCGTGCGTGCGTTGTGTGAATTTGAATGCACATTCATGAACTGAAATGACAAAAGTATGAAATTGACAGGGAAAACCTATATCATGCCGAAGTGAGACGCTCAAACGCAATGCGCAGAACGTTCAATGACAACGCTTCCATATGGACTGTAATGACATCTGACTAGGGTCAAGAAATTTGACGTCGTGTAATAGTATGCATGAGATGTTTTATGCGATGCGCGCTCAACTCGAACAGGCTGGCAAGGTATCTGAAACGCACGAACACCCCATTTCTTGGGAAAGTCGTTTAATAAGCCAAGAGCATTAGGTCAAATAGGCTCCCACTTGGACATTTTGGGTATCAAACTGATTTTGTTTTCTTCTTTTTCATGATAGGTCCAGAAATATGTCAAGCGAACAACATACTGAAACACACAGGCAATTCGAGTACACACGCATACACGCATACGAAAACATTGGCAAACGATTTCTAGGCAAACATGATTAAAGACAAAATTTTAAGTGTAGAATTGTAGCCTGTTTAACATGTTTAATGTCAAAGAATGGATAACATAATCATGTTTGCTGCTTTCCAGGTTAGGGAATAATGTGTAACGATACAATTCACGAGAGAAAGCAAAAATAATGTCGGCTGAGGCTATGGTCACAACCCCCAAAATCAGCCTGCTCGGCGACCGGTCGGCGAGTTTTTAGCTAAAACCGGTCGGAGAACGACCGGTGATCGACCAGTAACCGACCAGGCGCCGTTGATTTTTAGGGCATCGGTCGGTCGCCGCTGAAGTTTTAACGCGGAGTTAAAATTTAAGCGGCGACCGACCAGTTTTCACTCGCTGCCCAAAATACGCTCGGTGTCCGAGCAGGAATCGCCCAGGTACTGATCTAATCGAGCGGTCGCTGCCGAGCGATTTAGGGAACAAAAATAATAAAGACAAAAATGACAAGAGCACAGAAGAAAACCAAGAGAATAGATCGAGCGGTCGCCGTCGAGCGATTTGGGGACTAAAAATGTTAAGATAAAAATGACAGAGGCACTGAAGGAAATCAGGGCCTACATGGAGAGGATAATCTAGCGCAATATGGAAGAAGCAGGGGGGGGGGATAAGAGGCAAGGAAACCCCACCAACATATCAGCATCTCAACATCTCTGAACCAACATGAGGGACATTGAAGTAAGAGGCAACCACTTCGGGGCAAAAGAGATGAAAGCTAAAAGTTAGTGTCAATATTATGTTGACGTAGTAAAATATGGTTTGGTTACCTTATCATTCATTAAATGCCTATTGATCGAAGAAGAAATGAATAGCAAGAGATGGGGAAAATTAAAATATGAAATTAAATAGAAATAGAAAATACTGTAAAATATAGAAGCAAAAAAAGATATTTTGGAAAATTCTAATCTATTCTAATCTTTGTTCCATCTTGGGTGTTCCTCCCTTTTGTTTTATTTCCTAATTTCTAGTTATCTGTGGTACCACATTGCGGAGTTTTGTTAGTTGATAAATTAACTATTAGATGTTTTGCCTCAAGTTTTCTCTTAATTAATTAATGAATTAATTAACACATCGTAAAATCACATAGGAACATTAATAAATACAGGTAGCTCGTGAGATATTTCCGGCAGAAACCGGCGGGTGGCCGCCGGTACGCCTACGGGTCACCGGTAGATGACCTATCGATCACCCGTCGGTCGCTGAGCAATTTCGTAAAAATCGGCAGGTGGCCGGTGGGAGATCGTCCAGTTGCCGATGGGGCATCGCTCGGTGACTGCTCGGACTCTGCTCGTTGCAGATCCCCACATTTCGCCAAAATTTTACTGAAATCGATCGGTGACCGACGGGAAATCGACAGGGCGCTGCTCGGTCATCGCTAGGATTTTACAGCCTGCTCAGCATCTCCAAAAACTGCTGAGCGGTGCCAAAATTTCAGCAGCGACCGAGCAGGCTACAAATCGGTCGGTCGCCGCTCTGAGTTGTGACCGTAGCCTTAAAGTTGGTTCACCCTCAAAGTAAAGAATCGACAACATCTGGCTAATATGAATGAAAAATTATGAAATTGTGTGAACAAAAACGAATTTGATCTTCACATTCTGCGATCCGTCAGCGGAAGGGATGAATTTGAATGACAATTGACGATATTGAATGCTATGTCTTCGAAAATGTTTGACGAAAAACGAATACAATGACAATTGACGAAATTGAAGTTGGGATTTGCGTTCCATGTGCTTCTCGGGACGAAATTGAATAATAAATCTTTGAAATTGAATGACAAAAGTGGGAAAATGGATGGAAAACCTATGTAATGAACAATTGTCTTTCAGATAACTTTGCATGTAGGCATTACCAACAGACATACCTAATGTGTTTTTATATGTTTTGAGAAGAGGAACTCCAAAACTGCTTATTCAGAAATATTGAAATACAAAAGTGCGAATACAAAAGTGCGAATAAAAACGCTTCTCTTCCTGAAACCCAAAATGGTCCTCATTCAATGTTTCTCTCATAACTTTGCGAGAAGGCGACACTTAATTCAATATCTCAATATCAAAATTCATGTTTTGAAGCATTTGGAACTTGTCAAGAGATTGTGAAACAAACAAGTACAAGCAAACCAAATAAGCTTTTCTTGAAATCCCAAATAGCTACTAAAATGGCCATCATTTTCTTTTTTTAGGGAACTTTGGAAGAAGGTATCACCAGTAGACACTTTAAATGTATTTAAGAGACGAAGAACAAAAACAAAAACCACTCGCCCAGATATTTTGTCACACACAAGTACCGGTGTAAAAACATTTGAGCTTTTCCTGAAATTCAAAATGGCATCATGAACGGCCGTCATTTCCTTTTTTTTTTTTTTTTCCAAGTACTGTAGGTATCCTGATTTACACTTTAGATGTCTATGTGTACATGGTATATATATTTTAAGGAACCCCAACAAAAATTTATTCACAGATTTGAAACACAAACGTTCCAATAAAAGCACTAAAATTAGGGTCTTCCTGAAATCCAAAATGGCTTCCAAATGTTGAAAAAAAAATAGATAATCCAAATTCATACCTGAATGCCTAATATATGGGTTTTTTTAACATATTGAACCCAATGAAGTGTAAATTGAGAAATTTTGAAAAACACAACCAACAAAACAGCTTCAGCACTTTAAACGACTCCAAATTGGTGCCCAAAATGACCGCATTTTCGCGTTTTCTCATAACATTCCAACTGAGTAATCTCTTTACACACTTAACATGTGTAGTACATGTTTTGAGACAAAAGAACCCAATAAAATACTTATTCATAGATTTTGAATCATGCAAGTGCCAATAAAGTACATGCGTTCTTCCCGAAATAAAAAATGGCACCCTGTGACCATCATTTCCTGTTTTTCTCATGACTTTCCAAGTACGTTATTCCAAATTAAAAAAAAAACCAAGCAAACCTAGATTTTATTTTATTTCATTTATTGTCTTCTTTATAAAAGCAGGGTAGTCCCATTCAAGCCACAAGGCCTGCTTTCCAAGGGAGCCCTGCTGTAACAAATCACATTTATGATACAATAAAATATAATTGTACATAACAATCATATACAAACATACACAGTAATACATTTCATAAAAGTGGAGAGCCTCTGTAGATAAAGGGCTAAAAGTCTTGATTTTCATTCTTCTTTAAATTCTACTTACGGGTATACTGTGTGAACTGTGTACCAGTCGCGTGGGTGCTGACAACTCAGTGAAGGAATTCCTCTGAAGGAATGGCAGAAGTCCCACAGAATGTCATTATCTTGGCTGCATACGGGGACTGCGAAGTACTTGCGTGGGAGTTGCCTGCGAGGTGCTGCCGCTAAGGGCATCCTACTGGCGTTCTGCGTGGACCTCTCCGGGCATCTCCGCGACTCACCCGGAAAAAGTTTTGGTCATGCTCAAACCTTGGCTGCGGTTAAATGGGACTTGCGTGCGCACCCCCGGGCAACTACAGGCGAGATACGCGCTAGGTACTGTCAGGTGCGGACCAAAGGCGGAGAGCTCCGGGTAGCAAATTTGTTTCCCGGCAAATCAAGCCTCAAAACTACCCCAGATACGATATGACAAGGCCTTGAGCATGCTCAAAACTTGTTCCGAGTGAGTCGTGGGGGTTCGCTCGCAGAGGTACACGCAGAACACCAGTAGGAGACCCTTACCGGCAGCACCTCACAGGCAACTCCAACGCAGGTACTTCTCAGTACCTGTAAGTCGCTCGTAAAAGAAAACGGATCGGTTTCAAAGCTCTCAGGCAGGTCACACGGAATACACGCAAGTAGAAGATAAGTAGCACGCGTCTAGTAGGTGAGAAACAAGTGCGAAACTCGCAAGCATTTTTGTCCGCCCGGGGAAATTCTCCTGCGTGCTGAAAAATCCCTCCTCGCACTCCTCGCAACAAGCCCGAGTAGCTGCCCGGAAAGGTGTGACACGGCCTCTACGTTTAAAAAAGGGGCAATGAGGCGGAGGATTTGATATACACGGGTAGTTAGTTAAATAGCTTCGTTGCTGTGTATGAAAAAGACTGCTTTTTAAACTCGGTCTTGGGTTTAGCTATATTAGATACAGTTGGTGCATGGAGTTTGATCTTGTAGAGTATGGATTAGCTCGCTGGGGTAAGACTCGTCTTAAATATTCGAGAGCAAGGCCATTCAAAATTTTATACATAAATACATTATAATTATATTCCAATCTATGTTTTAACGGATTGTAACTTCAAAAAATCTAACATAATTTGTGTTGAACAGGGGTATAATAAGTTTCATCTAACACTAAGCGACAATATTTGTTTTGACACCTCTGTAGCCTCATAGGCCCGAATTCACGAAGGTGGTAGAAATGAAACTATGGTTAAAACCATGGACAAAAACCATGGAGCACCAAGTGTCGCATGGAATATTTCGTTACGAAATCAGTCATTTCTTTTTGTAAGAAATGACAACTTTTTGTAACTAAATGAACATTTCGTCCACGAAATGATAATTTCGTTAACGAAACGGTCATTTAGTCGACGAAATTACCAATTTCGTAACGAAATATTCCGTGCAACACTTGGCGCTCCATGGTTTTTGTCCATGGTTTAAACCATGGTTTCATTTGTACCACCTTCATGAATTCGGGCCATTAAGTTTTTCTTCGACAGTGAGCCCCACACAGTTTAACAATAATCAATATAAGAAAGTATCAAAGTGAAATATAAATGAAGAAGTACGGGTTTCGTCAGACAGTGCTTAATCCTTCGCATACATACAAGAGAGTTCATAATTTTCTTAACAATATCATTGATCTGATAAGACCAATCTAAATTCTGCTTTACAATTACGCCTAAGTACTTAAATTTGATTACATTTTCTAACAATTTGTCTTCCATTCTAACCTGCAATTTAACTGGATCTTTCTTCCTTCTACCAGAAATTAACATAACTTTAGTTTTATCGGTATTGCCAACTAATCCATTTTCATTCAACCATTTACATAAAACATATATATCATTCTGTAACTGTGTTTGAATAGCCTGTACTCCATATCCTGAAGAAAAAACGGAAGTGTCGTCTGAGTACCGTGAAATACTCGTACTAATATGAAAAGGTAGATTGCTTATGTCATTAATGTACATACAAAATAAAAGCGGGACCAGTATTGAACCCTGCGGCACACCGGAAGATGCTGGAAGAAAATCACTTCTTATTCCTTTGTATGACACACATTGCTTTCTTCCTAATAAATATGATTCAAACCATGATAATTCAATACCGTCTATACCGAAAAAAAAAATCAGTATCTTAATAAGAAGATCATGGGAAATGATATCAAATGCTTTCCTCAGGTCTAAGAGGACAGCACCAGTAAATCGACCTTTGTCAAGGTTATCATATAACATTTCTCAAACTTCTATTAAACACGTTGAGGTGGAGTGTTTACTCCTGAAACCAGATTGCCGATCACTCAACAATTCTTCTTTATTTAGGTATCCCATTAATTGAGAATGAACTGCTCTTTCTAACACTTTGGAAACAATTGACAAAAGAGAGATAGGACGAAAGTTACTTTGTTCATGTCGTGCTGTTGCTTTGGGAACAGGGACTACTTTAGCCATTTGAAATCACTAGGGAGACGCCAAGATTGTAGTGATTGATTAAGAATGGGCAAAATAAGAATGGCAACCAATTCAGCACTAAGCTTTAGCAGTCGAGGGTGGAGGTCATCAAGCCCTGCAGATTTCGAACAATCTAGGTTAAGTAATCTTTTTTTAAACAAATTCAAAAGTGATCTTGTCAAATACAAAGCATGATTGTGCATTACTAAGTCATTTAGTAGCTATCCACGCTGTTGTGTCTCACTTCAACGGAGTCTTCTTATCCATGAATTGACTCAGTGACTTTACTAAACGTATTGTTGAACTCCATTGCTATTTTTAAAGGATCAGATACAATTTCCCTATCAGTGACCACATGTGAAGATGCGTTACATTTAATATCAGGCAAAAACCCTTTTACTATATTCCAAGTTATTTTCATATCATTACTTTCCTCAATATTATTGCAGAAATAAGCCCTTTTCAACTTTTTATTCAAAATATTAGCTTTGTTTCTCAGTGAAATATATTTCTCCCAGAAAGCAACAATTTTACTTTCATCACAAATATTCTCATGTTTAATCTTATCATGTTGGCGTTTATAATAATCCCTATTCCTTGCTATTTCTTTATAAGCTGAATTCATCCATGGGGAACCTTTAAGTTTCTTGCGCACTGATACATAAGTTGCATGTTTGTCAGACAATTTCAGAAAAACATCTCTAAACTTCTGCCACATGATGTTGACATCAGTAACATTTGAAAACAATTCATTCCAATAAATACAACCTAAGTTACTGAGGAATGCAGTTTCACTAAACGATTGAAAAGATCGACAACGAGATACTTGAGGCAACATATTTGAAGTTTTTATTTTCGTTACAACAATATTGTATACTAAAGAGTGATCCCTGAACCCAATAGATTGTGCACCAGAGCGCAATTCCTCGAAAGCTGTTGAACCAAAAATCACATCAATAAGAGTCTTATAAAGGGGGTCACACGCGTTGGCCTGTCAATGAGCTGTTTTAATCCCAGTGATTCACCCATTTCAGTTAACCTGCTGGACAAAGAATTTTCTGTAAGCATGTTACAATTCAAGTCACCTAACAATATTATCCTATGGGACACCGAAAATACTAAAATGTTCCAGATTTTCTTCGACTTCTTCAAAAAAGGAGACAGAGCTATTCGGTTTTCGGTACACAATACCAACATACAAACTAGCCTCGTTTCTTGGCTTTTACTTCAATCCAAAGCAATTCTAAACTTTCACATTCCAAGTCATGTCTCCTGATATAAGGTATACCGTTTCGAACGTAACAACAAACGCCTCCTCCAAAATAATCTCTGTCTTTCCTCTCCATATTATATCAATCAATACAACATACATCCTTCCCAATAGTTTCATCTAACCAAATCTCAGATAATGACATTATATCAGAAGGATAACCTTTTAACAAACAATTTACGTCATCTGTTTTATTTCTAAGAATACTACATTCATACGGAATTTTAAGCCCCTTTTCAATGGAAAATAAACATTCTTAAAAATTCAACTCACTCTTATTATCATTTACAGTAGTATCAAATAAACCTGTACTTATTTGGTGTTCTGAATTAATATTATACACAAAGGGTAATTGGGAAAATAAACATTCTGTACACTGCCAATCAACAAATTTCTGATAAGGATCATTATACTGAGCACTTGAAACATTTACACATCTATTATGTACCCGTTCTGAACAGTTCGTACCAACGGCGTAAATCCGTACTGAGGAGTGGGGGATGATCGGCGATAGTCACCATCACCACGATTACAAGCCCATAACCGGACATAGTGTGAAGCTTGGTGCCCCCCCCCCCCACCACACACACGCGCGCGCACACTTTACAGGGATCGAATGTCCCACTCTCTTGCATGAAATGTAAAGTGGGAGGGAAGTGGCAGCAAAAAAAACAAAAAAAAATATGAAGACTTTTTGTTCTTGTTTTTGTTTGTTTGTTTGTTTTTGCTTGTCAGCCGACTTTTCGGCGGAAAATCAGACCTTAAAAGTATGGAGACTTTTTTGTTGTTGTTTCTCTTGTATTTTGATTTTCTTTCTTCTTGACTGACAGGCGATTTTGATCCCCACCCCCTTTCAAAAACGCATCGCAGCCCTGAATAATGCCCAAATAAATTCAATAAAATGGTAATATGGATCTCCATTTGTTTGTAGGTTACAACGTAGTATATATTTTCCTGTCGCTATTGTACTGTTCAATTTTCTTAATTTAAGTCAATAAAGCAATCATCCCAGGGGCATCGTTCCCGTTTAATGATGGTGGATGGAGGAGGGACTTGGAGTTCGAATATCTGTGCGAGGGAGCGGAGCGACTGAGCGGGGGGGGGGGGGTGTATACCCCCTTCCCACACGAGGAAGATTTTTAATTTTCAGACCTGAAATTCAGCGATCTGGTGCACACTTTTGGTCAAATTTTGGATTTTTTTTTTTGTGAAGGCCTACTAAATAGTGGTGCCTATCACCGACGTAGCCAGGATTTGATCTTAGGGGGAGCGGTTAGATGCGAGGGAGCAAAGCGAGCGAGGGGGAGAACTTTTTGCATTTTGATGTTGTAAATGGTGCAATTTGATGCACCTTTTTTGCGTGTTTTATCGACTTGAAACAGTCCTACATGTTTGAGGTAGCAGTACATTTCGATGTAAATTATTATTGAACAATTTTGCCAATAAAATTGTATCATTTCAATAAACATGTTTGTATTAATGATTACACTAAATATCATAAACGCGACCGAGCCCGAGCGAGTGGAGCTAGTGAGGGGGGGGGGGGGGGGAGGGGGCGAAAGGGGATGTCCCCCTCCCACGGTGATATCTTTTTGTATTTTGATGTTGTACATGGTGCAATTTGATACATGTTTTTGCGCGTTATGTCGACTTGAAACAGTCCCACTTGTTTAAGGTAGCAGAATATTTTGATGTAGGTTATTATTAAACAATTTTGCTATAAAATGGTATCATTTAAATAAACTTCTTGTATTAATTCTTACATTGAATATCATGAACGTGACCGAACCCGAGCGAGCGGAGCGAGCGAGGGGGGGGGGGGGAAGGGGAGGGTGTGGGAGGGGGTGTTCCCCTCCCACGGTGAGAACTTTTTGCATTTTGATGTTGTACATGGTGGGGGCGAAAGGGGATGTCCCCCTCCCACGGTGATATCTTTTTGTATTTTGATGTTGTACATGGTGCAATTTGATTCATGTTTTTGCGCGTTTTGTCGACTTGAAACAGTCCCACTTGTTTAAGGTAGCAGAATATTTTGATGTAGGTTATTATTAAACAATTTTGCTATAAAATGGTATCATTTAAATAAACTTCTTGTATTAATTCTTACATTGAATATCATGAACGTGACCGAACCCGAGCGAGCGGAGCGAGCGAGGGGGGGGGGGGGGAGGGGAGGGTGTGGGAGGGGGTGTTCCCCTCCCACGGTGAGAACTTTTTGCATTTTGATGTTGTACATGGTGGGGGCGAAAGGGGATGTCCCCCTCCCACGGTGATATCTTTTTGTATTTAGATGTTGTACATGGTGCAATTTGATACATGTTTTTGCGCGTTTTGTCGACTTGAAACAGTCCCACTTGTTTAAGATAGCAAAAGGTAACTTGGCTATAAAATGTTACTAATTTAAATCTCAATAAAGCGTCTTTCATATAAAGAATTCTATTTAGCATCTTGAACTGAAACCATCTCATGTTTACATCGACAGTTGAATAAAAAGGAATTTGGTAATAAAAACTCCAAATGATATTGTCAAAATCAAACTCCTGTTTCCATTTTATAAGACTTTTACATTCCTTTGTCTTATGTTTCAAGAAAGCCTGGTAGATATGTGCACAACCTTTTTTCACTTTCAGTATTAAAAACAATGTTTCAGGGATAATACATGTAGGTTCCATAATCTTAGGTATGACATTTTTATTATAACCAAATCGAATAGCATTACACAAACCATAATATTGAAGAAAGTTTACTTGTGCATTGTATTTACGTTGAAAATCAAAATATGAAAGAAATTTTCCATCTGTTCCTAGAACATCGTTAACAAAACGTTACCCCTTAGCACACCATGATTTATAATAAATTACATTATTATTAACTTGTATTCTAGGATTGTTCCAAAGGGGTTGACATGCGATATTATCTACAATGGACTGAGTTAAATCTGAAAAGGCTAATAATACCTCTTTCCAAAATGGGTTGCGCATTGAAATGGATAATTCTTTGTAATGTTCAGCCCCCATGAATAAGTGGAGAGATGTGTATGATGGAGGCAAGAATGATTGAAACATATGTAAAGTGAAATTTTCGTTACTTGGATAACAAAAGAATCTTCTTATCCATGATATTCTGAGTGATTTAGAATGTATAATAATATCTGTCATTTTAACCCCACCATCACTGTATAATTGGCACATTTGTTTCCTACTTATTTTATCAGGTTTATCGTGCCATATAAATTTATAAAAAGATCGGTTAACATCATTCATAATTTCTAATTTTGGTTCTGGAAGAGATAAAAGCAAATAATTCAGTTTGGGTATCAATAAAGATTTTACTATCGTTACTCTCCCTAAGGGAGTCAATGTTCTTTTCAGCCATATCACTATCTGACGTTTTATCTCTTTAACCTTTTCTTGATAATTGTGATTAACCATTTCAGATAATTTAACTGAAAAATCAATGCCCAGGTACCTGAAATATCCTTCAGATATCCAGTTTAATTTGTACTCGTGTAAAATCTCTTTTTTGAAAGTTCTGTTCTTCCCAATCCATATTACTTGAGTTTTAGTTACGTTAATTTTGAGATTGGACATATTTGCAAATTCATTAAGTATTGTAAGAGCACTTTGTAAATCCTGGGTTGAACCGTTGAGTGTCAAAAGGGTATCATCTGCATATTGCAAAAGTTTAAGCGATTTCCCATTCATATGCAATCCAACTAAAGAATCCGAATGTCGTATTAGGATACCAAGTATTTCACTGACTAACAAAAAGAGGTAGGGGGACAAAGGATCTCCCTGGCGACACCCTCGTCCTATTTCAAATCTATCTGTACAGTATCCGTTAACTAATACACAAGAGGATGCATTTGCATAAAATAACTTGATCCATTTCTTTACAGATGGACCGAAGTGAAAAAAATCCAGGACCTTGAATAGAAAAGTATGCGATACGGAATCGAAAGCTTTTTCGAAATCGACAACAAGAAGCATGCCTGCTATATCATTTAATTCAGTATAAAGTAGCGTATCATATAGTAGACGTATATTTTCGCCAATGAAGCGACCACTCAAAAATCCTGTTTGATTTTCATGTATTAAAAAAGACAAAACGCCCTTGAGTCTATTTGCAATACAACCGGATGCCAATTTGTAAACTACATTCAGTAAAGTGATCGGGCGCCAATTTTTTAACAAATGTCTAGGTTTATTTCCTTTAGGAATCAAGGTTATTATTCCCATTTTTTGTGAGTTTGACAATTGTCCTGAAAAATACGCATAATTCAGTGATCTTACCAGAAAATATTTAATATCTTCCCAGAAGTAACGATAAAATTCTACAGTAAAACCATCCTGTCCGGGAGATTTATTATTTTTCATAAGTTTTAAATTGGAATAGACCTCATCAACACTAAGTGGACCTTCCAATAAAGAGGACAATTGTGAAGACAACTTAGGAATGTCAGGATGATTTAATAACATTTCCAAATTAATTTCATCAATTTCTTTTTCTGCATAAAGATTGGAGTAAAAATCAAACACTTCCTTAAGTATATCATTTTGTTTATCTAAAATATCACCATTTTCAGTCGATAACTGACGTATTTCTTTATTGATATTATTTTGCTTTTCCAAATTTAAAAAGAATTTAGAAGGTTTTTCTCCAAACTCCATCCACTTTATCCGAGATCTAATCGCACTTCCTTCATTTAATTTTAAACGGAAAGCTTCCAATTCTAATTTCAATTTATCAATTTCCTCTAATATGGAATTCTTATCATTTAAAATTATCAATTTTCTTTCTAACTCTTCAATTTTCTTTTCTAAATCCTTTTCACTCTTCACACTTTGTTTTTTAACGAAAGAAGCATATGATATTGCTTCTCCCCGTATTATCATCATTAAAGTTTCAAAAAATAACTGATCATTTACAATGAATTCACAGTCACCCACTATACAATCATTTTGATCGAACTGTACTCCGTCTTTTGCATAAAACAGAATAGTATCTTTTATTTTTTTCTTAATGTGTGAAACAAAACCTTCGTTTTTTAGCAAAGAATTATTAAATTTCCAAAAACCAGGGCCTCGTTGTAACTGATTCAAACTGAGACTTAAAAGAATTAAAGAATGATCTGTTCGATAACCTGGAAGAATATCAACCTTATGCACTAATGAAAGAAGTTCTGAGGATATCAAAAAGAAATCTAATCTACTCTGTTTAAAAGGGGTAGGTTGTCGCCATGTATAATATTTTTTATCTGGAAATCTAATTCTCCAAGGATCACATAAATCTAATTCATCTTTCATGTTATTTACTTGTTGTTTTGCTCGCGGGTTATTAACATGCAAATAGTTATATGTATCAAGGTTTGAATCTTGTACTAAATTCCAGTCTCCACAAACAATAGCGTGTGGATTCTCAAAATCTAGTATAATTTGTTGAAGATCTGCAAAAAATGTTGGGTTGTCTGTATTTGGACCATACAACGACGCAATAGTAATATTATATTCGTACAGAGTAACATCTAAAACCACAAAGTTCCCTGCATTATCTACTTTAAATTTATTTATATCTACTGAGACAGCGTTCTTAAAAAGAATTGATACTCCTCTTGAGTTGGACGTATTGAAAGAGAAAAAACATTTACCTTCCCATTCCCTACGTATATCGGTCTCTATTTCCCGAGTAAAGTGTGTATCCTGAATACAACAAACATCATATTGTTTAGCTTTTAAATACAACAAAACATCTTGTCTTTTGCGACTATCTCCTAGGCCGCGACAATTCATTGAAATAAACGTAACGTTATCCTGCATCATGTACGAAAAGAATGAAGGAAAGAAAAGAGGAACAACCTGTGGAAGTTTTCATTTTATGTACACAAACAGTAACGACACAAACAAGACTGTACTGTGACAAAAACATTACAATACACACAACACAAAACAAAACACACAAACGTTTGGACGCAACGCAACGCATCAGAGCTGACTGACGACAGCTGCGAATAGCAAATCAACCCCCACAATTTCCGGATCAATGTATGGAAATCAGTCCGAAAAAGATCTATGCCCCAGACCATCACTGTCTAAAGGTAAATATTCATGAATGTAACCGTGAAAAAAAAAAATGTCTATAACAAACAAGCAAAATGTTTTTAAAGTCAAGAAGTATGACTATTAAACACGATGACCATTTCGCACCAAATGTTCGTTCAAAATGAATATCTATAGTCAGTCTCCCCTCTGGATCATACTAATTCTCTAATTTTCATTTGCGAATTGACAAGCTCCATAATTATGTCAAAAATTAACTAAAACATTTCACTTCGCGTGATTTAAGCTCTTTTTTTTTCTCTCTCCCTCTCTCTCTCTTTCCCTCCTTTCTTCATTTTTTTTACAAACGAGATATATAAAAAACAAAGATCGTGTAAGGATTTTAGCACATCAAACGGTGATAAAATATCTCGGATGTAAAAATCGCCACTCAAAAAAGTCCAAAATAAGGCGTCTTATGATAATTCACTTCACGTGAGATCAAGGTTTAAAGCTTTCCATTTTGATTCATCCAAAAGAAGAAGATTTACTTCATTCAATCAATAACAATACACCATGCTGATGGAGATCCCTTCTCCCTCTGCACTCTAAATGCAGATTTACACCATTTAACTTGATTTTGTAGATTTGCTATTTTTTTTTCTCACCATATTTCTAATCTTGGACCCAGTAGAAGCACTTCCAAGAAGTGTACATTAGAATTATCCATATACATGTATAGAATTCGTTATATGCACTTTTGAAAATTCAGAACAAGTGCTCAGGCATTAATGATAAGCATTGTGAAAAAAAAAAAAACAACAACAACAACCAACATGTCGCGTAGGTTATGACCTCGCTTAAGATAGATACTCTTTTCACTGCATATAGTGCTAACCCTGACTTTACTAAACCAATTTAAGTCGCACATTTCTGTGGTCATGACATAGTTATTTCACACATTGAACCAATCTGAAAAATATTCTTTAGTTTCAATTTTGTGATTACAAACTAGCTATAAGTTTTACGATAAAATGGTTTGGTTTGGTGGTGTTTTCCCACTTTTGGCCGTTTCTTGTTACAAACCACACACACACACACACAAAAAAAAAAAAAATTTACTCCGTCTTGAGTTACTACATTTGAAAAACTCAACTATACAAAACGCCATATAATTATGTTCTTATACCGGTAGTATCATAGGAACTGATTTGTATCATTAAAAACAATAAACTTTTGTCCAATCCAACAAACTCGTTTAACAAAACCCAAAACATTTTTCTTTGTCGAAAGTATTTTTCTTTCCTTTTTTTTTTCTCTCTCTCTCTCCTATTGGATGTATAATAATCAAATATCTATTATTTCTGCTGAACAGTCTCTTTTTTTTTTCAAATCCGTAAATGAAAGTTTTAACAGTTTCTGAGAGATCTCAGTATCAATTTCTTTTCATCACATTTCAATTATGTCTTCTTCTTTTTTACCTCTATGATTTTCTAACAATATAATGGTTAACAAATATTAACACTCAATTATATTTTTTTTTTCATTAAAAAATTCACTGGAGAGAATCTTATGGTGTATGTATGTATCAACAACAGATCATAAAGAGACACGATTCATACATTCGCTTGATCAATATGCACATTTGCATCTTTCTCGATCACGGGCAAAAAGCGATGATCGCGTAAGGGTTTTAACACATCAACTGTGATAAGATAACATACTGTAGACTCGACTACCGGAATCAAAAAAAAAAAAAAGAAAAAAAAAGAAGAAGAAGAAGAAAAAAAAAAAGAAAGAAAAAAAAAAGGCGTTTTATGATAATCAACTTCGGGACTGGTGACGTGTAGATTCAAAGCTTTACATTTCTGATTCAACCAACTGTAGAAGCTTTAGATTACTCAATCAGTGACAATACGCCATGCTGACGAAGATCCCTTCTCCCTACACTCTAGATGCAAATTTACACCATTCAACTTGATTCTTGTGGATTTGTTCTCATTTTTTCTCATCTGATACGCCTTTTGCTCGAGTAAGAAACGCTTCCTCTTCAGTGGTGCAGGTAAGTCGGTCGCAATGCGGAAAGCGTGACGGACATCAGTTTGACCTTCAGAGGTCATCGGACGTACTTGCGCTCGTAGGTATGTATTTAAGACGGCATCTCTATCCAACATGGCGCCAAACCGTACAATGATTGGATCGTGACCACGCCTACTCTGCTCATTTCCGGGTATAACACGTCGTGGAAGCCGGTGTGCGTTAGCAATGAACATACTCTGCGCCTCCTCCTTCGAGAAACCCAACTTCTGAATTATGTTTCTCACAACTTCTACAACTCTTTCATCTTTCTTTTTCTCCACTCCATATATCAACAGATTCATTTTTCGGTCATGTATTTCCATAGCCATTATCATTTGCTTCAATTCATTTTCGAGATTTTCGTTCTTTTTTTGCATCTTAGGCAAAACATCGTCTTCAATCGCAGTGAGTCTTGCACTAGAATCTGCAACTGTGGCTTGTAAATCCGACATTTCTGCCCGCATTTCAGAGACTTCAGTGCGAATCGCTGTCACATTAGCATTCAGCGCATCTAATTTTTCCAGAATTTTTTCTGTTGTTTTAACAAAGTCAGAATGGCTTACCGGATCAGTATCCGTAGTCGGGGGCGCCATCTTGTCCTTCACTGAAGTTAATGAGCAATGCGTGGGATGTGTTGTGCACCCGGGCGTGATGTGAAGTGGGCCTATTGTAGAAGACGTCCCTCCCGTTTGATTGCCCGACGTGGCACCAGCAGAGGCCTGTAGAGTAGGTAGTGTAGCGTCCACTTGTGAGGTATCAAAAGTAGTTGGGTGTTTAGTTTTCCTGTTTCTCAACAAATACGGCTCCCTTTCAGTTCCTGTAGATTTACTCACTTTGCTCATAATAATACTGGTAATGGAGCAATATCAAAATAGTAAGATCCGGAAAAAATGTGAAATTAATCGGCCCTCACATCAAACCGCCTTGCCTTCTCCATAGCGTGCGTGCGTGCCTCCTTCTCCATAGCGTGCGTGCGTGCCTCTCCATAGCGTGCGTGCGTGCTATAAAATGGTTTCATTAGGATTTTAAATAAACTTCTTGTAACTTCTTACACTTAATATCATGAACGCGACCGAACCCGAGCGAGCGGAGCGAGGGAGAGGGGTGGGGGTGAGGGGGATGGTGTATGAGGGGGATGTTCCCCCTCCCATCACGGTGAGAACTTTTTGCATTTTGATGTTGTAAATGGTGCAATTTGATGCATATATTTGCGTGTTTTAACGACTTGAAACAGACCCACTTGTTTAAGGTAGTAGAACATTTTGATGTAGATTATTGAACAATTTTGCCCTAAATGGTATCATTTAAATAAACTTCTTGTAGTAATTCTTCCACTGAATGTCATGAAGGCAACCGAGCCCGAGCGAGCGGAGTGAGCGAGGGGGGGGGGGGGTGTCTCCTTTCTACGATGAGAACTTTTTGCATTATGATGTTGTACATGGAGCAATTTGATGCATGTTTTTGCGCGTTTTGATGACTTGAAACAGTCCCACTTGTTTAAGGTAGCAGAATATTTTGATGTAGGTTATTATTAAACAATTTTGCTATAAGATGGTATCATTTAAATAAACTTCTTGTATTAATTCTTACATTGAATATCATGAACGTGACCGAACCCGAGCGAGCGGAGCGAGCGAGCGGGGGGGGGGGGAGGGGAGGGTGTGGGAGGGGGTGTTCCCCTCCCACGGTGAGAACTTTTTGCATTTTGATGTTGTACATGGTGGGGGCGAAAGGGGTTGTCCCCCTCCCACGGTGATATCTTTTTGTATTTTGATGTTGTACATGGTGCAATTTGATACATGTTTTTGCGCGTTTTGTCGACTTGAAACAGTCCCACTTGTTTAAGATAGCAAAAGGTAACTTGGCTATAAAATGGTATCATTAGGATTTTAAATAAACTTCTTGTAACTTCTTACACTTAATATCATGAACGCGACCGAACCCGAGCGAGCGGAGCGAGGGAGAGGGGTGGGGGTGAGGGGGATGGTGTATGAGGGGGATGTTCCCCCTCCCATCACGGTGAAAACTTTGTGCATTTTGATGTTGTAAATGGTGCAATTTGATGCATGTATTTGCGTGTTTTAACGACTTGAAACAGACCCACTTGTTTAAGGTATAAGTAGAACATTTTGATGTAGATTATTGAACAATTTTGCCCTAAATGGTATCATTTAAATAAACTTCTTGTAGTAATTCTTCCACTGAATGTCATGAAGGCAACCGAGCCCCAGCGAGCGGAGTGAGCGAGGGGGGGGGGGGCGGGGTGTCTCCTTTCTACGATGAGAACTTTTTGCATCATGATGTTGTACATGGAGCAATTTGATGCATGTTTTTGCGCGTTTTGTTGACTTGAAACAGTCCCACTTGTTTAAGGTAGCAGAATATTTTGATGTAGGTTATTATTAAACAATTTTGCTATAAGATGGTATCATTTAAATAAACTTCTTGTATTAATTCTTACATTGAATATCATGGACGTGACCGAACCCGAGCGAGCGGAGCGAGCGAGGGGGGGGGGGAGGGGAGGGTGTGGGAGGGGGTGTTCCCCTCCCACGGTGAGAACTTTTTGCGTTTTGATGTTGTACATGGTGCAATTTGATGCATGTTTTTGCGCGTTTTGTCGACTTGAAACAGTCCCGCTTGTTTATGATAGCACAATATTTTGATGTAGATTATTATTGAACAATTTGCCTTAAATGGTATCATTTAAATAAACTTCTTGTACATTTCTTCCACTGAATGTCATGAATGCGAACGAGCCCCGAGCGAGTGGAGCGAGCGGGGGGGGGGGAGGGTGTGGGAGAGGGGTGTCCCCCTCCGACGGTGAGAACTTGTTGCATTTTGATGTTGTAAATGATGCAATTGTATGCATGTTTGCGTGTTTTATCGACTTGAAACAGTCCCACTTGTTTAAGGTAGCAGAATATTTTGATGTAGATTACAATGTATTCTTTCAAGAAAGCTGTAAAGACAATGCTGCTTTCTGGATATCAGTGATCTTATAATGTCATTGCAATTGTATCGTATGTGAAATTTCCCTTGTTGAATTACCGCCGTTCAGAAGTTATTGCGTAATGTTATGCAACCGACCATGACCTGTAAGTGTTCACCTGTACCTCGGTGAGAAAATACTTTGCTATGCTTTACTATTCAGTGATCCAGGTGATCTAACTTTGTGTATAGTGAAAGCAGACAGACCTCTCCTCTCTCCTTTCTCCTATCCTATCTGTGTGCAAGTCATCCCTCCCCTTATTTTCCTATATGTTATGTATTATGTACGAGGGCTGCATGCAAATCAAGCAATGCTTAAGCTGTAGCCCTTCTGCGTTATTCATTGCATCACTGATATGTTCTTTTGTACATTGTGATGGCAATGAAGAAACTGTTTTGCTGTACATTCTAAAGGTAATGAAGAAACTTACCCTGTTAGCACTTAATGTTTATGTATATCCATTTACATGTATGGTACCAACAATGTATATGATATATGCGTATGTATCTGCATAAGCAATGATATAATGCAGGAACCAATAAATCAAATCAAATCAAATCACAATGAACAATTTGCCTATAAAATGGTATTATTCAAATACACTCATTGTATTAATTTTTACGATGAATAATTATCATGAACGCTGTCTGTTAAGCAATTCAAACAGAAAAGCAAGCACACGAGGGTGTAGATAAGGGGCATTTCTCCTCCCACATGAAGGTTATTTTGCATTTTCAGACCTGAAATTCAGCGGTCTTGTGCAATACTCCCCGGGCCCCCCCCCCCCCCCCAAAAAAAAAAAAAAAATGGCAATAATTGAAGAAACAAATTGTGCTTTTTTCAGGAAGTGTTAAAATCATGGGATTTAGCTCTTATTCCGAGTGTGCATCATCTCTGTGTTATATGTACAAAGTCTAGTGAGGTAGTAGGGGGAGGGTGTGGGAGGGGGATTCCCCTTCCCACTCGACGGAGCTTTTGTGTTATTAGACTTTTTTAAGAAATAAAGCGATCTGAAGCACACTTTTTGTGGAAAATTCGGAAATTGTCATTCCCCAAAGTGTGCTAAGTCTATAGAGGGGACCAAGCAATGGGAGGGTGGCAAGATACGTCTCCCATATTCAAGAGCTTTTTTTTTTCAGTTTTAGAGCTGAAATTCAACAATCTGGTGCACACTTTTGTTGGAATATCTGGAAATTTGTCAATCAGAGAAGGTGGGAGGGGATAAGCCCCATTCCCCCTTCCTACTAGTCTGGGCTCCGTCCCCTTTTCCTTGGTGCGACCAAGAGAGGGCGCAAATTTTCTGATTGCGATAATCGAGAGACTGCGCGCCCAACGAATTTCTCGGGTATCGCAGTTCTCGGCGTATCGCAATCCTCGGGTGTCACGCCCTCATACGGCTTGTCGCGTACACTGAATCACCCCTGCGAGTAAAAAGAGTCCAGAAGCTAGACTACCTTCCTACACGAGGGAGATTCTGTATTTTCTGATTGCATTTAAACGTTTTGGTGCGCACATTTTGTGGCATATTGTGGAAAACTGTCTACGTTCAAAGTGTAGCCACAGTCTACTTGTATGCATGGGGGGGGGGGGGGGGAGGGGACGAGCGAGCAGGGAGAAGGCGTGGGCGAGTGCTACCACCACCCTTCCCGTACGAGGGAGCTTTAGCCTTTTTAAAGTTGAATTTGAGATATCTCGTATACGCATATTTGATGGAAAATTTGGGAAATTAAAAAAAAAATTCTCTGTGATGGGGGAAGTGAGCGAGGAAAGGGTTGATTAAAAGGGGATGGTCTCCTTGTACATGAAGGAACTTTCGAGTTTTCGGAATATAAGTGATAAGTCTTGTGCACTCAGAATTATTCAGATTTTTTTTTTTAAATCTGAAAAGTGTGCTAAGGCTAGAGAAAGGGGCGCAGAGGGAGGGTTTGGGAGGGGGTATGCAAGAGATTTTGCATTTTATTGAATTGAAATTCAGCAATCTGGTGCACACTTTGGATAAGATATTTGGACAAAACGCCAGAAAATTTTCCTAATTTCGGAATTATTAGGGAACAAAATGACAAAATTGCCCTCCTCCCCCCGTCCTCCAGGATCGACGTCCCTGCATACGAGTGGGCTTTTGCATTCTTAGAATACAAATACAAATGAAAAGTTTTGATGGAAAATTCGGAAAGCTGCCAATCCCCAAAGTGTACTAAAGTTTCTAATGGGAAACAAAGCGGGGAAAGGGTTGATTGAAAGAAGATATTCTCTCCTACCCGCGGTGTATCTTTTGTGTTCTTTTTTGTAACTGAAGTGACAGACCTGGTGCACACTTACGATAAAACATTCGGGAATCTGTCAATCTAAAAAGAAAAAAAAAAATAATCGACGCCCCTGCATACGAGGGTGCTTTTGCATTTTTAGAATTCAGATGAAAATATCTCGTAAACACATCTATGATGTAATCTGGAAAAAAATTCAATCCCAGGAGTGTAAACTATTTTTTTTTCTTTTTTCTTTTTTTGGTGGGGGAACCCTCTGTTAATTGAAAGTATCTATTATCTCCTCCCACCCACGGAACTTTTGCATTTCTTTATAAACTGAAGTAACAGACCTGGTGCACACTTTGGATGAAACATTTTAAAATCTGTCAATCTAAAGTGTATTAAGTAGAAAGGACTGAACGGGGAGGGTATGGAAGGGGTTCCAAAGGCCTATCCTCCTCTTACGCGAGGGAGATTTTGTATTTTCAGAATTGAAATTCAGCCATCTTTGGGTGAAATAGACAGTTTTCTATCAAAAAAGTAAGAACATTTCCACATCTCGGGAGTTACGGGGAGGAGTAAAATGATATGTTTGTCCCCAATACCTTAATGGCTGAACCATCCCCCCCCCCCCCCATCGGTTACAGCTCGTTATTCCGAAGGTTCGTTATTCCGAAGGCTCTTTATCCCTAAGATTCGTTATTCCGAAGGTTCATTGTTCCGAATTTCATTTTCGGATTAACCGATCTTCGGAATAACGAATCTTCGGAATAACGCCACAAATTTTCGGATTAACGAACCCCTTTTCATTTTCGGATTAACGAACCTCTAGGTATAAGGAATTTGCGTGTTTCGGATTAACGACCCTTCGGAACAACGAACCTTCGGAATAGCGAACCTTCGGAATAACGAACAGCACCCCCCCCCCCCCCCCCCATTGACGCCTCTGCATATGAGGGAGCTTTTGTAAGTGAAAGATCTGCTGCACACTCTCTATGAATAAACGAAATCTGCATAATCAGTCATGTCACTGCATTTTTTTATATTGATAGCCGACATCCTAAATGCCATATCAGCCATTTCAATGTAATGTGAATATTTTTTTTTTCTGTTATCTTCGTCATTTTAATAAGCCGTGTAACTGGACACCGACAAATCAAAGAGCATTGACTGCGTCTATTACTTTGTGCATCTTGTATTAAGGACTTTCGAAATTTCCTTACGCATTTAATGTCATTTTTTCATACTAATTTGGAATAATGATTCTAGCCATCTTCACTAGTCACCTTGATTCTAGCCATCTTCACTAGTCACCTGAAAATGTCACTTACGAAACAGTAAGTTTTCGAAGAGTTGCCTTGATCATCTTCCTATGAATCAAAACATCATTTACATGTCTTCTAGTCCCGGTTGATGCAGGCTCCAGAAGAACGTACTAGTCCTCACCATCATCAAACAAGTTGAAGATAAAGTCAACTCAATGATGGAGAGAACAGGAAGGATGCTTGGTGTCATCTTTCTTCTCCTCATCGTTAGTGGCGTCCATTCACTCTCAGAAGTAAGTATTCACTGTTAATTTCAATCACGTGCCCAAGCACTTCCCCGGATTTTTGTCATCAGCTTTTAGTAATCCACCCAAATTTGACCATGGTCTGACTCTAGCAAGCCCTAATGATCCTCAGTCCAATAGGAAGACCATGGTGACAAGATAGGGATCATAGGTATGGTAATTTTTATTAATGTGCAATAAGTTTTTAAACATTGCCGCCAATCAGCAAAGAAAGCTCTTCAGTCTATTGTCAATAGTCACAGTATGGTTTATAGCAACCACATAGTGTTAGGAGCAAAACGGTCACGCAAAGATAAAACAGCAACCAACTAACCATTGTTAAACTATAGACAATTTTCTAAGTTATCTACCTTTACTCACCCCTATGGTTCAAACCTGAAACAGCTCAGATCTCTGACTGGTCTTACAAAGAGACAAATATAGACGCATCCAGTAGAACTCTTTTTGAAGGAGAGCCAAAGGGAATAATACATTGTTCTTTGTATAAGATTTTGCAAAAAGTCAAACACCACAAATACCACAAATAACCCTTGGTAACAGTTTCTCCCGAGTGTGTATTATTTCTGTCTTGTCCCTAATTGGCAATTAGGTCACAAAGATCAAGCAGGGCGCGCAAAAACTTGACGCCAATAAAACCGTGTTTCAAATGACGATTACTTTATAACACTCTTGACACCTTGTTTCTGATTATAATGAAACACTGTTTGGAATCATACCTCCACACTGCTTTCAAAACCATGTTTCAAATCAGCGTAATTGCGGCTACCGGTTATAGCAAAATTTAAACCAAATAACACGGTTTAGAACGACGTTTTTAGCCAGAATGTCATAAGCACACCCAAATGTCCATTAAAGCAATGGTTTTATAAGGACTATTGGTTTTCTCATATGTCCAGTGAACATTAAATGTTGGACTGAAAGCTGGAAATTATATGAATAATGAGTTTTACAAGATCATAGTGATTTACAGTTCTAAAGGAATGATACAAAGTATCAACTTTTCAATAGTTAGAAACAGGTGAAACTAATATGCAGATTGTGAGTTGTAAATGAATTGATTTTCGAAGGGTTGTCAACATTTATTTGAAAATTCATATTCAGTGCGCTAAAATGATCATTGTATTTCTTTTACACAAGACGGTCTGTATGATATAACTGCATGAAAATAATACTAATTGTAGCAAAATGACCTCAAATTAAAATTATTTATTATCTATTAGGGCAGAGTTAAAGATAATATAAAGTTTTGGTATTACCTCAAAAGTTTCCCTGAATTTCCTTGTCTTAGTTTGTGTTTCAGGTTAAAGTACCTTTCATACAACTAACACTGTGAGACTTACTCGCCCCAAAGTGCTCTCATGTCTTAGTAATCATGCAATAATTCAGACTGAAAACTGAAAGAATTGCTTTTATGTTGTTTTTGTATGGTGTGGAATTGTAATAAGTTGAACATTTTTCTGTATTGTTCCAATGTTCTACTGTGTATGTGTTTGTTCTAGTATTACTTGTATGTTTTTCTTATCAGGATGTGGAAATAAATGAAATGAAATGAAATGAAATGAAATAATGGTTTCGTACCAGAGCCGCCGCCGTACGGCGGCGAGGTATTACACGATTGTACGAAACCATTATTGCATAATATCTGCGACCAGCAGCGTGCAGCCCCATACGCATACTGAGTAGCTAACTGCGACCAGCAGCCCCATACGCATAGCTAAATGGGGATTCGCATTGTAGCTTACAGGATCATGACAGATTTAGTATCGCGGGTAAATATCAACTTAAAATCCAAAAATTTCTTCAATTTGAAGACTTACCAGTTAAGTTGAAGTATTGAAAACAGGCTTCGGGCAACGTTTGGTTTTGCCAATAGTCCCTTTCTGTTCGAATTGATGACTGAATGTGACTCGGTCGACAGGACCTTGGGAGAGCTACACTGAATTGACGGCCAGCGCATGCGCACACAAACATCTTATCCGTTCATGGATTTGAAATTTGTTCGCATGTGATGTGTGCGTATGCGCTGGCCGTAGTAATCAGTGTATGTAGCTCTCCCAAGGTCCTCTCGACAGAGTCACATTCAGTCATCAATTCGAACAGAAAGGGACTATTGGCAGAACCAAACGTTGCCCGAAGCCTGTTTTCAAGACTTCAACTTACTAGTAATTGGTAAGTCTTCAAATTGAAGATTTTTTTTTTTTTGGATTTTAAGTTGATATTTACCCACGATACTAAATCTGTCATGATCCAGAATGCTGCAATGCGAAGCCCCATTACGCTATGCGTATGGGGCTGCTGGTCGCAGTTAATTGCATGATTACTAAGAAATGAGAGCACTTTGGGGCGAGTAAGTCTCACAGTGTTAGTTATATTAAAGGTACTTTAACCTGAAACACGGAAACTTTTGAGGTACCAAAACTTTTTATTATCTTTAAAAAGGATGGTACAGTTATATACCGTTGAGATGGGGATTCAAGTTTCAACTTTTTGCAAGATAACTAGAAACCACTCACGCAAAACATCGAAGAGCAAATAATTCTAAGAGGAATCCAAAATTATTTTATTTGATGAAATTTGGTTGTGAAATGGCTGAGATATAAAAAAAAAAGTCCCAATAAAAGGTGGGTCAATTCCTTTTATTGGGACCACTTTGTTTTACTTTCTTTTTTTATACATCAGCCATTTAACAATCGATTTTCAAATTTTTAACTCTTCCTAGATTAGTATGCTCTTTAATGAATGTCATGTTAGTGATTATCAGTTATCTCGCAAAAATTAAAATCTGGATCCCCATCTAAACGAAAAATATACAATTCCTTTTTTCTGAACTTGGTGACATAGAAAAATAGCGTTTAAGACACGCAAAAAATGTGATTATGACTGCATTTTAAACATAATTCTGAGATAAGATAACAATCTGACGGTTCTCAAAACAAAGTCAAACATGAAGGGAAGTGAAGTGTGGGCCACCTTAAAGTTCCCATTACCTTGGAAGCAAGAAATCAATCAATCATTCACAGTTGCGGTGGGCGAGCACGATGTGATACTGTAAAATTTCAAGGAAAAACAAGTCTGCTTCATTACATTTGCGAGTATATAAAGTATTTTAAAAGATGCTCTTATGTTCTATCTGACTGTTTTTTTATTCAGTTGACATTCAAGTGTGACTGAATAGAACGAATAGAAGTGCTGTTTCTTCTCTGATGTGTCAACAATAATAATATTTGGTATTATCTTTGTCATGCGCAGTTCCGCAGTGTGCTTTCAGAAGATGAACTGCGTCTGTATTCTAAAACGTCTGAGATAAAAGGTTCGTTGAGATCTTGTCGGTTCTTTTGTGTGTTCTCTTTCCTTGTTTGTTCATCCACATGATAATTTGTCCTTAAGAAGAGGAGAATTGTATGTTTTCCAGATAAAGTAGCTCATGTTCCGTATGTTAGGTCCTTGCAGAGCACTTTGGCGTAGTTCGACACACTTTCTCTTTCTGTTTTTTTTTTTTTTATTGTTTGCATTAGGATTCTCTTCAATAGAAAATCTTCAAGAAAATTCTTGTGCAAGTGTATATCAACAATAGAAAAGTCAACTAACTGTCAAATGGATAAGAATTTAAATGAGGGGCACTTTATTGAAAAATACATGGATCGATGACTGAGAGCTTAAGTTGGGCCATTTTTTTTTCAAATAAATGTATAACTTTGTTCATTATAATTTTAACTTTATATTGTTATCTTTGATTACGCAGAATATGACATCATTTTACCCAGTTTTATTCACCCTTCCGGGATTTCAAAGCGTAGTCTCGGTCATGCACACTATCCGAGAACGCATGAAATCACATTTACGGCCTTCGATGAATTCCATCATTTGAAACTCGAGCGAAACGTCTGGCTTATGAGGCCAGGTCTGGACGTCGAGTACCTTCAGGGAGACGGTTCTATCCGACGAGAACCGCTGCGGACCAGAGACTGCCACTATTTCTCCACCTCTCTCACACATGATAATTCTTCGGGAGCTTTCAGCACCTGCAATGAATTGGTATTAATTGATTAAAGTCAAGATAAACTGTACAAATTGAAGACATGCAAGGTTCGTCGTGTACATTGGTTTGAACATTACAACAAAGCAGTCCTAAATAACCACACAGGAGCAGAGCAGACATAGAGCTAACTATATTAATCAAAAATTATTTGCGAAGGATAGATATCCCGACAAACTGCAACGAATGTTTCAAGGCTTCAGGGAAAACATTATTTCAACTCATTGAGACGTGCAAGAGACTATAGGAATAGTATATGCTACTGTTGTGCAGCACGTTGCACTTTTTTATGTTGGCTCTATATACACATATATATATATATATATATATATATATATATATATATATATGTTGCGAATTCACGTATTGGCTCCAATAGAACGAAGAATCAAGAAATAAACTAGTAATGCATTATTTCGCCAATAAGAATGAGTTTATTGAACAACTCAAATTTTCGGTGGCCTCCACCTTCTTCAGGAGTCTCGACGGGGAATGTCAATACCAAAACATAAATTGAACATGAAGAGCGCGCACTCATATACACAGAATTGGTTGCTATGAGAGTGTGTACCCTTTACAATGATGTTGCCATGTAGACGCAATGTAGTCAAGGTACCCCACGCATAAGGAGGAGGACATTAACATGTTTATTACGTAACAATGGTGTTCAATTACTTTGTATTATCACATGTTATGATATCGACATATGTACTCATCAACGTACCATAAGTTACAAAATTAGGTTAAAGAGCGCTCCAACAATTAAATTGTTTCATGACTTAAAATACAAAAATCATCGGTAGGAAGAAGTCGGTATAATAATTCCTGTTAAGAAACAGATGAAATCATCAATTACAAAAGCCACAGTTCGGTGTCTCACTGAAATCTAAACAGATTTGAACATGCAAGTGTGAAATTGATTGTCTCATACAAATGAGTAATATGATGACAGTGTGAATCCATCTTTAGAAAATAATACAAAATAAGAGTAAATTGATTATTAAGATGGAGACATGAAATCATAATATTTGCTATAATTCGTCATAATCTCAGACAGAATAACCAATTGATTTCTCTATCACAACACCCAGTGGTAGTGAAACAGTTATCAATTAGAAAGATATTTAAAAAAAAAAAATCTTATAATCCTTGTCATGACTTCTTCCTCTCTTTAACGGAAGAATGAGTAACCGTTTAGACTGGATAAATCCCTGTTCAACCCTTCACCTTGAAAGCTCTTACTTTTCACGATCACTCGTAACTCGGCGAGTTTTCTTTCCTCTGCTGATGTGTATAACCTCCCCCGAAAATGCACACTCTGACATCCTTCAGTGAGTGGCCGGGGAGGTTGAAGTGGAGGGTGACATTGTTGAAAATCTCCAACAATGTCACCCTCCGTCCACAGAGACTTACCTGCGATTCCAGTAATGTACTGTATTGTCTGATGTGTGCACAATGCCCTCACGCTGTCTATATCGGTGAGACCAGCACCAAATTCCGGATGCGCTTTAATAATCACAAATCGTCCATCCTCAATGAAAAATCGGAACGACCTTTCCGTTGCCAAACACTTCGAGACACCGTCGAGACTCCTGAAGAAGGTGGAGGCCACCGAAAATTTGAGTTGCTCAATAAACTCATTCTTATTGGCGAAATAATGCATTACTAGTTTATTTCTTGATTCTTCGTTATATATATATATATATATATATATATATATATATATATATATATATATGTATATATATATATATATATATATATATATATATATATATATATATATAATATATACATATGTATATGTCGTTCGTAATTACTGACCTACTGGCCTGCCTATATCATCCAGATTTCATCTGCATGTATGCACAATATCTTTTTTTTTTATCCTTTTTATTCCAGCGTGGTGTGCTGACGATCAAGGATGATGTGCTGTACGTGGAACCTCTCAAAGATGACCACGCGCAGAGAGTTCGCAGGAGTCCATCGGAGACGTCTCATCCTCATCTCATTTACAAACGAGAAACAATCAGCGAACATGAGGCTATTTCATGTCCCGTTTCAGGTACGAAGCAATCTTTTCATCACCTTTGTAGTTTGTAGTTGTAAATGTTTTGTAGTTGTAAATGGTTTGTAGTTGTAAATGTTCCAAGACATATGTCCAATGTTGAACACAAAAAAAAAAGATATTGAAAGACAAAAGCAGGGAAATTATGGTTTCGTAGGTTAGAAAATCACAGGATCATCATGTCTTTATTGGTAGAGGAATGCTACTGATGTTACTCATAATAGTGTCGTATTATTCAAGTTAAAGGGGTAATATGGGTTTGACTGAGATGGGGCTTCAGGTTTCCAGTTTTCTTTGTGAGATAATGAGAAATCACTATGACATATGAACGAGCATACAACTATTCTAAGAGAAAATCAAAGCTTATTTGATGAAATTTGGTTTTGAAATGGCTGAGTTATACAAAACAACGCGATCATAATAAAAGGTAGGGCCCAACTTTAATTAAGAACGATTTGGTTCACTTAACTTTGAATTCCTCTTGTATGCTCGTTAATATTTCATAAATGGTTTCAAATTATCTCACAAAAAGTTAAAAGCCGAATCTCCATCTCAACCAAAATTAAATCATCCCTTTAAGCCTTTATTAAGAAAGAACCTACGGGGATGTAGAGTATGAAGCTGAACAAAATGTGCGTCGTGAGTAGTCTATCGTGCATAACCCTTTTACTTTTTTAGCTTAATTCTCTTTGAAAACCCAGTGGTACATTAAGAAAACTTGGCATAGAGCATTCCTAGGGTAACATTTGCTAAATATTTGCAGTTTGCTGAAATGTGTACTATAGTCCCCCCCCCCCCCCCTTCCCGGCCTAACACACACACACACACACACACACACACACATACATACACACACTGCAGCCACCAAGAATCTGGAAAAAGCTGCTTCTCTTATAACCAGAGGTAATAGATCTTATTCGATGATATGAGTACTTACATTGGTGATTGTAGTTCCATTTACTTTATGACGGTTGCGAAATGGCTCCTCAGGATCAGGGGAAATCAAGTTGGGACCTAACTTCAACACTTTCATCTTTTTCTTGGAAATGCACGAGTGAAATTTTAGTCATCTTGGTAGATATTTTCACTAGGATGACACATTGCATATTTGTGCAAGATAATGGCCAGAATGTCTTACGTGGCATGCGTGGGACGCCCGAGGTCCCAAAATAGCAAATCAGAGAATTTAAAAGATAAAGCCAAAAATTACTTTGATTGTTTTGGGCATATCTATATGGGATGATTACCTTGGGGCCGATTTTCATATGTTGATTTTCCCCTAGAAAACACATTGTCATAATCATTTCATCTTTTTACAAACTTGGCAGGTATGAATTGCCAGTGTGATAAAATGAAGAAATGGACACCATTCCTTCCCGGAGGTCCCCCCCCCCCCTTCTCCCCGAGACAGAATCCTGTAAATATATTTTAAGGAACTGCTATAGCATTCAAATTTGTATAATCCATCTTTCATTTAATTCATATTCATTTGTTTCTTTTTGTTACAACCTGCAGGGTTGAATGATTAAGTTAAGAAATGAAACTGCCTCCTTAATCTTCTAGTAATCCTGCATCATAGGAATACGCGAAACATGTAAATTACGAATTACACAAATACATATGATGATGAAAATAATTCCATACACATTTACATAATGTAAATACCAATAAAAATTAAAACATCAATATTGTGATTGAAGGAGGAAGAAATCCAATCACCCACGTGCACTCAACAAAGAATTGAGAAAAAGAAACGAAAAAAAAAACCCCCACAACAACTCTCGTCTAACTCTTATCTGTTGACCTCAAGCTCTACTCTTTAATTTATCAAACATCATCATAATTATTCTGATAACATCCCCCCTTTTTTCTGATACTAATAATTCAAGGAATGAGTATGTCGGGTATTGTCGGAGGTGGAGGAAGTGTCACTCCTGCGCCCGAGAATCCAACTGTCTATAACGGCCCGGACCTCGGCAGAAAGTATGTGGAGGTCTTCTACCTCGTGGACAGCTTGGTCTACCAAGACTTCGGGGTAGAGACAGAGAGTTACGCAATGACCATCATGAACATTGTGAGTCTAAAGTAAAATTGACCACGAGAGTTGTTCGTTAACAACCCAATGAAAAGACCCCTTGAAAGCAGTTGCGAGATTGATCATATTTTTTTTATTTTTCCTCAAAAAGTTTGTCCCCCCCCCCCCAAGTTATGTAAAGCATTTACCTACACAGGCCTATATATATAGTGGCAGCAATGGGCTAAAACTGAACATGGCGGAGTAGTGCAAGGAGACTTCAAACAATGTATTGGCAACAAATCTTGCTCCGGGGACGTAGCTGCGATGTGAGTTGCAACCCCTTTATTAAGTTTTCGGGCTTCGCCCTCCGTCAAAATTTAATATACAACTACAATACGCAAAATCAATCATTAAAAAAAAAATTAACCACGGTATAAATGCTGCTGCATTGACAGTTGTTGCTATTTATGGTTGGCATGTGTTTTTAAAGCATGCGCAATTTCAACCCCATCTAGTACTTCCTTCATTGTTGATGCTATGGAGTTTTATATCCTTTTTTGTCTTATTCATTGCACAGAGCACGGTTTAGGAAGATTAAGTGCTTGAAGAGACCCTCTACTTCAGAGCCTTTTTTTCTCAATAAGCGCTTTTGAAGAGTGTTCGCTTTCTTTCCATATCTAAATTTTTAGATATGTTAAAAGAGTCCATTTGAATTGAGTTGTACATTATTTTAAAGCTTAAAGTCTGCTCTTTCATAATCTGCCCTAAACTAAAAATCCATATCTCGAGACTTCATGTTGGTTTTGTGACGCAAGGTCACATTTATGTTCATAATAATATTTCCAGGTTTAACTGTCTTTCTTTTTTCTTTTCTTTTTTTTTTTTTTTGGGGGGGGGGGGGGTTGCTACAATATTCTATGCTTCAATACTCTATACCTGTTATAGTGTTTTATAATGGTGTTGATTGTTATTGTTTTTAGCTCACCTGAGCCGAAGGCTCAAGTGAGCTATTGCGATCACTCTTCGTCCGGCGTCCGTCGTCCGTCGTGAGTCGTGCGTAAACTGTTTACATTTTCATCTTCTTCTTGAGAATCCTTCGACCGATTTTCACCAAACTTGGCAGGTGGCATCCCTAGTCGAATGGGATTTCACTTTGTTCAATTGGGCACCATACCCCACCTGGGGGCCCCAGAGGGGCTCAACCCCCCCCCCCCCCCAAATTAAGGAATGTTAGAAAATCTTCTTCTCTAAAACCAGAAGTGATAGAGCTAAGTTAATACTATGAGTTAGTACATTGATGACTGTAGTTTCAAGTTCGTTCATGGCGGAATCATGGATGCCCCCTCCCCTTTGGACCCAGGGGAGGGGGTGGGGATGGGTCATAATGGAGCCCAAATTGTACATTTTCATCTTTTCTTGGAAATGCCATGATGAATCCTCACCAAACTTGGCAGGTAGCATACCTAGGGGGACAGAATCTCATTTCCATCAAATGGGCACCATGCCCCACCTAGGGGGGGCCCAGGGGGCCTAACTTTGGGCCTAAATTGTAAATTTCCATCTTGAACCAGAAGTGATTGAGCTAAGTTAATACAATGAGTCAGTATATTGATGACTGTTGTTTCAAGTTTGTTCATGGCAGATTAAGGGGTGCCCCCCCCCCCCTTGGGACCCAAGGGAGTTGGGTGGGATGGGTCCAAACAGTGATGTAAATTGTACATGTTCATCATCGTTGAAAACCCCTTAATGAATATTCATTAAACTTCACAGGTATCATGCAAGGGGGTTTAGATCTCAATTTGTTCAACACGGCACCATGCTCCCCTTGGGGGACCCAAGGAGGCCTAATCCCCCCCCCCCCCATTAAGGAATATTTCTTCTCTATAACCAGAAGTGATAAAGCAAAGTTACCTTGAGTTTGTACAGTATTGATGACTGTAGTTCCAAGTTTGTTCATTGCAGATCCAGGGCTCCCCCCCCCCCTCGTCTTGGGGGGGGGGGGACCTAAATTTTCATCTTGCTGAAAACAAAATTATGTATTTTTATCAAACTTGGCAAGTAGCATTCCTATGGGGATAGGATCTCAGAGTGTTTGAATGGGCACCATGCTTTCCTTGGGGGCCCCAGGGGCTCCAAGCCTCCTAAATTAAGGAATATTCATATAATATTGAATGGCCTCGAGGGAGATACCAGAAAATATTGCCCAAACTCTCAGTGCGGGCAACATTTATCTGGTATCTCCCTCAAGGCCAGTCAATATCATAATTATTACCTACCCCCTAGGTAAATTAGGAAAATATGTGAATACGGCTATACAATATGATATAGATCAAGCCACATTTGACTACCTGTAGATCATCACCAGCATGTCGAATTATTGAAAATTGTTCATCAATGTATATCATTCAACTCCAACTTCAAAGATACGTATGTAGTTGTAACAGGCGAACTTCAAACATCTGAACGCTTTTACACTTTATTTTTGCTTCTGTTTAAATTTGGAGAGTTGTAATAACTGATGGTTGAGCAAATGGACTAGTCATTGTTTGACGCTGCTGGAAGTGGAAGTTGATTTATCGGCGTTCTACTGCGGTGCGTTTAACCGACACGCAGCGACGTCCTTGAATGTTTTCTCTTCGTGGTCGATCGGAATGTTTACATGTAAAGTGAATGGCGAAACCCGGAAGAAGCAAAATACCAACGAATATTGACTGCTGGCCTCCACGACCCTCCAAAATACCAACTGCAATTGCCTCGCAAAACTACCTCGTATAGTAACAATCAATAATATTCTTCTCTAGAATCAAAAAGTGATAGGGCTTTAAGTCTTTTTTTTTTCCAAACTGCATAATCCAATGTTCTATAAAGTACAGTGTACATGGCAGGTATTTTACCAGTGTGATGGAATATGCAAATGGACACCAGCTCTCAAAGCTACCCCCACCACAAGTTTCAAATGTTCTCAGCTAAGAGTCTGCAAGAATGCACGGAAGGTGAACTTCCGATACTCAGGTGAGCGCGAGACCCCCGGGTCTCTTGTTCACTAGTGAAATCTATTATTGTACGATGTATCTTAATGTCACAGGGCTCTGTCGTAAAGCAGGCTCCTCGGTTCTGAATCAAATACTCTGTGAATTTTAAAAGACGGAATAGATAGATAAATGAAAAATAAATGGATTGTTTAAGTAATATTCATCCGTACTTCATAAAGCACATTGTGCATGCAACATATTTTAAAACTAGTCTTCGACATGATCTTTCCATCTCATGGAAGAGAGTTATGTTATTGGCCACTACGAAAAATTTAGCTTTGATCACAAATCTGATAGAAGTTGTGTGTATGCGTATGTGTGTGTGTGTGTGTATGTTTGTGAGTGCTGTCAGATTTATAAAGTTTTCTCTTTGATAATGTTGTAAGATTTCTGCAGAGAATGATCCATTACATTATTATAGGTACAAGAATAATTCTGATTACGTCTGGAACCTCAGCAAGAAATAACCGACGAGGTGTCCCTATTACAATGAAGGAGGTATAGGGGAGCTAGCCTAGTACTCCTTGATATAATTAAGAAGAAATTTTTTAATAAATGTATAATCAGAAATGACGTTAACAATAGATCTTTCTATACATCTCTTCCGAACTGTTTGCTGATATGGCATCATTATGTCTGTGTAGATGAGTCGGAGATTTTTCGATCCCAGCCTGGATGTTGACTTACGCTTCTCAGTTGTGCGATTCATGATCGCACCCACAAGTACGCCATCGGTGAGATATCCTGCAACATTCGTTTTTTGGCGTCACTAGGCTGGCGTCACACTGTCACGAAATTGACACAAGATGGCCTACGAACATGGAATTTTCAATTTAGGCGGAGTTAGCCCCGAACGTGGTTAAAAGCGCGTATCAAAAGCGAAAACAAGTACAGTATTTTTTTAGCCCCACGAGAAGACCACCGGTGGTTATACGGTGGCTTTAAGATGCCCTCACAAACATATTATGGATGTTTATACGATTACAGCTGAGTTTGAACATTTCATTTATCGTGTGTCCATCTTTGCTCAACTTCGGAACAATGGGACGCCTGCTTTTACAGAAAGAATCACGGTTCACTGATTTTTACATTTGGTTAATTTTTATAAGGAACCTTAATTGCTTCAGTCAAGATGTGCGATAGGTGTAAGGAAATTGAGAACTAATGATGCACCATCCTTCATTACAAATTATTTCCTCTCTTTTTACTACAGCCTGTCTAGATTAGATATACATGTATACAAGACATTTATGTGTCATGACGGCACCTATAATAAATAAATACAAAGACATACTGTAAGTGATAAGGTAACTTAAATTCATAATATCTCCATTTCCGACATGTGTTCATTAGTTTGATATCATTATATTGCATTATGTTTAACACTGTTCGTTATCCACAAGACATAGTAGAGGTTGTGAATTATCATCATAAACGTTTGTGGGTTTGTTTGTTTGTTTGTTTGTTTTTGAAAACTACAAAGAAGTTGAAACTTGTGTTAGTCTATATAAGATAATATAATGAATTGTAAAAAAAAAAAAATGACATCAATTCAAATACTTTTAGTACCGCCATCATTTTGCTCGTAATTGCTCTATGAGAATGTGTTCATCCATGCTTCGGGAATCGTTGTCTTTATCAATTGTTACATAGAGGGAAAGTATTAGTCGTGGTGTCATTTTGAATTTTGGACACAAATTATGTATAATAGAAGAGAATAGCTTTCAATTAAACAGCATATTCAGAGAGAAACCACATCATCATTTGCGTAACTTAAGTGTCGATGACCTTCGTCCAATTTTTCAACAGGCCACCACTGTGAAAGGTGTTACCACGACTTTTACAGTGACAGCAGACGCATTAAAAACCTTGAATGACTTCTGCAACTGGCAGGCCGACCTAAGTCACGACAATGACACGAATCAGGACGACTGGGACTTAGCTGTGCTCTTTAGTGGGTCTGTCTGCTTTTACTATCAGTAGAATAGTCCAAATTTCAACATAAATCTATCAAAGAAACTCTGACTTTTAGACATCAAAAAGGCACTCAAACGGATCAAAATTTGAATCCAAATGCTCACCCATTCTCATTTATTTTCGTACTGTACTTTATATTGATTCTTCCATAATACATCCTATACGCTTGCTATCATGGACTTGGACAGTGCATATATCTTTTTTGTTTCCTTTCTCCTTGTTTTTTTTTTTTTCCTAGGGAGGATATATTTCAATCCAGCTCATCCAGTCTCCTCGGGCTGTCGAAGGTGTCAGGAGTGTGTGATCTGAAATCCAAGTGTTCGGTGACCGAAAACAATGGACTGCAAGCCGGTATTGTCATGGCGCACGAGACTGGTCACTCGTGAGTAATTGTTGCAGGTTTTTGCAATGTTGTTCATACCTCAAACATGCAAAACTAGGTAAAGTTGATAATTACACGCATGAAACATGCTTGGTTTTAGATTATGGGGTATACATGAAATATTTTTGGGACACATTATGATTTGCCACTCCGGGTTTCCAATGTCTTCTGAAACGGTTTGTCCTCTTGAAAATGGACTGTCATATGGCAAGGTACTCGATGTATAGTTCAGAAACAGTCAGAGACCCAACGAAACCTAACGTGATACCCCGAATAACGTAATAAACATGGGCTCGAGATCAGGCTTCAGGGTCTGCTAGCGATTCAGTCCAGCTAGGACAACGCAGCTACAACGCAAGCAGATACGAGTAAAAATCCAATTTTCTCTGGAAAAGTAAGTATTGTTTGTGCTGAATCGCTAGCGGACATTAAACCTGATGTCGATTCTGTTTTTTCACGTCATCATATAAAATGATTTTTGAAAGTGCCCCACAGGAATTCAGTGAAAGTATAGTCCAAATGGTACGAAAGTCCAAAATGCCAAGACGTTCGCACAAAATGACAATTACTTAGCAGTGGACACTTCACATGATATCTTATATGTCATTTACTATTGTTTGTGTAGTTGCAATATATATGTATATATATATATATATATATATGTATATATATATATATATGTATATGATTATATCGAAAAAAAGCATGTGAACAAATAATATCCATGATATGGAAAATAAATGATTGAAATCAAGTGAAATGAGTGAAATGAAGTGAAATGATCTGGCTACTACCAAAGAAAAGACGAACCGTGAAACCACTTTAAGGAACTATAACTTGGAACTACTTGAATTTTTACAAATTGCCCTCCTACATATTACGATGGATAACAACATGTCCGGGCTCATTCTCAGGCATTGAAGTTTTCACTGGTTAGCGCGTTTCTGAAAATCTTGTGTGTGTTTTCCCCCTTCTTTTTAATCCTCGGTTCTCTGAAAAAAAATGGAAAAATCTTCAAAACTCATGATAAGTTCTCATGTATTTTTATGGTCATTTGTGTGTAATTCTGATAAGCTTTCCATTGCGATCATTCACGCATGACATGATCTAGGCGCATTTTTGTGAATTTTACATAATATTAAATGTTTGATCATGCCTTCAGAAAAAGACGATGGAATAAGTTTCATGTCGTATTCGGTATATAGGCCTTGCATGAACGGCAAGTCATGTGTGATTGTATCGGGTGATTAATGGCAGTCAGGCTGTCATGACGCACTCGTCAAATTTCTTTCAGCTCACCTGAGTCGATAAATCGTCGTCTTCGTCCGTGGTGAGCAATTTGTTGAAATGGTTGCTTGTTGTTGTTAACATAAAAACTATGCTTGTTTGTTGTTGAGATATTTAGCTTGTCATACGCGCCGGGATCGCTTCACTTCGTCACAAAGGTCCGTTATTTAGAACTTTGACCACCCCCCCCCCCCAAAAAAAAAAAAAAAAAAAAAAAAATCTTACTTACGGGTCTGAACCCTTTTTCTTTATTGCACATACTAAAGCAGATAGATTATACATATGAGTTCATGTATCATTATGTAAAATTGGATATTACGTCATCTGATATCAAATATTTTTTTGCGTTTGTTTGTGCGTTCCTGCATCAAACTGTATAGTTTCAATCTGAAAGACAAGACAGGTAAGCAAAATCATCAGAAAAAAAAATATATTATTGGAAAGAGAAATCCACCTGAACGTAGGATTGTTGTATACGTGGATTACTCCGGCAAAAACAAAACAAAGCAACAACTTTTAAATCAAAATTAGTCATTGATAAAGAAAAATAAAACTTGAAAGAGAACATCATACGGCTACATACAACAACGAACATACAAATAAACAGAGACAAACACACTCAGAGAGGTAAAGATCACAAAAGAAAAAGGGATTTACAAGAGGGAAAAAGGAGGCAGGGGAGAGGGAAAGGAAAGGTGCCAGGTAGAAATGTCAGAGGTAAAAATGTCAGAAGTAAAAATGTCAGAGGTAAAAATGTCAGAGGTAAAAATGTCAGAGGTAAAAATGTCAGAGGAAAAAATGTCAGAGGTAAAAATGTCAGAGGTAAAAATGTCAGAGGTAAAAATTTCAGAAGTAAAAATGTCAGAAGTAAAAATGTCAGAGGTAAAAATGTCAGAGGTAAAAATGTCAGAGGTAAAAATGTCAGAAGTAAAAGTGACAGAGGTAAAAATGTCAGAGGTAAAGTATGTCAGTGGTCGAAATGTCAGTGGTCAAAATGCCAGAGATAAAAATGTCATTGGTAAAAATTTAGACGTAGAAATGTAAGAGGACGAGGTAAAATTGCCAGAGATTTTTTCTTCATGTTTCTGACACCCTTCTCGCAACACGCGCTTTCCGTGCCTTCTCCTGAAAATGCATAGGGGAGACCGGGGAGAAATGGGACACGGGAAGAAACATGGGACACTCTTGTAATTTGAAAAATGCTCGGCCAATCAACAATCCAATTATATCAGTAAAAAGATGAGCCTCGGTTCACGTCAAAATAGACATATTAGCTCTACAGGTAAGTTGAAAAAAAAAGTTGTTTTTATAACCCCTTTTTGTTACTTTTTCATTGTGTCTTACTTTCTTGTCAGTAAAATATCAAACTTACTACATAGATCTGGTAGGTCCTATGCTATGTTATTTGGTAACTTAGTAAGTGTGCAAACTTCTGAAAATAAAATTACTTGATAACAGACATGCAGGTATGAAAAATTGACAGGGATTTTTTATTGTTTCTTTTTCCACTGGGAGAAATTTAATAGGACAGTGCTACTTTTCTCCCCGCGGCACATGTAAATCCTACTTGTGTAATATCAATTTTATTGCTGTGAAATAGAAAACTTTAAAGAATCCTTATATTGCGCACTTAAGATTTTCTCCTGCTTAAAGTACTCGGAGTTGGCCTATATTTTTTGTCCCAAATAACAACTTACAAACAAACCTACCATTTCCATACCATTTTTTGTCATAAATGATATAATGGCATCTTCAACAATCTATTATTCTATCCCAATTCGTCTCTTACAAAAAGAAAAAAAAAAACCTGTTCACAAATTTTTCCCTTTTTGTCTTATATCTTATGTAAAAGGTGTTTGTTTTATCAACAGTCTATACTTTGTGATAATTTTACAGATTCGTAAGGGTTTAACAAATCATTAATTACACGAGAATGTCTAATATATACAGGGGTATCACTAAATACTTTACTATAAACTTCAGAATCTATAGTACATAATTATGATCATGACCTAGCTTGACAAAATATTTTAAAAGTTACAAGGAATCTTTCATGATGATGCAAAAATGCCCCATTTCTCCCCGGTCTCCCTTACACTTTCCTGCATTTTTTTTCTCGCCGATACCCTCTGACATAATTAACTCTGACATTTTTACCTCTGACATAATCTCTGTCATTACTTCTGACATTTTTACCTCTGACATTTTTACCTTTTACATTTTTACCTCTGACATTTTTATCTCTGACATCTTTACCTCTGACATTTTTACTTTTGGCATTTTTACTTTCGACATTCTTACTTCTGACATTTTTACTTCTGACATTTTTACATTAGACATTTTTACTACTGACATTTTTATCTCGTACATTTTTATCTCTGACATTTTTACCTCTGACATTTTTAACTCTGACATTTTTACTTCTGACATTCTTACCTCTGACATTTTTACCACTGACATTTTTACTTCTGACATTTTTACCTCTGACATTTTTACTTCTGACATTTTTACCTCTGACATTTTTATCTCTTATATTTTTATCTCTGACATTTTTACTTCTGACATTTTTACATCAGATATTTTTACTTCTGGCCTTTTTACTTCTGGCATTTTTACCTCTGACATTTTTACCTCTGACATTATTTCACCGAACCAAAAGGAAGGGGGGTATGGTATGGTATGGTATGGTATTTATTTCCGTATAAAAATAAAAAACGGGTGGATTGCCGATATTCAGCGTTGCCAACATGGCAACGCTGTTCTTCCATGGGGTTTACATACAATGAGTACAATATTTATGGACACGTACAAAACGAATTATACAGACATGCGGGTGGAAACACATACAGTAAAATGAGGGAGAGAAAAAAGAACAACCGATAACAGAAAAATCTTAAAGGTAATTAGATATAACAATGACCAAAGCAAAATATGTTTAGATATAAAATGGAATGTTTGAAAGTAAAATCCTGAAATATATCTATGCAGTGAAAGAAAAAAACAGATTGTTATAAAATAATTACTTTGATAAATTTAGATAAAAATACGTAGTAACAAAAAAAAAGTAACTGGAAACTGTAAAATGCTTAGATAAATTTATGACAATTTAAGAAAAGTAAAATTCGTGGCAAGTGATATGTCAATTTACGGAAGACTGAAGGTGAGGTATATAATGATTGTATCGAAGTCAAAGAATGATTATTCAACGGATAAAAACAAGTACAATTTGTAAAAAGTTTTAAGAAATATTTTGAAATATGGAATAAGTTGGAAAGCTGACTCAAAATTTCAGATGTCATGAGTTTTTAGAAAAACGAAAATAATGAAATATCATTAACTGATACGGATTGCATACAATATAAATACTTATTTACATGCGGTTAAAATCATAAGTAAAGGACAGAAATTCAAAAGCAAATCAAAAGAATAGATAAAACAATTTAAAATTAATACTGGGCATGCAATCGCAGCATTACGATGAAAAGAAACAAGTTCAGAAAATACAACACCAAAACAGATTATATCACATTATATATAACTTAATGAAAGACAATTGAGTGAGATTTGAATAAAAAGTACGAAATATATATAAGGACAGTAAAAACACATCGAAATCAAAAGATAACTTCAAGAAAACAATTGACTGAAACTTGAATAACAAGTATAACATGAATCTGAAAAAAAAACGTAATTAGAAAATCAAACACGAGGGTTGAATTACAATAATTGTTAGCTACATGTAGTAGGAAATATGAAGTGGTTAAGGTGAAGAGTTGCACAGTAGTTGAATAGTTTGAACATTTTGCCTCTTGGGCTGAAAGGACAATAACAAACAAACAAACAAACAAACATAATATGAACAAATTTAAATTCAACTCTTACGGATTTAATGCTATTTTGGATTTGAAAACATCAATTGTAGTAGAAGATTTTATATTAGAAGGTAAGGCGTTGTACGCCTTCGCACCTCGATATTTGAAAGACTTCTTTAGGGATTCTGTTCTTGGTTTCGGTAAGAGCAGTTTTTCACCTAGTCGGGGAGGAGAGACAGTCCAACTTGACCCTACGAAAGTTATTGAATACGCATTTGTTGATTGGTGAACATACTTGGATGGGATCCAGTTAGTTCTGACGCAGTTTCTCAAAATAACTCACTCTCTCTATCTATATGTATAATCATGTATATGTATATGTATATGTGTATATATGTATATGTAGGCCTATATGAATATTACAGATATGAACAACAACAGCTATAAAGAAATGAACAGTGAGGATAACATTGGTAATAGGAATGACAATGATAATATTGATGATCGTAGCAATTGTAACACAGAAGGGGATATAGGTCGCTAAACGTTACAGTTTCTGCATTCTTTGGTTCCTGTTTGAGTGTTGTTGTTGTTTTTTATCTCTGCAGCCTTTCATTATCACACGATGGAGTGTACGGTTGTGCGGAAGACACAAACATCATGTCTGCGACCCTCCCCAGTGGCATTGATGCCTTTCGCTGGTCTTCCTGCAGTTCTAACCATATGAAAATCTTCATAAAGTAGGTGCCTAATAGGGTCATGATGTATGATAATCAGGATTGTAGAACTTTGCTGTAAACATTTTTAACTTATTATTTTTCTTGATCACTTATCTGTTTCGGAAGATCATTGATTTAGCATCGTATCATTTCACCGCTTGTATAACGAAATTGTTTGTGCCATGTCGACTGTCATGCCATTTAACTCTCATACCAAAGTATTTGTTACGTTTGATTGAACTAGCATTACTTTATGAGAACTTAATACTTTTTTTTGTATTTTT